>NC_136907.1:68658801-69215894 GCF_949606895.1 Notothenia rossii
GGTTTAGTTGGACTCCAGGGTGTTGTGTCACAATTGACTTTGACTGTCCTTTCATGGTTGATTTAAGTCTCTCATGTTGGAGATAAATAAAGACTCAGAGGCCCTGAGAAGTGAACCGCCAGATGTGAAGGGTATTGATAGATACACGGGGGGGGGGGGGGGCTGACATAACCTTATACTGCAATTACTGCAAAGGTAATCGCATCCCTGAAGCAAAGTAAATATGCCATAGGTGACTTGTGGATGGAAACTCACACACACACAACACACACACACACACACACACACACCACACACACACACACACACACACACACACACACACACACACACACACACACACACACACACACACACACACACACAGGTTACTGAACTAACATAATGAAATAGGAGAGGGAGAAAAAACAGCACTTTCAATTAGATTATCTTTTTGACTCTAAGCCAGAACATAACAGATTGTGCATAATACCCTGAGTCTATCAAAGGTAAATACAACATTAATCCAGACGTAGTGATAGCCAACTATGGGTGTTACTGTGAGGATGACAGCTCCTGTGTAAACTGAATAACCTTGATGGTCCTATTATGGAACAGATATGTACATGTAGAGATAATTCAGTGTAATTCCACGATGAGGTATAAAGAGAGGCAGGGCTGTGAAGACAAAGCAGTCTCTGTCCTTGTCACACACACATGAACACACAACCACAAGGATGGATCAATAAAAGCTGAAAAGTGGCAAGAGAGGTCATCAGTGGTCTGTCCTTCAACCCAGGGAAAGCAAGGACATCGAAGTGCTCTTGTTTTGGCAACGGGCCACACCACACATATAGAAAAGACCTGGCAACCGCAGCCTTTATTCCAATGAACCATTAGTCAGTCCAGCTGGAGTGCCTCACATATGGGCATTTCAGCATCTGGGAACCCATAACTGTCCCTGGTAAAATATGAATCATAATAAATGTATAGTGGATTGTAAGTGGGGAAATATAAAATTAAAAATGTATCTATTGTGTTGAGGGTTTGTTATCCATGTGTCCTTGGGTATTATGTGTGCAGCTATATATTCACTGCTGTACCTTACATGCTGAAAAACACAATCCTATGATGAGCTTTCCACATAATGGCCAGCTCCAAATAGAAAGGAAATGTAAGTGAGGAGGAACATACAGTTTATGTGTACAGTTTCAAACCCACTCTTTCCTTCAAATGAATAGATAGGTAATTCATATCGTAGATAAATCATTTAAATAGGTTGTAAAGCATAAAGCAATCATTTATTTTTCTCTCCCATTGATCATTTCACTACTTCATATATATGTACCGCTCAAAATCATTTTCCACTAAAATAACATTTGTCTGCAGTGTGTCTAGAACCCCTGGGCAGTTTTAGCTCTGGTGAAGTCTGAGATTTCTTCAGACTGTCATTTCAAGTTCTTACAATAAAAAAAAACGATAGACACAAATCCACCCTAAAATACCACCATTAATACTTAAAAATGTCTTCTGATGATGCGTCTGGGTATATACTGTCAGATATTTAAAAGGAAAAGCAAAAACAGCATCAGCTTCCAGAAATATATAACATGCTGTCAGCACTATTTCATCTATTTAAAGTAGCATCTTAGACAAAAGCATCACTAGATTAAATACATGTATTAGTGTTGACAGTATGTGAGAGTGGGACTTTTTTTTCAAGACTAAATTATTCTCATCCAATATTAGAATATAAAAGTGTAAAATATGAATTAGGTGCAAAGTCCCTATGAAGTGAACTACTGGCAACTCAAGGTGTATTTCCCTTGAAGGATGTTTAGTGCAGCATCTCAAAAGAACATTTGAAAATGTTATTATAAATACATATTATAAATGCTAATGTGCTACAAGTTCTTCATAGTCTGTCTTGTTAACAGGCTAGTTACAAGCTTCTTGATCTTCTTACCATAAAACATTTCACATTTTAAGTAGAGAAAAAGGTCATTCCACTCAATCCATGCTTGCCCTTTAAGACAAGATCTTTAATTTTGTCATTACAAGTACAACAAAATTACAATATGAACTGAAGACAATATAAAAACAACAAGACAATATAAAAACAAGAAATGGGACTTAAATAGACATGATAGGGAATATGTACATAAATAAACAATAAATTAAATTGCACGATTCCCCTCATAATGCACGGAAAACATGATTATTGCACGGAAGACATCGGCATCTAGAAACACCAAATGTCTCCATGAAACATAATACTTGGCAAAATTAGCATTTAGTTTTTTATGACTCAATTAAGCTTCATTAGGTTCAGCAGGAACAAACAGTATGAGAGGGTTGTTGAGCACGCTGGCCACTTATTACATTCAGATTGTCGGACTGGGAGAGCAAGTCTCAGTTAGAAACAAGAGGCAATATTAATGAAGCGTGTAACAGAAGACCCCCCCTCACCTGAAACACACACTTATGCACAGAAACACTTTCCATCGTATCACATATCTCTTTTAGCTGTACGAAAATAGATAGTAATTTAATACTAAATGCTTTCAGAAATCTGTATTTCTCTCTATCTGTGCGAATACTGTATGGCACAAAATAAAAACATTGCATCAGATTGTGCGTTGGTCCCATGGTGTGTGTATCCGGTTGCTAAGGGGTTACAAAGACAATACACACGGTAATGATTCGTTCTGCACCAAAGTAGTATTCGTCACAGTAATAACTTCTAAAGGTCATGGCTGACTAAAGGACTCCCTTTGGCAAAAATGACCACCCCACTGCTTGTCTTCTTGGTGACATCACTCCCACGTCGTGGCATTTACTGTACAGGCAGTGCATAAAATGTTTTTGTTGAGTAATGAGTTTGTGGAAAGTAAAATCCTTTTATCAGATATATTGTTATCGGCCTTCATCGTGGAAAGATCTAACCTTTTAAATATCAACTTGTGATGAAGTATAATGTAACAGCACGTCTTTGTTCAACAATTCCAAAGAACAATTCTCTCTAAAACCTACTGTGTTAACACATGTGTCTGATATAGCATAGGTCTCATGATATTAAACATGACAGAGGAAGTAGAATATGTGTTAGGCATACAGTGTGAAGGCACCATGATCGTAACTGTGTAAAAGTCAACGTTTGGACTCAATGTTTATTTTTTGGAGAGGATGTTTAGTCCAGCGTGTCTGAAGGAGCATTTAAAGGACCGTGACAGGAAACAGACACCTAACCGCGTCATCCCTCTAAAGGAAACACTGGCAGTCTTATTCACATCCTCACACATTTAAACAAGGCAATTCATGCATTCAAGTGACACACAGAAAAAAGAAGGTATGATGAATGTTTGCAAGCATGTCACACTCTCACATGAACACACACAAACAGAAGCAGACGACTGAAGTGTGTATCAACCTCTACATATTTTACAAAGGAGTTTATTCCAAGTGACAAACCATGTGTGTCACGTTACGATGCCAAGTCCCTCACTATCAACTGTTTACATAACAGCTAAGCAGCATCATGCAGCAAAGCACCACATCACTAATCAAGCCTCTATTGGCTACCACCCAACGGTAGCTGGATGCTTGTTTTTCTTTAAACGTCCTAGAACGGCACTGTGAGAGCAGTCAGAGAAATAAAGAAAATAGAGCTGAAACTCTATAACGCTCTTCAAATCTGAGCAGAGCTGTAAATTCAGGAGGCGATCATCTCTTCAGGTTCATCACTACCTTTCACTCTACTCTTTATTGTCTTTAGACATGTTGTTTGAGATATACCATCATTTCTAAACCTCATAATTGTTCGTTTTGTTTGATAGTATTTGTGACGTTTTATTACACCGCTCCCCACATTCCCTATACCCCAGAAGTTTGGGAACATGTCATGTGGTGATATTCGATTGGATGGATTTTTGCACCTGCTGGCCTCCAATCCAAGAATTCCTCTAAATCCATTTCAATGCAGAAACCACATTGGTGATAAACCAAGGTTTCACATGATAAACTGCATAACAACCATAAACTGTATCAAATATGGAAGTCGTCACCCATATTATACGTTTCTGAAGACCATCGTGAATCTTAAATTCCAGCTGCCATCAACTTGGCCTTGCCAACATGGCTAGCAACCTGACTTCCAGAGTTTGCCGCTTCAAAAAACCTGTTTGATCTGACCTTGTCTCCAAATAATTACTTTTCTTTAAGCTAGTATTTAATTTGCCACCAAACGCAATACTTTTTCTGTTATCAGAAGGAGTAAACACCACACTGAACGAAAAAAAAGTGACTATTTAAGATATTTGACAACAATCTTTCGCTATCCTTAAGAAATGTTGTTGTTGCCTAAAGCATACCAGTCGTAACTGAGCAGGCCAAACCTTGTGTCAAGGTCCTGCTGTGTGTACACCCTCCATCCACCCACTCCAACTCTGGTGCCTTCTTTTACTCAAAAAACATTGCCTCGGAACACAATAAAGGTTAACACCACAATGTAACCTTTTTCTGAGTAGTGGACACTGGACATGCAAGATCACTGCGAGCTCATTTCCTGAGTGCTTATACCATGCTGCAGCCTACTTTCACAGCACTGAGAAGCTAAGTATATAAAAACATTGCCTAGATCCATCTCCAAGAAAAGTCAATTTTTTTCACATTGGTTATGACAGAGGCTGTGGGCCACAGAAGGTATCAACATGACTAGGTTAGCTAGAGATGAATGAGGTGAGATGGTAGAAGGCTGAATGGAGAAAAAAAGCACCCACACACACACCCACACACAGATGGCTGCGGGGCCTCACACATGAGCACAAATGCATACTGTCATACTGATATTCTGTACAAACTGTGAAGTCCACTGAGACAAATGTAACATTTGTGATATTGGGCTAAATAAATAAACATTGATTGATTGATGCATTAAAACACTGCATTACGCACAAAGCTTCAATTTTTTTTGACAAAATATTTTGCTCTTTATCCGTTATACACAAACTGACACTAGGAAAGAATCACCGGTACACATTCCTGCTCTATCTCTCCGCCGACCTTGGGTAATACCCTTTGGACAAACAGTCAGCAGGGATCAGGGTGGAGGTGGATGGAGAGACGGGGGGGTTGGAGGAAGGATGGATATAAACAACCAGATTAAGGAGACAATCTGCACCATAAATCTGCAATATTATCTTCTGGAAGCGGCAGGAAGGGAAGCTTGTGGTGAGCGGGGCTGGCCCCAAGAAAGCCTTTGACGTTTCTTTTCTGTTCTCCGCCGTACTCTCAATTTAGGATAAAGCCTATCATTTAGGTCTTTGTATTCAATCTTCAGACTCACAATACACTTAGCTCAATAGAGTCCTTCTGAGGTAGAAAAAGAGGGAGAATATAATCAGTGTAGAAGCCCTTTGCAACCAAAAGAAAAAGCAGCACTTGTGCATTTTGATGTTACTTTAAGATAAGCAGAGAAAGAAAAATCCATTTAAAGTCCTTTGCCTCATTGTGTGCAGCTGTTGAGTGGTTTTGTTCGCTCTGAATAGAAAATCCATCACTTTTGGGCTGTTACAAGCAGCTGTTTGTCCATACATGCATGTGTTATATGTGTCTTTGAACGACCTGTACCAGATCATGTGTATCCTCTATGTTTTTGGTTTGTGCACTTGTTTCAATGCACAAACTGAAGGGTGTCTCCCGGCACCTGCATGCTTTAGAAAACTGTGAACCGTGCTAACTGAGGCGTTTACCTCGGAAAAGAAAGGAGCACCTGAAGTGGAACAGAGGGGAAGCAAAAGGGAGGAAGAAAAAGAACGGTTGAGAAGAATGTAATCAGCCCAAGCTTGGAAATTGGTTTGAGCTGGGCAATTACCCCTCTAATCATCAGGTAGTAGGAGAGAGGAGGAGAAAAAGAAACAGAGAAAGAGGTATAATCATTAGCGTATTTGTGCCGCAGACCGCAGCGAGAATAGGAAACCCAAAAATCACAACATTTTCTCCCAAAAGAATGGTTTTATAATTTGATGACTTGATAACAAAACAATAGATTTGCTGCTGCAGTTGGCAGCATAGCACACAACATGTGCACTTGAGCACAGAATGAAAAACAGAACAAACCACAACTCATCACCACAACTAGAAAGCAATTACAGAAGAAACAACGGGTCACTGATGGCTGAAGTGTAGGTCTTAAAGCTGCTGCGGTCTGTCTAAACATCCAGACATTTAAATGAGGAACGGTCAGACTTCGTTTTTTGTCCTGACGCCACTGACTACGCCACAGAAGGTGCTTGGTCTGGCTTGTGTACTCCTTAGAAGCGCAAGAGCTATACTTGTAGGTGCTGTAAGAAGTATCTCATGTTAGAACTACTGCCTTATTACAATGAAATAACTTAATATTTGTATTTAAATACGCTAACTTGATACCACTTAAAGGTTTGTCAAACTTTGCTCCATGCAATACTTTGTTAAATAAGTGTTTAGATAAAAACATTGTATTACAAGCTCTCAGCTACTTATTCTGCAACACTTCTAACAGAGATCATCGTCAGCCATTGTCAAATGCAAAATAGTTTGGCAGAACATGAGACCAATTCTAACTATTTAACTACCTATGACTATAAATACACCAACAACTAACGATAAGGCCTAAAGTGGAACATAATTGTCTTTCTTTTTGTTATCAATTAGTCCTAATGAGTGATACTCCTACCCGAGCAACAATGATGTGACTATTCTTCTCATTATTTTATACAGAGCCCGTCATCAACTCTACTTCCATTGTCATTTCTGGTCATTATTGCTCAATACACAATTGTGTTGATGTCTGTAGCCTGCAAATCCAAAAGCAAAACCAATAAGAGTATTGCATTGTTGCATATTTGAATCCTCTTCAATAGCCCAGTAGCTTTGGTGACGGATGGCCACGAACAACAGAAAGAGAGACAGAGGGGCTCGGGTAATGGCATCTAATGGGCTGCTCTTGAAAGGCGGCCAATGCATGAAAAGATTCGGTCCCTGATTACTGACATTAACCAAAGAGTTCAATTTTCCCCTTGTGGCTTTCAGCCTCATGATTTCTGTCCTCATCTCCATTGCTCTGTTTTTCATGAGATGTGGTTATGTTTTTCATTCACTTGTTCCTTTGTTGGTATTTGTATGCACATTGAATGACACACTACATCGACCAAGCTTACAATGCGCTCAAGGTTCTTGTCGACAAGGGGAATTCCTCAAAACCGTACGCATTTAAAAATGACATAGACAAACAGTATTGTGGCTTTCATAATCCAGTATGTAAGTGGTGTTGCCATTTTGAACGTACAACTTCAGACTGCCGAAGAAGAAATGCCGTGCTTTGAAGCAGAGGACAAAATAAATGTAATTAGTTCCAGCCATGATCAGTGGAAAGTGTAGGCGTGACAACCTTTAAAAATGCACTTCAATTCCACCAACTCTCTGAATACGCTATGATTTCATTGTGGATTTTTGCAAAGATCTTAGTGAATTGGACTTGTTTTGCAATGTTGCTCGTTTGCATAGAAACTGGATCCTTTGAATTGGTGCAAATAGCACAGGAGCATGAATATGATATGTGCTATGACATGTAAGGGATGCATTTTTTGCCTTTGCAGGAATTTTGAGGAATACATTATAAGAAGTGCAATCCTTTAGTACGCTCCTCAGAGGATGAAGAATGGAGCAAAGTGGAGGAGACCAGGCTGTAGATGCCTGAGTCATTACTGCCACTATAAACATGTACCGTAGCCCTGCATAGCCTCAAAGACTGGAGCCTGAGCAAACATAGCAGCCCTGTGAGCGAGAAGGGAGACACACACAAAAACACACACACACTCAACAGAGTTGGCAACTGGGCAGACTGACATAAGGCCATTTCAGGCTGGAGGCTTGCCTGGATCAGATGGCAAAACACTTAAAGCTTTTAGAAAGCGGGGCTACAAGGAGTGACCAGTGTAGCATATTTACAGGCTTAAGTAAAAGGCTGTTTCATTCAGTGCAGTATTCAGGCGCCTGTCAGGGAATACAAAGAGGCGCACACACCCTCTACTTGTCGCTTTGTCTGTGAACAATCACTTTAAGTGGTGATGCTTGGGAGATCAATCCCTTTTTTGTAAACATCAAGAGAAGTGGTTGGTATTTTCTCTTGGCAAAGTGATTGAATTAAATTGCTCTCTGGCAATTTCAGAAGCACAAGATCAAGATTTGTCAGAGAAGTGACACATTTTGAATCGACCATTCACCAAAACCATACCCTGTCCAATCACAGCTTGACACCATAAATAGCGGGTATACAAAAAAAATCCAATGGTAACGACTTTGTCCTTCTCTTCAATTAATTTTAGAAAGTTTAAACTCCAGCCTCTACTAGTTAGGATGCTGCTTCTTTCTAGGACAGGTATATTGAGACAAAATATGTTAGCCACAAAGTGCATATTTAAGACATCTTTTAAAGGTTTTTCTCATTTAAAAATAAGTCAGTGTTTTCAAAGATTTATAGAGATGATGTTAGCCTTTTTAGCTAGCTCACTAATATAATCTGCCAGTGACAGGTCTCATTTCAATATTGACTGTCAGCCGTTATAATCAAGAAGCTTGCTATTCTCTGTAAATCTGTCAAGGACTAAAGAAAACCAGAAAGAAAAGGAGTACATTGCATGTGCTCTGCATGAATGAAAAGTTTGTCAGGCATAGCAACGGTAACTAATGGCGCGTTTCCACTGCAGCGGGTAGCTCGCTTTAAGCGTACCGAGCCGTGCGGGACCCGTTTTTGGTTGCGCTTCCACTTGGCCTAGTTTTGGCCCGGGGCTACTTTTTCACCTTTTTTCTGGCCCGACTAAATCGTGGTTCTATCGAGGCCAACAATCAGGGCTGAGTCGGGCTGAGTTTGCTAATCTAGAGAGAGAATCCCTGTCAAGGGGGCTACAACTACAACAAGATGAACATATTTGACCGTGATTTCATTGGAATACACGTTTCAAAATGATGCCGAAGAAACAACATACTGATACTGGTTAGTAAAAACCATGAATTAATGCTTTGACAAGTCTGCAGACAGACGGCAGGCGAAAAACCTTTTAAAATGCGTGATCTTCTTATTATAGACATGCATTTCCAAACATTTGGTCTACCTACGCTGTAAAATGTATTATCTCTTCGATTTACAAACGGCATCTACTGCACGTCTGTCCGTCCTGGGAGAGGGATCCCTCCTCTGTTGCTCTCCCTGAGGTTTCTCCCATGTTCCCCTTTAAACTGTGGGTTTTTCTCCGGAGGTTTTTCCTTGTACGATGTGAGGGTCTAAGGACAGAGGGTGTCGTTTTCTCATACTGATATTCGGCACAAACTGTGCTGTTGTATTTGCTGTAAAGTGTCTTTACTGTAGGGTATTTTTATTATATGTACAGCCCTTTGGCTTGACCAAAAATCGTTTAAAAATGCGCTATATAAATAAAACTTGATTTGATTTGTTCTCTAAATGGAGATCGGCTAACGCAATATAGGCTATATGCTCCGACCGTCCACACTCACAACGGCCTATACAGACATAAATAAACCAGCGAATGTATTCGCCATGACACAGACAGTCAGTGGTTTGTACTTGTTTAACTTTTGTCTAGTTTCTGAACAGATATGAGGAGCTTGAGTGCAAACAGCTAACGGCTGATGTTGTTTTTTCTGGGGTGCTCACGGGTACTCATTGAAGATGATGTCATGGCACCACCTAAACTGCGTTACTATAGTTACTGCCCTAGCTCCTAAACTGTAATGGAAGCGCAGCATTAAAGTGAGCCGGGCCTAATAAGGCCTAACCAAACCGACCGAGGCCCGCAGTGGAAACGCGCCATAAGTGGCTTAGCATCTGTTGATTGTTAAAATATCACATTAGTGACCATGTGATCCAACATTTTTTTACCAAAATAGTAACAGGCAAACTGTTTCCAAACCCACGTAAAACACGCAAACAAAAACCTAAACAGACCTTCGTTCCTTTCTTAACCGCCTTTCTTCCGTCTCTCTTAACTCCCTTTCCTCAGAAACACTCCTCTCTGCCATCCCTCCCTCTGAGAAGAGGGATATCTCTCCCTCCATCTACATGTGTGAGGGGTTGTACTGGTGTGTCAGTAATGACAGTGTCCCAGTGTTCCTCTCTGCCAATTAGCCCGGCCGTAATTACACAGACGCATATGGAGCTGTCAATCACCCGCTCCTCCACACAGGAACTCACCCACCCAGCAGAGAGAGCGAGAGACAGCGCCAGTGGGAGACAGAGAGTGAGAGAGAGAGTGAGTTTCCAACAGCTCACTCTATACCACTCCAAACGACCACACACTGTGCCAATAAGTAGCATGATGAGAGTTTTGTTCAATTACTCCAACTGTGCAGCAATCCTACAGTTCACAAGAAAATGCTAGGAAACAACATTAGAGTGCCACTACCCCAACCTATTATGTTTTCATGCCTTATCAGGGAAGCAATTAGAACACAAAGAGCATTAGAGTTAGATAGTTCCAGATGTTGACATGTTAACCAGAAGGGCACTTGAAGAGCGCAGACCACTGCCAATGCCATTTCCATAATTTAAAAATAATGAGTGATCCAGATCTGCTCCATCCTTTAATAGGTTCTCCCTTTGCCCATGCTACGCCCTTCAACCAAGTTCCTTGAAAGTTGGTCCTGTATTTCCCATAATGCTGTTGACATACAGACAAAGAGGCAAACCAAAACATAGCATCCTTGGTGGAGGATTTGTTGATGAAACTAAAACTGAGAACATAGTGTGTTGCACATTTACCACCCATGCCACCATTTAAGGATAAGTTTAGGGATGTTTCATCGTGTACATACAGTCAAAGAGTTCCATGACAAAGGCAAAAACAATGTATTCATCCTACTTATTCCTATGTGATATAGAGCTCCATTGTTGTCCAAAAACTATTAAAAGAACAACAATGAACCACACTGTTGTGACATGTGACATTATCTTCATTATAATGAACAAGGGCAGTGTTGTTTATTTTTGATTAAATCCTACTTGAAGCTGTCCGGCTGCAGAACATACGCACTACAGCACCCAATGTGTATCAATCCTTGTCTAAATCTATCTTATCTTTAAGTATAATAACCTTTTGAACGCTTTTACCTTTAAAAAGACTAATGGCGCATTTCCAGCGCGGAGCTCGCCTAGCGTGCGGGGCCGTTTTTGGTTGCGTTTCCACTTAGCTTAGTACCGACTAGCGGGTACAATTTCACAGTTTTCTGGCCTCATAAAATCGAGGATCTTTCCGGGCCAACAACCAGGCTGAGTCGGGCTGAATATGCTAAACTAGAGAGAGAATTGCTGGCAAGGGGGCTACAGTACAACTACAACAAGATGAACATATTTGACCGTGATTTAATTGTAATACACGTTTCAAAATAATGCCGAAGTAACAACATACTGATACCGGTTAGTAAAAACCATGAATTAATGCTTTGACAAGTCTGCAGACAGACGGCAGGCGAAAAAGCTTTTAAAATGCCTGTTGTCTAAATGGAGATCGGCTAAGCTAACGCAGTAAATGCTCCGACCGTCCACACTCACAACAACGGCCTATACAGACATAAATAAACCAGCGACTGTATTCGCCATGACACAGACAGTCTGTGGTTTGTACTTGTTTAACTTTTGTCTAGTTTCTGAACAGGTATGAGGAGCTGTGAGCTCTGAGGGCTAACAGCTAACGGCTGATGTTGTTTTTCTGGGGTTCTCATTGAAGATGGCGTCACGGCTCCGCCTACACTGCGTTACTATAGATACTACCCCAGTTCCTAAACTGTAATGGAAATGCGCCATAAAGTGAGCCAGTCCTAACGAGGCCTAACGAGGCCTACTGTAGCCATACCGAGCGAGGCCGTGTAGTGGAAATGCGCTATAATAGTCTTGGGGTTACCACAGACAAGTCAGAAAGTATTAAAGAGACGCCCAATGCTATGTTGTCTTTTCAAGCAACTGGATGTTTCCATTCCATTTCAGAGGAGAGCAAAATGTATTTGGATGAGGATTAAAATCTAATTATACTACTTTCCATTTTAAAACATTGACAAAACATTGGACAGTCTGAGATTTTCCCAAATGGGATGTGTATATGTTCAGAGGTCGCTTTGGGTCCTCTAAAGCAAAATATAGCACTGTATGTCCTTTGCTTCAGAAAATAAATCATTACAGTGGACGATGAAATGAATAAAGAAAGACTCTGATGGCTTGTTTCATATCAATACAGAAACATATTTTAAACATTATAGTTAAATCTACATAGCCCAAGCTTAGTTGCAATAAAGAATCCCTGCTTTCGCGCTTGTAAATAAATGCGTGAAAGTCCCAGTTAATAAAAGGACTTGATTTCCCCTGAGCATCTCCAACAGAACTAAATAAATGAGAGTTTCGTAATAGAGATGATAACGTGCATGGCACTCAAGTTATTTGTAAAGCTTCAAGTTCTGTGAGTTGTTAATGATTCTCAGACAACTGCATGCTTCCCTTTCATTTCTATCATTTCCGTTTATCTGGTAAGGACGAAAAGAGAGAAAGAACAAGTGAAAGACAGAGGAACAAAGTGTGTTTGAATAATTAGATATGTGACCCTGAGGAATGAGGGTGGATTTAAATGAGGGGATAATAATGATAATAATCACAGCAATAATAATAGCAACTTTTATTCAAACTCCACTTTCATAACAGAGTTGCAAAGTGTTCTGCAAAACAAGCAACAATGAATAATGAGACGTAGGTCCAGGATTAGGTCCAGGTATGTAGGAGAGTAGGAGGAAATCAAGAAATCAGGGGAAAGTAGGAGGAGGTGGTGTTGAGGAGGAGGGAGAAGGAGGGAGAAGGAGGGAGGAGGAGGAAGTCCAGTGTCCCAGCAGCAGGTCTTACCTCTGGGATGTCTTCTTGTACTTGCGCCTGAGAGAAAAAACAAACATGTTGATGATGAGGCAAACGTAACTCTTATTTAAATAGACAGACATTAAAGACAATGTGCAGTCATGCAAGAACCATCCATACCACCAGATTCGCTCTTAGCACCTGAGTATGATTTCAGATCATCGGTTGCATTCACCACATTTTTGTTGTTCCTAAAATGTTCTATTGGATGTATGAGTCTGCTTTTATTCTCAGGGGGAAATCCTGGTCTGACTTAAGAATCACAATGCATACATATGAACGCATTATGATAATCATATACAACAAACTGAATGGAAAATTAATATTCTGTTCATCATAATGGCTCGCCAACTTCCTGAAAGGTTTCAAAAGTGTTTTGCCTTTTATGATTTTATTGAAATATTTTGGCAAAGCAACTTTTACAATTCAGTAGTTTAAAACTCAACATGCCTCAGATGCCTCAGGGTCTTTATACGGGTGGCTGCCCACTATCAAGCTCTGTTTCACCCAACAGTGCTTCCCATCAAAGTCATGGACCAATGTGCTCTATTAGCTAACTGTCAAACCTGTCTCTTTATTTGTAGTCACACCACAGAGCCGTTCGGCTGACAAGTCGTTGTCAGCTTGATATTTTTGTAATAGTTCGGGTCTAAATATACAACAATTGGTTCTGCCTTAATGTGTTATTTTTTAGACTGGAACACTTGAACCCCATTGATGTAAAATTCTTCTTTTTAGTCTTTGGTAACACATTTATTTAAATACAATTGGAATGGAAGAGGCTTATTTTTTTTTAGGGACTGATTATCTAAACACACCTCTATTCATGCACAGGTGGTTTTCAGTGAGTAGAATCACCAAACATTATCCTTACACAACCGAGATAAGCAGCCAGGAGATTTCTGCTGCACTGAATGTCTAGATATATGGCAATTATATGTAAATAAGTATATTTTATTTGATTGCACTGGTTGTTTCCTTTCCATGTTTTGGATGAGATAACATCTGCACCAGTCATGTTGTTCGGTTGTGTTCCCACTGTAAATGTTTAAGGAAGCAAATGCTTATAATCACTTATGCAGATGAGGTGTTTCAGAGAGACATAATGATATGCAAAAAACCCATGCAGACACACACACCACTCCACCCCCTGACAACCAACGTACTTAACCACACACACACACACACACACACACACACACACACACACACACACACACACACACACACACACACACACACACACACACACACACACACACACACACACACACACACACACACACACACACACACACACACACACACACACACACACACACACACAGGGAACTTACACTGTCACATTTAAACACACCTACTCTTATAGTTGGCCTAAAACACAACCACACCTCTATGAAGAGATAACAGCTGTACTAAAAGCTCAATTCACACACACACACACACACACACACACACACACACACACACACACACACACACACACACACACACACACACACACACACACACACACACACACACACACAGACAGACAGACAGACACACACACACACACACACACACACACACACACACACACACACACACACACACACACACACACACACACACACACACACTTAGGACACCACGATAGCAAAGTGGACCCACTGTTGTTTGACAACGTACAAGGATTTAAATTCCAGTCAGGCAGAATCCACAGCACTTAGCTTGATTTGTTTCTATATCAATCTTTCCCAAGGCTCAGTGTAAAACTGCAAGCCAGGGAAACTCTTCCCTGTAAAGATATGTTAAGAGCTCCCTCAAGACTAATAGGAAAAAAAGATTAAATAATCAATCGAGGTCCATTAAACAATTGAAAGAAGAAGACTTGTAGGAGATACAGAAAAGAGAGTTGTATGGATAACAAAAGCACACAGGACACGGAAAAATAAGCATAAATAAAAAAAATGGTAACCAGGAGGTCATAGAAAAGCAGAAGTACGGACCTCTCCTATTCTGCTCACCCCCCCTCTGTCCTTTATCCCAACCCCCCCCATCACTGAGCTTAACATCCAAATGTGTGTGTCAACAAGACAGAGCTTCTTCTAATTAGAAGGCTTTAATACAATGTCCCCGGCATAATGAGGATGTGGGTTGAAAGAGGTCGTGGAAATTCCAGGAATGATTGTATTTATTAAGATCACAGACAAGCCATATTTAACCCTGTTAGAGTAAATAGCTGTCTGGATGGGTTACAGCAGCTTGATGTTTTTGATTGATTTATTATTTATTATATTTAGTCAAAGCCTCACAAATCAGATTGTGTCACATAGCGGTCATCTGACCTTGATCCTCCTTGGACCAAATCTAAGATGCCCTTACCTAAAGGGAGCTCTCTGTGTGGGATGAACTGTTGATCAAGTGATTCAATAATTCATTGATTTCCATTAATCAGCAGGTGATGGAGAGGCTGGGTGTGTCGCAGTGATTTCATTTATCAATGGGAATCTATTGGAATCCATTCACTGATGCAGAAACATAAATGGTAGATCTGTCATGGGGGAGGAATAAAACACACCGCGCTGCTCATGGCTTGATCAGTGTATGACACCAGCCTTCAGACCGTGTCATTCAAGGTTGATCCGAGCGAAAACTGTCCAAAGTAAACGCTCTCTCAGTCTATCCGTAGATGATTGGTGTACACTGTGAAGTACACTGTGCCAGAGAGAGTGCTGTGATAACCATCCAGTACACACACACACACACACACACACACACACACACACACACACACACACACACACACACACACACACACACACACACACACACACACACACACACACACACACACACACACACACACACACACACACACACACACACACACACACACACACACACACACACACACACATGAAATACAGCTGCCAAACAAATCTCCTAGGATAAGCTGGCAGCACATACAATAAATGTCACCAAGCCGCCAAATATCCAATCTATACCATGCACAAAGGCACATGCACTGTCAACCTTTCCCAATCACACACACAATTATTTACTGCACACTGTCTATCCCGCCCAATTTAAACGCACACCATATACTGTGAAGTGTCAACATTGGTGGGGGCTGCCTGTCAGGTATATCTCCCTCTCTTCTGACTGAGGCTCTTTGTGAGATTAAAGGCTAATGTGATCTCTGACACGCAACAGGAGCCCTTAGAGCACCCAGCAGACTGCGGCGTAGTCGTGATGAGGGAAGAAAAAAAAGGCCGGGCCCCCGTTACAATCATCCGACTCACTATCCATCAACTATCCAAAAAGACAGATGGCTATGATAGGGAATTTATGACGTGACCAAATGGAAGAGACATTGAAGTCACCCGAGGAAACTAGACGTGGCAGAGGATGATGGAGGGACCAACACATTTGGCTTCTGACACAGAGGGGAGAGAAACAATGACTAATCAGGGAACTATCGAAATACCATGACATAAAGTAACGGGAAAATGAAATGGAGGGATGTCTGAAGAGAAGGAAAACTGATGAACAGCAGCCCTATGAAACGGTGCATTAACTCTGTCATAGTCTGTGGTGCAGGGGCTTTTCATTTACACCTGCAGCAGTAACATCAAATATATATTTTTTGAAATACAACCCTCTTAGCAACATAGGCGTCTCCTCCCCCTGCTGGGTAAGGTGGAAATGAGCTCAAAATGGAGCTTGCTTTTATGATGTGTGGGGCTCTCTTCTCAGGGAGAAAGGTCGTACAGGTGTCGATTGCTTGGTGGATGTCAGAAAGAAGTATTATTGTACTGGGGGTTTGAAAAAAGGATCTGAGAGAAGGCTCAATAAGGCTTTGGTGTTATTTAAACAGAAAAGGCACACGTGCAAAACATACTAGTAGAAAAAATGTGCCGGGTGCAAAAAAAAAACGTTTGTTTAGGATCAATACCTCACCAAAAATGTGCACATTTAGACATGCTCAAGTCTTTTTTTCTTGTATACACCAACCAAACATCAAAAATTAATTGTTTCTTAAAAAAAAGTATTTCATTGGACTTAAATACAGATGCAATAATGGTGCAAGTGTGAGGAAGCCTCCCTCAAGGTAACACTTCAGCTCTGACGTACTTTCCCTTTCTTTCTCGCCTTCAAATGAAGTAGAGAAACCATTTAAAGAGTTCAAAGAAAATAGCTCAGAGCTGTTTAGTCATTCAAACCTCTCTATCTCTCTCTCTTTCATACAAACTGACACACACACACACACACACACACACACACACACACACACACACACACACACACACACACACACACACACACACACACACACACACACACACACACACACACACACACACACACACACACACACACACACACACACACACACACACACACACACACACACACACACACACACACACACAGTAACACACTGTAAACAAAACCAGTGTGGGGTCTAGCTCTTACTATGAAAAAATGCTTTACGTTTGTGTTTGTGATATCAATTAAGCTTTTACAGAAAAACTATTACAGTTAAATTCACTTGAAAATATTTAAAGCCTAGCTCAAGCACAAACTTCATTCACCCATGATACACAGAGCATATTCATAGACATACACACACTTGTTGAAAACAGTCAAAGTAAATATACTCACAGTCCTCGGAGCCTGAGCCAAATCTTTTCAATCTGTTCCGGCTGCAGGTACTTCAGGGACGTGCTTTCAAACTCCTCGATCTCTTTAGTGGGAGACTCCATGATGGAAACTCAAAGACTTCCGGATGTGCCAACAGGAGATTTAAAAAAAAAAAAAAAAGTTTAATCCCTCTTAACTGTGAGCAAGAGGAAGACGCAGCGCGGAGCAGGGAGAAGTTGCTGTGTGGTGGAACCCGGGACGTGACCGAGGTTTCCTCTCTTCTATCACACATGCACCCAAAGCTGCGACAAACTGGCCGTCATCCTTCCTTTCTCCTCTTGTTTTCTCCCTTGTTTATGTGACAGAGTGTGTGTGATTGAAACTCAACAACACTCAATGCTCAAGCAGCTGTGACAGTGGTGAAACAGCCGACTGTACCTCTTCCCTCTCTTGTCACTCTCTCTCTCATTCGTTCACTCCTCTCCCGTGGGAGCACAGGGGTCCTGGAGCCGTGCCATGCTCTCCCAGCAACAACGGCATGCAGACGGTAGGGCAGTGCAATCCTGGATTAACGCACACTGCCGAGCTCTCCACACAAGAGGGAGGGAGGAGGAACACCACCAGTCGAAGAGAGGGAGGAGCCCGGCTGATAATGAGAAACCGTGCTGTTTCATCCACCGGAGGAAAGAAACGGAGGGAGGAAAAGGAGGAATCTGAGGGACACATCTATAGGAGAAAAAGGTGTAAGCGATGTGGATTAATTTAAGCAAATATCTGGTTGGAGAATTTAAACGGGAAGTGTGCAAAAATGACACAGCTTCTGTTCTTATTTTGTACCCTCTGATTGATTGAGACGTGAGCTTATTTCACCAGTGATGTGAAGGTTAATGCAATGAAACAAATACAGACTTCATGAGCAGCGTAGATCAACATTGCTGAGTATGAGACAGCTGTAATGTATTTGTCTGAAAATGTAGATAATACATTTGCTGTACAACATATTAAATGTCATGCCAGAGAGGATTAAAGAGCGTGCAGACAAGGCATTGACTCTGATTTGACTGAGATTACTCTGATCCATTGAGCGCATACAGGGCCGTCCCATATTCAATCCCCCCCAGATACAATATTATTCTCCCTGTCTATGTTTCTTTCTCTTTTCACACATCCCTTTACAGCATATCCTCTACACTTGTGTAGGCAACATGTCCTCTCTGCTTCATTTCCTCAGAACATTCGGCAGTTACCAGTCCAGTTTAAAATGTAAGACTTTAAGAGGTTCTTTGTTACCGGCAGCCATCCGAGCAATCACGACGCAATAGGTCCTGCATATAGCATGTGTTATATTCCCTATAATGTGAATTCTGCATTAGTAGTAGTAGCGTACTAAATACAGTATGTTTTTCCCAGTCTGGACATTTTGACTTGTAAAGCTATGCCACTATGAAAGCTGTTATACAAGTTAAACATTGATTGATTGATTGATTGATTGATTGATTGATTGATTGATTGGTTGGTTGATTGATTGCTTTAATGAGCCATTACATTTTCTTGATGCCATGTAGCTGTCTGGTTGTGATATCAACATTGCTATTTTTGAATTATATATTTAAATACAAACTTCCATAACCTTTTGAGCCATTTCTGCTGCTTACTTTTCTTCTGTTTCTCCACTTTAGCTAGCTGCTTTCTCACTGAATGTCTAGCAAAAACAACAATGAGTCTTCACATTTTATGCAAGTCCAAACCTTGCAAGGATGACTCAGGCCAGACCCCCCTTTTCTTCAAGCTCCCCACCATGCTCTTAGGTCTTTCAATTACCTGATGCAGGATGCAGGCCTAATGCCAGGGCGCCACCTCAAAGAGGGTCCTGCTTTCATCTGCTGAGAGGGGTCCTCTGTGAGGAGGGAGGAGAGAGGTCTGCCTCAGAGCCATGAAGCCTGCTGAGGTTCTCTTCAAAGACACACTTATCAAAGTCTCTTCCCCCCTGTATCTTTGGGTTTCTTTCTTTTTCTGGCTGTTTGTTTGAAGCCACTCTTCATCACTTATTTTTCTCCCTGTTCGAGGAGGTAGGTTAGCCCCCAGGAGATGTCCAGCCAGAGTTGACAGGTCAACTGTAAGGGAAACCTCAACAGTAGCATCATGTTTCACTGCACGTTCACGGGTTCACACCCCAAGGACCTAAAGTCCTGTGTCATCTGTATGTGTAAATGTGACACTGAACAAGGTTGAGCCTGGGGAGAAAGGTTTCCATCAAAAACACTTCAAGGACGAGGAAAGTCAATTTAAGCTGCATTGCACTTAGAATCGAGTGTTTATGCGTACCATTTCTTTAGTGCTAGCTAAGAAGAGAAAGTTAAACGTTTAGAGCAGCTGACTCTTGAGAGTCTGATTTTTGAATAACCGCCATCCTTTACACCTCCAAACAAGCAAGTTAGTATGGGATGATTCAGCATTAGATGGTACTTTTTCTTTTTTTTAACTCCATGACAAAACTTTGAATAGTAACAGTATGGCTTCAGCTCGGGACAGTTTGTTGTTAAGGCAGATATATGGTAAATGGTTAAGATGCAAGTGTGCTTCAGCTGAAGTGTATCACATGATCCAACAAAGTCTGAAGCCACCTCCCTAAAGCCTCTCTGACGTCAGAATGGGGGATGGAGTGGGTCTGATAATACCAGTTTCAAAATACTCATGTGATGCAGTGATTGGCCAGGAATGTGGAAGAGGGAGTAGGCATGACTGGATACTAGAGATGTTAAGATTCACCGATTCGCATCGGTGCACCGGCATAAACGTTCAAGATGCGAGTGCACCGGTTGAAAGAGTGCACATCGGCTACAGTTTGGGTTGAACTCGCGATGCATCGATTGCGTAGCGTCTTTGCATCGGTAAAAAACCGATTCATTCATATAAAATCCCCTTATCTTGTCAACGTTCAGCAGAGACGATCTTTGATATTTGCTTCGCCACTACGGAGAACGAGAGTCTCAGTTATCAACACACACGGAAGTTGAGGAGAAAGAGAAACACAGCGCAGCGAAAAATACCTACAAATCAAACGTTTGGCAACACTTCGGATTGTTCAAGAAAGACGGTGTAATAGTCATTTATGCTATATAGTTGACCGCAGGTCATGGAGAGTAATAAGGTATCCGTAGACCTTTGTATGAGGTATCTTTATTACTGAACAGGTCTACAGCCATGATACATAGATCCGTCCTAGATGCGGACTTGCATACACACAGTATCACTCCGCAGCCGCACCCCATCAGTAACGTCCTGATGGTATATGTGCGCGGCACTATTACTACAGACGGTCAACTTGAAAAATCACTCGCAAATTGTTAACGATGCCGAGCCGCTTTAAAGTACACAAGTAGTACGAGGAACTTAGCGACGCACATAAAGAGGCGACATGGGGTCTGCAGCTGAAAAGAGAAACCTGAAAGTGAGACATATGAGTTAAATCACTCAGTGAGGTGTTCTGTCAGAGAGAGGTGTTTAGCTTACAGCAGCCTGTGACGGCCAATAATAATTTAAATGTCTTCCTTACTGTAAGCAGTTATGAAATACCTGTTTGTGAAAGGTTATTTGTTTTCTTTATTGTTCATATAGAAGCCACTGCTTTCTGCTCACTGGTGAGTTAGCCTCTGAGTGTTAAGCACATCAGGCTGGCAGCTGTATGGGCATTGCTCTATGGTAGCTGTTATTTGCACATTGTTAATCATGAGCAATGCATCCTTACATTGTTTAACTGTGAGGTGTTATACAATTGTACTCTGGAGAGCTTTTAAAGGTAAAAAAATAAACGGCATGATGGGATGTGCAGTACCAAATATGTAAAGCACTTTTTTATTAATGTATGATTTGCTGCATATAAGGAATAAAACAAAAATCCTCTGTCGTACCATATTGAAGTATCATTATTTTTGCATCGTGTTGAATCGCATCGTATCGCCCCCAATCGCATAATGTTGAATCAAATCGTATCGAACTGTATCGCAACAGGGGTGAATCGTATCGTATCGCATCGCCTGGTGTTTCAAAGGTATCGTTAATGTATCGTATCGTGGTAACGTATCGAGATGCGCATCGCATCGGCCTCAGTGATGGAGATGCACATCCCTACTGGATACACCTTTTACAAGTACGAGTAAAAGGTGTATCTCTCCTTCCTTTTTTTTCCGCCTCTCAACAAAATGGGAATACTACTTCCTGTAGTTACACTTAATATAGGTATTGGACATTAATTGTGAGGTGACACTTATCCCCATCTATACTTCTTTAAAATGTGCATCTGTGGTAACATTAGGTATATATCCGTCAGCTTCTATGATGTGGATCTCTCATATTTGACAACTCTCAAGATGTTTGATTCTTGCTGAACAAAAAGCTCTATTATTAATTAATATTAAAAGAAAATATGTATAGCATCCCACATTCACTAGCAAAACAACATTTCTCTGATGCAAAAAAAAAAAGCATTTTGAAGAATGCAATGTTGCTGAGAGGGATGTGGCCCCCGGGCCTTAGCACTTAAGGAATCTATGAGATGTATTTAATTACATCGCCAAATTATTTAAACACCTTGTGGACTTTGGCAATTGGGCTAGGGTAGACACATTTTGAGCGTGCCATTACATATTAGGGATACATGGACGTCTGTCGCCAATTGCTTATTTCTTGCTGAGGGATCTGAGGAATGAGCTGACCGATAGACACCCGTCCACACAAAGCATGCAAAATGTTACAAAAATAGCCCTCCAAAAACAAGTTCAAAGGATCTGAAGCAAATATAGCAAATTGTGTTGGGAGCATACACAGCAATAACACATGTCTGAATGGGTCATGAAGCCAGCATTTCCTTCAATCTCCAGATTGATGAACCAACACAAGAGCCAAAATTGATTGTGTCCCTTCTCATAATGATCATCAAAATATGTCCCTGATTAATTAGAACTGCTCACCAAAAAGGCCTAATGAATCAAGTGTTGGGAGAATGAATTACTCGCATGACTATGACAAAGGGACGTGCAGGGAAATTACGCTCTGGTAACGAATTCTTGTCACTGTGCTCGTTCTCCCTCGAAGCTCACACATCGAATTCAAGACATTAACAGCCCCGGTCATTTGGAGGTACATGAAAAATTTAAATCTCATTTAAATTCCCAGGCATGGTGATAAGGATATCTATGCATCAAAATACCAATCGCCTTTGCAGTAATGACCACATTTTGGTGAACATCATCTATCACAAATTACAGTATGGTTTTCTATCTATACTTAGTTTACTTTTCTGGATTGGATGTAGTGGAGATGGAAGGATGGGTTGGAGAGATTGAGGGCATCCGGCCATAAAGCTACATTTATTTGCAGCGTGATGGAGGTGAAAAAAATAAACTGAGAAGAAACTTCCCATTAGTTCCGCCCCAAGAGAGCTTCATATAGGTCAAAGGTGAGGCTTACAACAGCTCAACTGAAGACTAACATGAGGAAGGAAACAACCAGGCTTAAGCATTTGAGTACGGACGTTCAGTCAACCACATATTTCAATAACTATGAAAGTAAATCAGTGTCTTACACACTAAACGGAAATAGATTTTAACTCAGGAAGTGGGGGAGAAATGACATTCATAACCGTATCTGTCTGACCTTCACAGTCAGGATAATAACAATAATCGCAAGGATTGCTATGTCTTTAGCTCATTGGGAAGGCCAATAAAAGGTGGAGATTTAGGCAACTTTACATTCATTTAATGCTTTACTCTCAGTTTTTGTTGGAGCAGCTGTTAAACAGCACAGAACAGTAAACAAATCTCTCTTGAAAACATTTTTGAAACGTTACATTTTTTTCGATAATCAAATCTTATTTTTTGTTAATAAATGTTAGATTGAAACAATATTTAGCTGATCATTACTTTATGCCCTTCCGCCTTTTATTGAGTATGCTGATTTCTTTAGTTGTATGACATGAAGAATCTGCTTCCGTTCACTGAAGCTGGTGGGAAGGAAGTGGTGTTTAAAATGTGATGTTTGGATTTTTAGAGTGCAGTTAATTATATTATGAGCCTTTTACCATTCCAATAGAATGAATTGACTGTTACATTTAAGGAGGACAAAGAGCCCAGGGGCGGGTTAACAGGGGTCATGGGAAATCGATAGTTAATTTTCGGGAGAAGTTTCATTTTTGACAATTGAAACACGACCAATTACAGAGATTGGGAGTTTATTCCATCCATCCACGTCTTCTCTGATGTGTTGTTATAATGATGTATAGTTCAGTGCGACTGTGTCATCTGGGTTTGTTGTCTCCTTCTGCCTACAATCCGGATTTGTCTGTTTAGAAAATGTAATGATAATATATCCAATGAATGTCATGACATTTGCTACATAAGCATTATAAAAGTCCCTTGAAAGTAGACTAATGACTTTTCTTGTAGTTCCAACACCAGGTTCACGTTTTCATTCATTCAGTAAAATATCTCAAAAGCTACTGCTGTTCCAGAGTAAAACCTTAGCTCAGCTGCTAGCATGGCTGTACACTCCTATTTGTGTTGAACTGACATTCTGATATAATGGCTTATTATGTGCGCATTTATGACCAATAACATGTCCACTTTCTACTACTGTACTTTAGCAACATTACAATCTCATTTCAGCCAAGTTTCAGACCATCTTATCAAGTCACCATAAATGTGTTTAACTTTTGATTTGGTCACTAAATGATGCCACCTTGGGAGAGTATTTCCTCAACTGTCCACTGGTTTATCGCTCATTCCCACAGGACAGGTAGAGTAAAGTAGGCTGTCTAAGCTAGTGTTAGTGAGAGCCATTCGGAGGAGACCGTTTAGTCTAAATACAGACTGGATAACCCAAACAACGTCTTTAAAGCAGCTTAGAGCTAATAGCTCTGGCGTTGGGTGTACTCATTGAGATACGAAGTAATAGAATCCTTTTCACAGAAGAGTTATTTTAGTCGTTGCCAATATCTTGTCTGCTGTGTGTATCTTTTTATTTTGGTGAAGAGCTGATGTAAACAATTGTCGTTTACACTACATGGATAAATTGGGTTTTAGTGAATTGTATATCAGAATACCACTTCATTCAGCTTTTCGATTAACTGGACAATTCAATGTTCAATCCGAGCAGCAGTGACGGCACATTTCCCTAACCAAAGAGGACAATGTTATCTTTAAAGTCAAAATAAAAAAGATTATGAAAAATGTACATCGTCACACTCCAAAAATCACACTGTTATAAAAAGCTATTCAAAGCACTATTTATTGATGCAATGGCTGATATTTACACGTTTGTATTTTGTCTCGGTCCCTACTATAATTCTGACCACCATAGAAATAGTCCATGAAAGATGCTACATTTCTGTCCATGAGGTCACTTCAGGTTCAAGGCTGTGGACACACCACTCACTGTACTGTAACTCACGCAGCTCAAAGTGACAAACATCACAACAGAAGACTGCCTGCCTAAGAACCTTCAACCTATTACTGTTCCGATCCTATTACTATATTAACCTGACAACGACATACTGTACTGTCTGGGCAAAGCCTGGAAAGAGAGGACTATTCGTGGATCAACAATTGTTAAATTAATTGGTTTGATTATAAAGGAGTTATATGTAACTCACATTTATACTTGCCCATTATTAAAAAAACAAATACAAATATATATTTAAATAAACCAAGATGGAAAACCCTCAAGAGCCTCTATTGATTTATACTTGAATCAATAACCAAAAAAAGTGTGAAAGGTTGAATGCTTGACACAAGGGAATAAACATATTGATCTATGCAAACCACAAACAATATATATATACTGTCTCTGCAGCTAGAAGTTCAGACTTTTTGAAATTCTGTCTTTGAAAGTCATAAGAGGATTGTCATAGGTAACATTTTTGTTTTGTTTTTGTTGCTTAAAACACTGCCCATTCAAAGTGTATCAAAACACAATTCAGATGTTGTGAGGTCATGTGGCACACGTCAGTGATACAGCTCTTTAACATCATAACTGTGAGGTCACGCCTCAATCACATTGATGGATAGCGCTGCCATTCGCCCATGTGCTCGCAGTCACACTGACCAGCGGAGGCTCATTAGCCGGCTAGTGAGGCTAGTGATGGAGGTTGTTGTTGCGCAGGGGATGTCAGCGGGGGTCTCTGAACCTGCGGGTCAGCCTCCAAAACTGTGGGCTGCAAGGATTGAGACAGCCGCCTTAATCAACTGTAAAGTTCACAGCGGCACACAGCATCCAATTAACCAGCAGATACATCTCACAGCTGACCACAGAAGACTGTCTGAGGTTCAGCGGCTGTGAGAGCTGGAGTGTGTCTGTGAGGCTTCTGGCGACTGAATGTCTGTTTGCTTTCTTGTTTTTCGTCACTTTCTTGTTATTGGGAGGACAGAGGAACAGATCCCTGGACATGAAAGCGCTGTTTTTGTTGACATGTGGACGGTGAATACCAACTTGAAAACTCAAAATGATCTAGTAAATACAAATACATATTTCTGTCCCTTGTTAAAGCTCTCTAACTATTAGTGCTTTAGTAGAGATTTTAATATTTATAATATCATTCATGTTATTATGAAAGTGATGTTGACTCGCTGTTACAAGTTTTACAATGGTCAAATACTGGTTCTTAGCATCATATCGCAATGGAATAATCACTAGTGTGGAATACAATAGTGTTTAGGTTGTAATAAAAAGCTAATTTTGACTAATGAGTTATAACCTATACGTTCTCCCTTTCTCTTCCCCGTCTCTTGGGATGAGAATAACAATAACCTTAATTGCTTGTTATGTCTTAGCCCTTTAAAAGGTCTTGCTGCGAAAGCAAAGTTGCAATTTAAAGATTACTGATGGAAATCAGAGTGAAAATACTGTATTCAAATCACATGCTGATATCTAAATGAGAACCAGTATCTGGCTCAGCAGGCAGAATGAAGACAATTAAAATAAACATTGACATGCTATACTACCTAATGGGAAACATCGGGGTGAGGGAAGTCATAGTAACACCATCACACATACATTGATATTGGTGAAGTGAGGTGATTGGTTCACAAATTACATCAACAAAGAAGAAACACCTTACAGTTATAACGTGTTCATGAAGAAAAGTAAGTAGTACATTAAAGATAGCAACACTGCATACAAACATAGTAGTAGACTAAAAGTGTCAAATTGTGAGTGACTGTGGACCTTGGGGTGAAAAGTGGAACGATAGCATGCTCTACACAAAGACATTCAAAATGTGCAAGTTTCATCTTCTGCGTTAAAACTCTCTTGTAGCCTATTGTGCAGCAAGCAAGTGCTTTAAAATGCATAAGGCAGCCCTAATGAGCAGAAACAACAGCATGACACCAGCCACACAGATGAGTCAGCGTGTGTTTATACACTAATGGCTTCATTTTCTGTCCCTCACTGTGTGACAAGTAGGCATGCACTCCATTGTGTTGTAGGAAAAGCTGTTAAAACAAAAGGATTTCAGCAGCTGCTATGGATCGTAAGTGTCAGGCAGCTTTTCAGCTGGTCAGAAAACTGGAAAATAGGTGAAAAGTTAATAAAGTACCTTTTTTTTTAATTGTTAACTGCAGCCAGCAAAGAACATAAATGACTGATTAGAATACTTGGAGAGAAATTCACTGAAGAGTTTAAGCAAAATAATGCAATGGTTGAAAAAACACAACCAAAATGTTCATTCGATCAACGCAAGGTAATGACTGCTTTCCTTTAACTCACTCACTCCCATCCTGCCTGCCACACTTCACGTGATGCCTCGCTCCGTTCTCCAATAAAATCTAATTATCATCGCCTGGAGGACGGCAGCCAGCATTTGGCCTCGGAGGTGACATGGTGGTTACATCGTTCTATGGATTACTGCGAGTTCCTTGGTCATTTAATCACCTTGTGCCATAATCTTGCCATCTGTCATTCAGATGTAGATCCCTCCTATTCCCTGTGGGTTTGGCCTCTATTAACCACTGCTCTCCAGGTCGAAGACTGTCTCTTATCTTAGTTGGATTTCAAAGATGTAAAGAAGAAGATAGCTGGCTTCTGAGGAGTGTGAATCGTACAGACAAACAAACCTAAGCTCCTTGGCGGAGGTAACCAGACATTGGCAGGTAGGGTACTGAATTCAATCATTCTCATGCAGGCCAGAAGACAAATGCAAATCGTTCAGCTCCAGCCAAAGATTTAGCAGCATTTGGCTTGTGCTTGGCATTGCGCCCCAGCCTGATTAAAAGCTAAAGCTATGTCTTAATATGACAGTAATATATGACACTGAAATAAGTCACTGTCTCTGCGGACAAATGAACTGTTTCCTCTGAGGAAGGTGAGAGTGCTTTTAGCTGCCCTCCGCTGACTATGTTTTTCTTTCAAATCTAGGCTGTAGCTTTTAAAATGAAGGAACAGGCTGAGTCCAGTCAAGTGGAAAATCACTTTCTCCTTGTCACCCCTCTGCTCTGGAAGAAGGGCCTTCGTTCTGAGGAAGGAACTATGGCGAGTAACAACAGAAAGCATGTGAGAAAGCATGAGAAGCACTACAGAAGAAGTGTGTGTTACAGCAGTGAGACATTGCAGGGAAGGTAGAGAAAGAAAATGAAACAATAGTCGAATGGGATTTTCACAATCTCGTACCAAAAACCTCATAAATGATAAATCTCTTTGAAATGCTTGCTATACAAACGTGTGGGGGAAAAAGCGGTCTTTCCAAATCGGCTTGCTATAACTCCTTGTCTATTTAGCATAAAATCAAAAGCTTGTTATCGCTCACACTAGGTGCATTTTTAGTATCCTCTTACAAACGCTCTATTCTCGCCACCTGCGGCATTTGTAACGGTCTCCAGAGCCATCAAGGTTAATTGGAATCAGGCGTTAAAAGACGTTCAATATTCCAAAAGTGACAACAAATTATGTTAATGGTGGTTTGAAGTCCTTGTTATCAAGGTGGAATCAATCTTGCCCACGTCCCTTGAGGTCAGCAGCCATACATAGCAATTAGCACTGTGTGTGTGTGTGTGTGTGTGTGTGTGTGTGTGTGTGTGTGTGTGTGTGTGTGTGTGTGTGTGTGTGTGTGTGTGTGTGTGTGTGTGTGTGTGTGTGTGTGTGTGTGTGTGTGTGTGTGTGTGTGTGTGTGTGTGTGTGTATCAAGAATGTTACATTTCAGAAAGAAGGTTTCCTCTTCATAAAAAGCAAGCAGGGCCTACTTCAAATCAACAGGCATCTTAATAATCAAGTTCATCAAAGTCCAAAATTACCAAATGAATACACAAAGCAGAAGGATGCCAGCTTATGTATATATCCTTTCTTTGTCCTTCTGCTAAGAGGAATATCGAGTGTATGCAAATTACACCTGTGTACGATAATGAGCTGGACGTGGCTGCCGATGTCCCGCTGCACCCTGACACAGGATTGAATCCATAATAATTAACGGATAATAAAGTAACTTTTTGATTTATTTATTGCTAAAGCAGCAAACCTGGTGGCTGTTTTCTCTGTGGCGTCTGGTTGGTCGGCTGCAGGGAGATCGTCAGCCAGAATCTCTTCAGGACTGCGAGGGTCCGACAGGGGGGGCTTCTGCTCTTTGCCTTTGATCCCCATCCCCGCCGTGATGGCGTTCCACAAAGCACTCTGTGACTTTGAGCCTGCAAAAAAACAAAACAACAAAAAGGCTTTGTCTGAATACTGTGTAATGCTGTGATTTATCTTGTTTGTATTCAATAAAAAGAGGGTAGCCTTAGTCGTATTGGAGTTATTTTGTATAGTGCCATGGATCACAATTCAATTTGTGACACAGGTGTTAGTTGTAAACATGGCTGTGTTTAACAAAAGGAGTGTTGTTGAGTCTCCACTGCATGGCTTTCAGTCTCAGTAAAAGGGAGTTAGACAAGTGTACGCCTTTGTAATGCTGCCCCCATGTGGCTGTAGGCTGTCAATGCTAGTTTTTAAGGACCACTTTTAGTACAACGTAGTTAACTACACTATTTCCACTTCTACTATCACTTATTCTGCTGTAGCTTTAGTGGACTATCATTGTTGCACGGTTACGCAACCATTATTTAGTCCCTGATCCCATGTCTGTATTCTTTTTTTTTATGACAATAAAATATACTAACAGAATATATTTAATGTTGATATTAATCAGTATTAATATTATTAGTATTAACAGTATTTGTTTATTTAGGTAGGCGTGTGGTGCAGTGGGGTGTGCGTTGGTTTTCGGATCAGGTTCAAACCCCACTGCAGTTAGCATGTCGTTGTGTCCCTGGGCAAGACACTTCACCCCAAATTGTCCACAGTATTGAGTATGTAAGTTGTTTTAGATAAAAGTGTCTAACAAGTGAAATGTAATGTAATTTAATATTAATTTACTTTTGGTACGAAACAGTTCCCAATCAAATATACAGACAATGAGATGATTATTAGTAACAGCTAATTCTTTCTGGAAAATCATGTAAGTTATTTATTTATAATGCTTTCAATTCATGGAGTTGGTCAGATGTCTAAGTAGCTTATATCTTATTATTTATAAATAGATATATTTATATGAAATTAATATAGTATGTCTAATAGTGATAAAACTTACGTGCAAAACTGGCCTGCGGTCTGTTGGAGCTCTCTCCTTCTTCATTTGCCACTGGAAGAAGAAATATAGATGAGAACAATAAAATAATGGCAGAAAATATGGGTTCTCATTCATAACACTCCGTTCGATGTCTCACTATGGGATGCGCCTCATCCGCGGAGCAAACAGAAGCATCAATCTCATTACGCCAATCCTGATTGGCTGGTGATCTTGACGTCAGCGTCAGGGAATCCAACCCCTATAAGTAGCTTGCGCTACGTCATTCAAACACCTCTTCTCGCTTCAGAGCACATCTCTATATCGGTAGCCGGGCTAGCTTAACAGTCCACAGACTGAACCCAAGCTAACTTCGGTCGACGGGCGCTCGCCGGCTACTTTTATGCTTCTGCAAGAAGACTGTTAGTATTAAAATGCCGGTAATACTACAATCGACCTCGCCGTTTTTTATTTTCTCCGGAAATTAAAAAGGTAAGGTTTTGACTTTCAAGCTAGCAGCACACCTGTTGCTAGCTTGCCTCCCTCGCTACCGACACCACGATAGCGAGGACGTTTTTTATTTTCTTCTCACACCAGAGAAGAATAGGAATAAAAGAATATTACCACATATTACCACACCAGGTAATATTCTTCGAGAAAAAATCCTACGCCGTCGTCTTTTCTTCGGACTGACGACAGGTTGGAGAAGATTTTTTTCTCGGTGAAGTACCTGCTACGAGCGCGTCCTTCCCACGTCGCCATAATGGCAAACAAGATGGACACGTCTCTCCCTCACACTAGAGGAGTCAGGGAATCGGAGGCTCGGCTCTGCGGCTGCGGGTTGAAGATTTCGGACGCAGACTCACACCAGGTCTGCTCGTCCTGCCTCGGGCTGCAACATGCCCAGGAGGCTATCGACAACCCCGGCTTATGCGGGCACTGTGCCCGTTTCACCATAAAGAGCCTCCGCCGATGGCTAGCTCGCCAAGCTAGCTTGTCGGGTCAGGACCCCCTCATGTCCCCTGATTTGCCGGACGGAAATCAAGACACGGGGGCGTCCGCCACAGAGATGGAGCCCCGCACTGTGTCGGTCTGGAGCTCATCAGCAGTGGCAGCTGCAGAACTGGAGTCCCGCGCCGTGTCAGGCTGGGACTCGGTGGCAGCGTGAGACGCGAGAGCGGAGCCCCACGCTATACCAAGCTGGGGCTCCCGGCTGGACCTCACCATGGTCTCGCCCGCGGAAGATGTACTGGAGTTGGACTACAATGAGGACGAAAAGGATGCCTCTGGATTCCTCCTGTCCGACTCGGATGAGCAGGAAGACAACGTCTTCATGTCATCGGCTCAGGCTGCAAAGCCGAGAGCGATGGCTGCTCTCCCGGGCGATAGCACACCAGCTTCGCCCTGTCTAAGTTTGGACCTGCAGGCCGTGCGTCAGCGTGCCGCTACTATTCAGAGTGCGAGAGCTTCCTCCACCAGGTCTCTTTATGACTGTAAGTGGAGGGTGTTTGAGGAATGGTGCCTTCAAAAAGGGCACACCTCTTTTCAATGCCCTGTGGGAGTGATTTTATCATTTCTACAGGACTTAATTGATAAACACAGAGCTTTCTCCACGATCAAAGTCTACCTGGCTGCTATTGCTGCATGCCATGTGGGCTTTGCGGGTAAGACGGCTAGCCAACATCCTCTGGTCTGCCGTTTTATGAAGGGAGCTCGCAGGCTCCTTCCTGTTTCCAGGTCACTGGTGTCCTTATTTGACTTGACAGTGGTTTTAGATGGGCTCACTCGAACCCCATTTGAACCCCTGGAAGAAGCTGACATGAAGCACCTGTCACTCAAGACAGTGCTGTTACTGGCCCTGGCATCCGCCAAGCGAGTCAGTGACATTCATGCGCTATCTGTACATCCTTCATGCACTCAGTTTGCTCCAGGGCAAACGAGAGTGTTGCTGAAGCCCAACCCTGCCTTTAAACCTAAGGTGGTTGGTTCATGTACCCCAATTGACATTGAGGCATTTCTTCCGCCGCTGTGTCCCTCCGGGGAACAGCAGCCGAATTTGCTATGTCCAGTCCGTGCTTTACGCACTTATATGGACAGATCAAAAGAGTTTCGTCATAATGACCAACTCTTTGTGTTCTGGGCTAACCCTCAGAAGGGCAAGCCTGTTACTAAGCAACGGCTCTCCCACTGGATTGTGGAGGCAATTGCTTTGGCTTACACGAGTCAGGGTCTGCAGGCACCTTCGGGTTTGCATGCTCATTCAACTTGTGGTCTGGCTAAATCCTGGGCTTTGTTCAAGGGTGTCTCCATCCAAGACATTTGTGCAGCAGCGAGCTGGTCCTCGCCGCTCACTTTTGTCCGCTTTTACAGGCTAGCCGTCTCTGCTCCCAGTGTGGCCCGAGCAGTGCTGGGCACCTTGTTGAGTCAGAGCTCTACCTGTTAAGTTCTGGTTGGTTTGGTGATTTTCGAGATAAGCTCGTCTGGCAATACGGGAGCTACAATATCCCATAGTGAGACATCGAACGGAATGTTATGAATGAAAACTATGGGTTACTTACGTAACCCCAGTTCTCAGAGTCACATGAAGTGAGACGGCCCTCCTTGCTATGGTGAAGCGAGAAGAGGTGCTTATTTTGAATGAAGCATGCGACGTAGCGCAAGCTACTTATAGGGTGGGTGGATTCCCTGACGCTGACGTCAAGATCAACAGCCAATCAGGATTGGCGTAATGAGATTGATGCTTCTGTTTGCTCCGCGGATGAGGCGAATCCCATAGTGAGACATCTCACTTCATGTTACTCTGAGAACTGGGGTTACGTAAGTAACCTATAGTTATTTGAGGCTTATGTGAAAATCTATTCGCCTGTAAGTTTTGTTTCGCTGCAAAATGATGTGCCATCTTTAAATGTGCAACAAAAACAGTAGGACTTTTCACAGTTTACATGGAAATCTTAACTATGAAGAAAGGTTATTAGTTCAGACTGTTACTTGCATAACCGCAAAACCAAATCGCTACATGCTGCCCAATTACTTTAATGAGCATCAACAGCATCTTGCCCTCACAGGCTTTTCCATTTATTTTCTGCCCAGTGCCCACTAAACACTGCGCACAGTTTGTCGAGTTAACTGTGTATGGTCAAATATGCACCCACATCTAGAAGGGGTTTTGAGGTTAAAAAGCACCTGGTATGAGAGCAGAAAGATAAACTTCATTAAGTCAACAAGTCAAAAGTACAGTATGACAATATAGTACAACAGTACATGCCTGACAGACGCAAACTAGTCAATCTTTCTGATAATGCTGCATCTCTCAGTGTTTGAGGGCTATTTGCCTGAAGATGCAGTTCCTTTATCAGCCACTAGATGCCAGCTTAAGAAAGACAGAACCCTCCCTCCAACAACAGAATGTCAATAAATGTGTTCCCCAGTTAAAAACTAAATATTAATTTGGTCTTGGTGGTATTTTTTTCATTCTTGTTTCATAAAGAGTCGGGTAAGACCAGAAAGAGGGCACATTTGAGTTTTTTTCCTGGAATTTAACCCGGGAAGTTCAAAAGAAAAGCACTCAGAAGAGGTCACAAGTTTTCCAGTTTTAACAAAAACGTATTCTATGTGAAGGTCTTTCTGCCTGATCAGGTAATTATATATTTCCCACATAGCCATCAAAGTAAATGAGTCTGATTTGTGAAAAGGAAGTCGCTTGCTGCATTAAGGTGCAGGTGAATGCAGAGTGCGTTATCATCTCCTTGTAAAGAGCTTCATTTCACATAACAATGCAACTAATGACCACAACTCTTCTGAACAGTCAGGATTACATGTGATGGAGCTTACATCATCACTGCTGTTGAAGCCAAGTGTCTGCAGGCTACAAATCACAGATTTATTTTACTTCATGGATTGTCCAGGACATTGGGTATCAGAATCACATTCAAATCTGAATATCTTTATTATCATCATATATAGGTAAAAAAAACACGTAGGCTTCTCTCACTGTAGTAATAGAAATAGATATAGGCACACATAACTAAAAGGCGTGATACAAGCAGCAGTAGCAGCAATGAGAAAGCACTTCATAGATTAAATTAAATGGAAATCTACATATTTACACATTTGACCAACAACACGATTTAAATGCACAAACTACACAGTTGTAATATGACTGAGTGTTCATAAATAGATGCTAAAAATATCTATACATGCTTTAAAAAAATGAATGTAACGTGATGGTGTCCTAGTTGGTGACAGAGCACCACTCAATGAAGCACTGCCTCTGACTCTTAGCCTGGCTCACAGTAGGACTAAATCAAGGATTGAGACGGATGTCTGCTTGCTCAAAGCTTAGTTCCACAACGGGTGGATGATCAGGCTTATCAGAGATGGGGCTTTTTTCTATCCTTTGTGGACCCTCATTAGAGGATCATAAGAAGGAAAATACCTTCCAGATCCCTGAGTTAAAAGAGCAGCCTGAGTCATCATTTTCCCATTTTAAAATTGGCCCAATGCAAACTCACAGCTGTCTTCAAATAAAGACAAATTAATTTAATTGTATTCATTGTAAGATATCTTTATTCCTGAACAGTCTGTGATAAAATGCTTTAATATTCTGTTTTCTGTAATTACCATCATCTACTACACTGTCCTTCCCTCCTTTGGTTCATGTTCCAGAAATGGTATTTCTAGTTTTGTCCTAGTGGTCTGGACTCTATAGTGTACCATCTGGACATTGCATTCTTCACGTTTGTGTCCGTAAATGGATCTGTACAGGCAGCAGAAATGAGGCTTGAGGCTTTTCTACAGTCCGTTTCTGTATCAGTCTGCAGCTGTGCATTTATAATTATATTCCTACAATGGACATCCTATTGTGACAGTGAGTTTTTACACATTATAAAGTGGGATAAAAGACTTAGAAAAGGCCATTTGCGATATTAAAGATGCATGTGTTTGTTCGTAGACATCATTACATCTCTTCCGCTTGCAGAGCTATAGCCTGTGATGAATTTGAGCAATAATGTTTGATTTAGGCTTATAACAATAATCAGATTGTCCACAGATTGTCCATGTCCAGTAAATTGAACAATCTATAACTACTGGGAGATAAAAAAAAAAGGTTATATGACAAAGTTTTTCCAAGGCATTAAAAATATGTCAATTGTCGTGTTTTTCTGTTGCTCTGATGACTGCTTGTAAAGGTAATATTGTGTGTCCCCCACCATTTTTATTTTCCTGTTCGCAGAGGAGATGAACTATAAGTATTTTGATTGGAAATGTTCGTAGAAATGTATCCATAAATGATCATAAAGCAAAAACGTGAAGAAGAAATATGATGCTTACTACGACCAGAGTGAGAGTATTTTATTTCATGTAAAAACTAGACCCTCCAGAAAAACGCGGGCAAAAATCCTTGATTATGCGATTAAACATGCAGGGTTTTTATGTGATTTTATGCGGTGAAGTTGCGGGAAGTTGCGAAATATGCGAAAAGTTGCGAAATATGCGAAATATGCTAAATATGCGGGGGGAAAGAATAACAATTTTTTTAAATATTGGGCTGTCTTATTTATTCTCTCTCACACACAAGCTGCCACTAACGTTAAACCCCTTTACTATTCAATTAAACACATTCAATGTTTATTTATTGTAAAAGCAATTGGGCTATTTTAATCGCACGCACGCACGCACGCACGCACGCACGCACGCACTTTTTGCACGGTCTTTAGTAGAAATGTTTGTCGGTAAATGAGATGGATTCGATTTTTTGATCTTGGTGTTTTCTCTCTCGTGTGAGCTCCACACGTTCACTCTATACAGTGTTGTTTACATTCTGTGATGCGCGAGCTGATGACGTCACGTCAAGACGAGTTAAGTTTTTTTTTTCTCAACATTGTGTGGAAAAATGCGGGGATTATGCGGCCTTTTAAAAATCTGCACCATTTTGCTGATTATGCGGTAAATTCTGCGATTGCAGAATCGCGTTTTTCTGGAGGGTCTAAAAAACTCTCTCACTGAGTTATAGCATTTACACACATTTATGCTAACAACAAAGCTCGTACCTTTATGGAAGATGGCCTTATGTTCTCCACTAACCTACAGGAATATGGCTCATGATATAAACTCATCATGACATCATGTAATTGCATCACACACCTCAACTCGACCTTTGGAAAATCAATATTTGCTTTGTTATGCAATCTGTTTACAGGTGGCTGTACTATTTTCCTATCCTGAAAACACAAGTCCAAACACAAAATGCACTTTAGTTTGCCATCCCACAAATGAACTATCATATGGTTTGGAAACCGTCTGTTAAATGTTGAGTCAACCACGCTTTATATCCCTAAAGCTGCTAACTTAGGCCCCGTCCACACGGAAACGAAAATGAAAACTAACCAATGTCGATATTAAAAAAGTCTTCCGTCCCCACGGAATCGGCTCAAGAAACGTGTCCGTCCACACGAGACTGCTTGACCCGCTGGAGGCGCTGAAGTACATATGCCGGGCCTTCAAGGGGCACTGTACTTCCGCCACAAAATACACCAAAAGCAGCGAAGAAGACCCTCCGAGCATGGTTGCCCTGGTTGCCGGGTTTCCTTCTGGTTATTCTCCATGGTGGACTTAGCAGCATGTAGTTCCCCATTTCCACTTTTTGCTGATGGTTGTTGTACAGGAGCTGTAGATTTTGCACTAACATCTGTAGCATGGTCAGTAGCACGAAAGCAACCCTGTGGCGAAAGCCGCCATTGTTGTTGGCGAAATGCATCAGCAATGACGCGGGGTTGAGCAGGAGAGGTGGGGAGAGGCGGGGCTATGATCGTTTAGGGCAGGGGTCGGCAACCCGCGGCCCTCGGGCCACATGCGGCCCTTTAAGCCCTCTGCTCTGGCTCCCTTGAGCTTAGACAAAAATAAGAAGGATATAAAATAAAAGTATTTGTAGGACTATTTATATTTTGTTGCATGGTTGAAAATGTTTCGTATCTTGTATTTTGAGGTGATACTGTGACACATAAATAAAAAACAAAACGGTTTTCATTAGGTCAACTCAACTAAAATATGCGTCACATCCTGCTACGGTCCCGCGCGAGCACCTTTTCTTGGAGGCGCTCGCGCGGGGACCCCCGGCTCGATGAGCGAACTATGGTTAAATCAAAGAAAAGTACCGGAGGAACACAGGATTTAATTCTGCGTGGACAGAGTTATATGCTTTCACAGCAAACGATGCTGGTTTACCGGTATGTTTGATATGTAGAGAGAAGTTGTCAACGGTGCTGCAGCCTTTACGTATCGAGGAACAACAAGGGAGAGGAAAACAGCTGACGATCTTCAGTCATAATTCAATGGGGTATGTAATTCATTTCAGAAACACTTTTTGTTATATTCCATGGAATGCTCTTAACGTCCCGATAGCAATGAATATATTAAATGCTTTGACAATAAATACATACAAAAATGTATCTCTGGAAGCCGTAGCGCTGTAAAAAGCACGACCAATCATTTTAGCCGGCCCGGCTAAAATAACTGGATGGCCTACCTGCCTGTCAGCCTTCCATCTGTGCACAAACTTATCTCGTGGCCTTGTTGATGATGCGCGTTCGTGTGTGTTGGAGGAGGGACTCTGTAAGAAAGTCTGAAGGAAGAGGCATATTTTTTCCGGTTGTGTATTTTCAAATTCTAGCGCACTCGAGCTGGTTTCTCCATTCTTACCTACCCTACTTTTAACTCTTTTTAGGTTGCAGCTATATGTTTTATTTATTTCAAAGTGGGCCCATTTTAATAATATTTTTTCCCTTCAAATGTGCAGAGGACTCCCCAAGTGCTGTGTTTAATTTATTTTAAAGTAGGCCTGTGTAGGCCTGTCGCGATAATCGATAAATGGACTTATCGTACGATAAATAAAAATGGACTCGATAACTTTTCTGAGCTCGATAAATTGCCGTTTACATAAAGATGTGACCAGCATTTTAGCCTGGAGCGCTGTGGCTGCCAGGCGCGCTGTGAGGGGCGGGGCTGACACACAGCCAGGTCAGGACACTCCGCGTGCAGCAGCGTAGCAGCCAAATTAATAATATAGCGACAAGCGGGAGACAACGTGTGACTTACTCGCGGGGAATTTAAAGTGAAATGGAATTGGTTACAAAACCTAACTACACATCTCGATTCTCCGATGTGGCAGTATTTTGGATTCAAACCAAATCAACGAGGCGAACCTATGGACTTAAATGAGCCGGGCGGTGTGTCGCATTGGTTTAAAAAAGGTAGCGACAAAAGCAGGCAATACCACGCATTTTAAACCACCTAAAACACAACCACCCCATTCCGTTTTCCCAGCTGGGAGCAAACATGGCAGCTGGAGATGGAGAGCCCCCAGCCCGACAATGCAAACATGTTGGTGTTCCTTGCTCGAAAACTTAGAAAAACAGATTTGCATATGGCCTGTTGAGGCATCTGGGTGTTTGACAGTGGACTGTACACTTGACTGTTGTTTTAAGGAGGTTTTTTTTGCTTGTGAGATAATGTGTGCTCATATTTATTTATTTATTTATTTATTTATATATATATACAGGACTGTCTCAGAAAATTAGAATATTGTGATAAAGTTCTTTATTTTCTGTAATGCAATTAAAAAAACAAAAATGTCATACATTCTGGATTCATTACAAATCAACTGAAATATTGCAAGCCTTTTATTATTTTAATATTGCTGATTATGGCATACAGCTTAAGAAAACTCAAAAATCCTATCTCAAAAAATTAGAATAGTTCCTCAGACCAAGTAAAAAAAAAAGATTTATAACAGCAAAACACAATCAAACATTTGAAAATGTCCATTAATGCACTCAGTACTTGGTTGGGAATCCTTTTGCACGGATTACTGCATCAATGCGGCGTGGCATGGAGGCAATCAGCCTGTGGCATTGCTGAGGTGTTATGGATGCCCAGGATGCTTCAATAGCGGCCTTTAGCTCATTAGCATTGTTGGGTCTGGTGTCTTTCAGCTTCTTCTTCACAATACCCCACATATTCTCTATGGGGTTCAGGTCAGGGGAATTTGCAGGCCAATCGAGGACAGTAATGCCATGGTCAGTACACCAGTTACTGGTGGTTTTGGCACTGTGGGCAGGTGCCAGATCATGCTGGAAAATGAATTCCTCATCTCCATAGAGCTTTTCAGCAGACGGAAGCATGTAGTGCTCTAAAATCTCTTGGTACACAGCTGCATTTACTCTGGGCTTGATGAAACACAGTGGACCAACACCAGCAGCTGACATGGCTCCCCAAACCATCGCTGACTGTGGGAACTTCACACTGGATTTCAAGCAACTTGGATTTTGCTCCTCTGCAGCCTTTCTCCAGACTCTGGCGCCTTGACTTCCAAATGAAATACAAAACTTGCTTTCGTCTGAAAAGAGGACTTTGGACCACTGTGCAACTGTCCAGTGCTTCTTTTCCTTAGCCCAAGTCAGACGCCTCTTCCGTTGTCTTGAGTTCAGAAGTGGCTTGACCATGGGAATACGGCTATTGTAGCCCATTTCCCGGACACGTCTGTGAACAGTGACTTTTGATACCTGGACTCCAGCTTCAGTCCACTGTCTTTGAAGCTCCCCCAAATTCTGGAAGCGACTCTTCTTCACAATGCTGTTAAGGCTGCGGTCATCTCTCTTGGTTGTGCAGCGTTTCCTGCCACATTTCCCCCTTCCAACAGACTTTTTGTGGATGTGCTTTGAAACTGCACTCTGTGAACAGCTTGCTCTTTGAGAAATTTCTTTTTGTGTCTTACCCTCCTGATGGAGGGTGTCAATGACGGTCCTCTGGACAGCAGTCAGATCAGCAGTCTTCCCCATACTTGTGATTTAGTTTACTGAACCAAGCTGAGTGTTTTTCAAGGCTCAGGAAACCCTTGCAGGTGTTTCGAGTTAATTAGACGATTCAAGTGATTCGTTGAACACCCTACTAGTATACTTTTTCATGATATTCTAATATTTAGAGATAGGATATTTGAGTTTTCTTAAGCTGTATGCCATAATCAGCAATATTAAAATAATAAAAGGCTTGCAATATTTCAGTTGATTTGTAATGAATCCAGAATGTATGACATTTTTGTTTTTTTAATTGCATTACAGAAAATAAAGAACTTTATCACAATATTCTAATTTTCTGAGACAGTCCTGTATATGAGAGAGAGAGCTGTTTTCCAGCCTGACTCTAATTAATGTATTGTTTTGGTTGTGTGTGATTTAATTAATTTATTATAATTTAATTAATTTGTTTTATTTATTATATATAATTTATATATTTTAATATTATTTCACATTTCATTTGCAATGTTGAATGTTCAATAAAAAGTTATGTTTGAAAGGATGTACTTGAATTATTATTATATATTATCATTATTTCTAAAATGGTCTTAAAACGGTGCCGACAATATTATCGTTTATCGCAATAATTTCCAGAAAAATGTATCGTCCAACACAATTAATTATCGTGACAGGCCTAGGCCTGTGTATTATTTTTAATTCTCCTTATCAGAATCAGAATCCCTTTATTAGTCCCACAGAGGGGAAATTTGCAGCGTTACGGCAGGAAAGAGCCACAGACAGCTTAGTGTAGCATGTCTGAAATGCGTTAAAAAAAGTACTAAGTTATAATATAATAAACAATAAACAATATGCTAAAAAAGTACTAAGTTATAATATAATAAACAATATGCTAAAAATAAAATAAAAAAGTTAGATAATTTTCAAAAATACAGATAAAAAACAAATCAAATCTACAAATCAAATCCTGTAGCAGTCCTTATAGGAGTTCTTTGTTTCTTATTAGAGGTTAACAGTTTTATATAATGTAATAAATAGCCTAATAAATGCAAAAAAACTGTAGTTTTTGTCTGATATAACAATAAATGCAACTTTATTAGCTATCAAGCTATGAAATATGTTTTGCGGCTCCAGACAAAAAAATGTTTGGGAAAAAGGAGCAAAATGGCTCTTTTGGTCAAAAAGGTTGAAGACCCCTGGTTTAGGGCGTACACACGGTGCCGCAAGCGTTACATTAACAGACCTTCCCACTTTGGAATGCGTTATCGTTTGAGGGCTCCATTTCCGCGGTTCCGTTACGTGGACGAACCGTCCATACGATAAAGAACTATAGCGGATAACACCCGTTTCGTCTCCGTGTGGACGGGGCCTTAGACGTTAACATGGTAAGTAAGTATTGTATTATTCATACCAAACCTGTTCAAAGTGATTCAACTGCTAAAGGCAATGTGAACCCGAACGAAAAGCAAAGAGGAATGTTGTCCATTCACTTCTGGTAAAAGTTCCTTCAAAATAAGAGTCCCGATCTTATTACTACCAAAATAAAAGTGCTAAACGAAACTTTACCATAGGAAAATATTGGCATACAAATACAATCACTTCTATAAAAAGGTAACACATTTTAAATATAGTTAGACATATTAAAGGTAATTTACAGCATTAATAATTAATATCTAATTCTTAACTGTGAATGGTTTTCATTTATTTAACATTAGAAATGTATTAGTCTGGCCAATCCAAGACTTCAAAGCTGAAGGGCCAATGGATCTATGGTCGGGAGACAACGGATGACCAAGAAACTAGTGACTTGCTCAATTCATTTGTGAGGGATCTGTGAAGAACAACAGCTGCACTACTGGTGTTTTGTATACCAGCAATTGAGGGTGGACAATTTTACTACCACTTTAGTTTCAAATAATTGTGTTAATGACTTATTGTAAAGCATTTGCACATTCTTTTGTGTCACGTGTTCATTATTAAGTTGATGTATAACTGTATAGTATCTTAATTATTTAAAATATAAGGTTTCTAAAAATGGCAACCGTATTTTCAGTGTTGGCAACCAAAAGCTGATGCCTGGTTGCCAGCCTGGCAACCGCTTTTAAAAGTTTGCGTTGAGCCCTGATCCTGCTCAACTGGAGTGAAATTGAAAGCTTATTTACTGAATGCTAAAGGGTCACACATCCATCAATTGACACCCAAAGGTATTTTCACAACGGACCCTCAATCAGCTTGTGAAAAACGTAACATTTCTCCTGTGATTTAACAGCTTTCAAAGAAGTCTGATGTATAAACGGCATCATTTTCTCACGGAGTTTGGAGATGAGCACATTTACCAGCCAGAGAAAGTCTAACAAATGTATGCTGTTGGTTAAATTGGGAAATATTTAGGATTAAGCCACTGCCAAAAATAAGTAGAACACGGAAAAGCAGCACAATGGTCTCACCATGGAAACAGACATAAGGTTTCTTTCATGTGGATAAAGTTTGTCTGTGAATCTGAAATTCTCCAGTTTAGATTTAAGCTGATTTTTTCTCCCAACAAACAAGAAAAGGGACATGAAAGAGAGAGTTGGGCATTATGTGGCATTATAACCCTTAATGTTACCTTTTCCTTGCGAAGAAATAATAAAAAAATTAAATAAATAATTTTACAGCAACTCGTTTTGAACTTAATATAATAATAATAATGTGTGTTTGGCAAAGTTTCATAATTAGTCATTTGATTTCATGCTGTTTCATTTCACATGCTTGTATTGGTATATTTGATAAATACATGTATGTTGGTGAGTTGACAAAGACAGACAGATGTTGTGTTGTTGTGAAATCTGGAACAGTACACCAAATCAGCACACTGTGAGTTGTACTGTACGTGTCTTTTAATTAAACTATTGGGAATTTAAATCTAAAGATGTTTTTGTCAATGTACCAACAACCAGGGCCGTCCCTCCCTACAGGCCGATCATGCAGGCTGCATGGGGCCTCACATTGCGCAGGGGGCCTCGGCTTATGAGATCGGCTTGTGCGCAGTTCTCATTTTATGCCTTTTATCTGCTAATGTGCCGGAGGAAGAGCGATAAACTGTCTGTCTAGTTGGCTTACATAACAGTTAAAGTTTACAGCCTAAAAAACATGGAGCATTTTTCCCCCTTTTATTCATTTTAATGTCAATTTGCACATTTCATGGTGATGCTCAGCCCCTCCCCTTAACTCCTAACAGTCATCATTATGTCAACCACAACACAGAGAAATACTGATAGAAATGTGTGTGTAGTTGTTGATACATTGCTGACAGAGGGAACTACATTTGAATACAGATTTAAGAAATATCAGTTTTTGAGCATGTCATAAGCATGTTTTGTCTTGACTATATTACAACTATATTATAATAAAATAATATAGTATTTATATTATTGAATTGATTATGATTATGTCGGTGTGGGGGGGGGGGCTCATCTCACAATGTTGCTTGGGGCCCCAAGTTGGCCAGGGACGGCCCTGCCAACAACTTCCAGCAACGTAGCATTGGCACTAAGTGGATTATCCTCTTGAGATAAAACAAGTGGAAATGAATTGATTAGATTGCAAAATGTCACCAAGCTACCAAACTGCTGGTTGCTGAAAACTAAAATGGCAAGTAAATAATGTGTAAAGAAAAATGGAGAAAAGGTCAGTGGTGATTGATGCAATGATTCTCGGTAGGCAACACCTTGTCAACACGTATAGTAAAAGTGAAATATGTATTTATTAAACTGAATTAAATGCATAAAGCTATACTGTATAACGTGTGCATCTTTTATAGTATTCCTGAAACACAGGCTATAATTCCTAGAGCACATTTACAGTACAGCCATACTGTGTCTATTTTAGGAAGAGCTTAACAATCTGCAAGCCTTTCCTGATTACTGCTCGCTAAATATATGTTTGTTTTTGATGCACTGATAATGTTTCAGATCACTTACTTCATGCAGAGTTATAAAATGGTAATCAGTGTTTAGGAGACAATATTAAATAATTACTTCTTAATTCGTGATCTTGCAATTCAGAAAGCCAGAGAGATCTCTATATAAAACATATCTCAGAAATTTTTTTATTATAATGTGTCAAGCACGAAAGATATTAAGAAATAAAATCATACATTTCTTCCAAAAATCTTCATAATTGTCACCAAGCATAACTGTGTTTGCCATAATCAAGACATACATTCAGGAATAAACTACAGACACAAAATAACTCATAAGATACAAAACATACATGTACACATAAACAAACCAAAGCCTGACGCCCTGTACCCCAAATGATGAGCTGAAAAGCTCAAATGTGTTTTCTCCACATGAGCCTTGTGGCATCCTCAAAAGATAACAAAGCTAACAAGCCCTAACACACGACTAAACACCTCAGTGGGAACCCGAGCAGAGGCTGCCAGCTACAGTTGAGGATCAGAGTTTAATGGAGGAATGAACACAAGGTGTCCACCCAGGCAATGAGCTACCAGCGCTGAGGAGTCACGCTTCAGAGGAGGAGATGCAGACTGGATCCTAGCCCCAGTGAGCAATTGATTGTGACACTTGTGTGTTACCATGACAACTGCCATGCTTCTTGGTAGTATGGAGGTGATATAGGCCACATGTGATCGAGGCAGTTTTTTTTTTTAGGTAACAAGATGTGTCCAAACGAGCGGAAAATCCAAAGTCTATTTTCTGTGGGTCATAAAATCTTTTAGGGCTGCTTTTAAAATGATACCTGGAAATTGTTTGATGGCGTCCGTGTCACTCTCTTCCTTTGTTGTGAGCTCGTAACATTAACACTGAAACACTCCACATCCTATCAGTATATTACAGATCATAAAGAGAAAGTATGTCTAGACTCAAAGCAATAACAACAGCACTAGGCCAGTGGCCCACAGTTCAATCAAGGGGAAGCTTCATACAGGCACCATGATGTAACTCGGATGCACCCAGAAGTCGGCAACGACCAGACCAACATGGAGACGCTATTTCAGGAACATTTGTAGCTCAGAATAAACATTTGCTAATCAAGAAGTCAACCCATGTTAATTTGAATTCAGGACAAAGTTAGTTTTGCCTCCACAGTGAAGGTAATTATTAGGTCACCGTGGAGGCACGTAATAAAACAGTCTTCTTCAAGATTTCACTACAACACAGGATGAATAATTGATATACAAACTGTAATTTTGTGGATAAAGTATTTGTTTTAGTTGACTTGAAAGTCCCTGACTTGTCACAAGTTGACAGAAATGTCAAGAGCAGAATCTGTACAGTATCTGATGTGCATGGCATTAAAATATATAATCACATCCAGTAACTGGAAGGTTTGTTGAGTAGGTGAGTCTAGCTCTTTTAAAAGCTTCACTATGTTCACCATTACATAACGTTTTGTGTTCACTGTCATTTTTGCTAGGTGGGTTGTGCAAGGTGTATAAGAGCTTTTTTTTACTGAAAACAGCTGGTACATCTGAAAAGCTGCTACATTCAGTGAGACTGAACCACAACAGCAACGTTGGGGGATGTAAATCCAAAACAAGAAGCCGAATGACCGTAAAATGCTTTGCAAAGTTTAGGAACGGTTCTAAATTGGGTGAAATCTCCGACACTGCTTCCCCTTATCCATAGAAAAGGGTTTGGGTTAGTCGCAGCTATCTGTTTGTTGAGACTTTTAAGCTTGTTGCACTTTATGTCCCAGCAGGTGTCAGCTTTGGCAAACCCCTGCTGTGACCACACTGATTGGGGTGTGGCAAAAAGTGGGAGGGACAGTTTTCTGCTTTGATGATTCAGTGTTGGTTTCACAAACCCATGTCCATGAGCAAAATCCAGTTATTAGGTTCAACTCTCTACCAATGCGATGTGCACAATAAAGCTGTGAAACAACTTCTCATGAACTACCAACAGAACAGATTTCCAGACGCATTTCCTCCACCATCTCCAGCACAGAACAAATGCCTCTATGTTCAGCACAGTTCAGCACTCACTCACTCCTATGAGAGTTTTCATGAGCACTCCACCAAAAACAAGCCAAGTGGCACATAAGTTCATCAACACTCTGGTTGTCAAGACAATAGAATGAATTGCTGGTGACGTCAGCAGCACAGAGCTTTAGTCTGAAGTCTCCTTGTTTCCATGGTGTGGTTGTATTACAGCGACAAGCATCAACTTCAGTAGAAAGGACTAACGTGGCGAGTTGTGCAGCGGGCTGAAATGTGATGTGTTTAACGATGTCGCCTCATTGCTCTGCTTCTCACTCTCTCTCACACACACGTAATGATGCTCCTGTCACACACACACACACACACACACACACACTTTCCTGCATCTTGCTCACATGGAAACACACTTCACCTTTCCTCCTGTTCTGCCTACCCTGTGATGTCTTACCTATGGTGATGTTGAAGCCATCGATGCTGAAGGTTGCACTCCGACCCTTCCTAAATCGATGCTTCTTGGAGTCAGCTTCCATCGCTTTGGTAACCCCTGGTCACCCTTTTAATCTGCTTTAATGCCTCTTGTCAGTTGCACTGTCTTGTTCAAGTTTCGTTTTGTTAACTCTCCTCCTGGAGAGAAAACAAAAATGTAGTCCTCCGACTGGCGCTGGAGGAAAACTGTCAAAGACTTAGCACTTTTCAAAAAACACAGAGCTGGAGAAAGTCCTCCTCCACCCCCTTGTCTCTGTTGTGTATCTTTTTTCTCCCTCTCTCCGTTCCTCACACTCCAACAGGCTCATTTCAAGGAGCTTATGGCTCTTGATTTGTCTTTCTTCTCTCTCTCCCTCCACCCCTCCCCTCCATGCTTTCTCTCCTCGACTCTCTTCCCCGAGAGGTACAGTAGGTGTGAGTGGTGGGCGGCGGTGGTAGTGGTTGAGAGGAGAGATCATCTCTAGAGGTCTTTAAATGAGCGTGACTCCTCCTACTGTCAAGAATTTATAGCACAAGCATTGGAAGCTCAGAGTTGGTCTGACACAGGCCTATTGTAATCTGTTCTGGTTTTGCTCACACACACACACACACACACACTCTTAAATTGGGTTGAGCCGCACAAGCCCTGAGAGGAAAGGGAAAGAGTGAAAGACAGATAGAGTGATTATGTGTACCGACTACCGAGTCAAAACTAGTAATTGAATCAATGCCAAGGCTTTTCATTTAGCATGAGCTCTTCAGGCTCAGAGCTGAAGCCAATACAAGAGTAAATACTGTGGATTTATTTGAAAAAGCCAAGCCACTGCCTTCAATATATTCCTTCTTTCCCTTCAAGTGTCCATGGCTGGAAATGACACTGCAGCGAGAACACTTCCTTCTTCATCATTTTGAGTGTTATCCTTGAAAAACCCTTTCTTTATGCTGATTAAAATCGGCCTTCCTTTACAAAGTACACACACACACACACACACACACACACACACACACACACACACACACACACACACACACATACACACACCTCAGATCAACAAAGGATCAAAAGCTCCCCTTATTAGCACCATCTGACATTTAGCTGAGGAATTTCTCCTTGTTTCATTTCCCTCCTGATTCGTGTCTGTGAGTGCTCCTTATGAAGGCGTCTGGTTTTGCCTTGCACCTTTTTATTAAATGATCTAGATGTGCCTATAATACTGTAGAATGCACACAGGTAAGGAGACAACATGTATTTCAATAGTTTTTCCATACTTGATCTATGAACAGTGATTACTGTTTACACAGAGAGCAGAAAAATAAACCAGACCTTTTCACACTAAATGCAGAATCAACCCTTCTTTGTGCGTGTCTTTGTCTCTCTGTTCTTGCCTTAAGCCACTTTCTAATAAAATACAAGATAAATCAATGTTATTTATGTGAGTGGTAAGTCATATAATGTAGACAATGTGACAAGAAAGACAGGGGAATTGGACGAATGAACATATCTCTACATTAATAAACACGTAATGAATCCTAAATGATGACGGTAGCTGCAAATCTCAGAGGCAACATCTATGTCAAAATGACGCTCCACAATCACACACTGAGGAGTGATCAAACATTGAAATGAGAGTGTAGTCTCACAGGGGTGAGTGGTGGCAAGTTATTAAATAAACCCCAGATCAGTCAAACAAGAACATACACTAGTCCTATTGACAGTAATGAATGCGTGGTTTCTGAGAGATGTAGCCGTCAAGGTGTCTGAGGAAAAGGAAACCAATAACATTCAGGAGATCTGTCCAATTATAACAGAGTCACTCCAGCGGCACATTATGCACTTGTTAGATAATTAAACTCCATCTCATTTAGTTTGTAGCTACTAAGAGCTCTTTATCCTCTTGCTCTGCTGTCTGTCTTCACAGCCACTAATTCATATTGTACGTAGTCATTTGAGAGGGGCCTAATTGTGCAACACTCTCTCTGTGCAGCATGAAGTGGCTGCCACCTCCCGAAAAAGCCTTTATGTTAATAACGACGTGTTGGAATACTGCAGCTTTGTGATTCTTTCCTATCTGTCAGCAGATTCCCATTTTTGTGAAATTCTTCCATTAGTCACAATATGATCAAATTGTACGTGATTTATTTTTTAATATAAAAACGACTGAATGGCCTTTTGAAGCCACAGCTGTGTCATTATGATAATGATGTTATCTTTTGCTGCAGAATCCTTCCACCAATTTTTATTCAAACACAAATAAAGAGTCACAAATAATAAGGGCAATTAAAGAGGTAGAAAGGTGCTATAGGGCCACATGTCCTTTGAGAGTGTACGCCGTGAGAGTCAGTGTTTGTTCTAGTGTATCATGGTCAAAGTGTGCTGCAGTTTAATGCATTTGGGGTTATATAAGAGAGAGAGGAGATTACATAATGCACTTAACTTGAGGAGTGGGAACAGCTTTTATGATGCTTTGGGAGGATTTATGTTGCTCTACAACTTTATATATTGCCCTGAAATTGACATTGAAGGCTTTTCACAAAACATTCCGTTAAAAGCCTCAATAATGTAAGCATGGTGGAGGTGTTCAGACGACTTTAGCACACAAACAACAAGACATATGCACATGAGCGCTCCTCAAGTCCCACCACGAGGCCAACCTCTTCACCTGAACACACTCCTCACCTCCTTCACACACTCCTCACCTCCTTCACACACTCCTCACCTCCTTCACACACTCCTCACCTCCTTCACACACTAACTCTTCACAATTGAAGATACTTCTCACCTATGGGTTGAATTGTCAACACAAGAAGTGTACTGTGAATATGAATGATGCACAGATAACTAACAGAAATATATATTTGTTTCTATAGTGACTGAGCCTCTGACCTTTTCTCAATGCTTCACTGAGATCTGAAAGTCCACAATTACACATGAAGTTTGAAAAGGCAGCGAAAACTCGTATTGATGCTCTCCACATGATCATCTCAAATCACATCAGCTTACCTCTGGCACCACCCTCAGGCAGACTCTCGTGTTCCCAGGGAGTACAAACAGGTGTATTTACTCATATTCTTGTTTCAATGCATTCTTCTGGACATTATTAGCAATATGAAACAGCATATTGAGTACGGTAAGTTCAATAATATGATTCTTACAGATGGTCCGTGCTTTGCAATTTTCATTTGCATGTTTTATTTCTAATGCTGTCATTTTTTATTGAATGTATTACATTTTTTACAACATTTCAATTTCTGTCTCCTTGTTTTCAAAAAATCATTTGACCCCTACTTCTCAGAATTGCATGAAGCCAATTCATGAAGGTTTCAGGTTTCAGGCTTGCTCATACAGCATGGCAACACAGATTTGCCAAGACTTTTGTTTTAATTCGAGAGCACAAATTAAAAGGAGCATGGTAAACAAGTGTTGCTCTGAGAGGTGCATCCTATAGCCGTACATCTGTTGAGTCCTTGTCAAGATCCATTTTCTTCAAGGGTCAATAATAGGTCTACGCCGCTGTCACTAGGCAACCTTATATATGGGGAGGAATATCAAGCAGAAACCCCCTGGGCAGTGAGGAGCCAAAAACTGCGTTTCATACCATGGCCATTTTGAGCTGGCTCCAAATGGGATGCCTTGTTACAAAGCCCAACTCTGCAGCAGAAATAATATTCGGTGTTCGTGTTTCCCTATTCAGTGCAGATGTAAAGGGGGGACATTTGTATTTAACTCGTCCGTTTGAATTGTACTAAGCCTTAAAATTACTCATCATTAGGGGTTTGACGCTAGAAGGGACAGGTGGGTGCCGTCTCAGGCTGTTAGCGGCTTGCTGCCTGTCTAAATGTCACCGGTGATGCTCTTTTTTGTATTAGTCGGGAATTCCACTTTGAGCTTCACCACAGCTCTTCTGAAAGCTATGGGTGACTTCACAGAGACAATGTCCATTATCTGTACAGTCTATGGATATATTGCATAATGCATACATAACATTAAGGTTGACAAGGGGTTGATATGTGTATTGCTTACGTGGGCCTTTAGCTAATCTGAACTAAGCATAGAATACTGCTTTGAACCGGTATTCTGCATATTATGACTGTGTAACACCCATGTTTATAAGCATGTGAACAGGGTTCGAGTTATAAACTGAGCTCTATGGGGGTCTTTAAAACTAACGTGCGCGCACACACAAACACAAACACACACACACTCAGCAGCAGCCCTCTACTTATTACAAACTTAAATATGAAAAGGTTCAACTACGCACACACACATCATCTCGGCTCGCGCAGCACGCTCACAGGCATAGATTGCGCAATAATGTATAGCGCACCTTGGAGGTGTAGTGCAGGCATATTGTCATTCAAGAGATGCGTAGTTCTTTTGGAAAACATATTTTTCTTTTAGCCTATTTACCTCGTTAACGTAAATAATACTCATTACATTGACACATGCATTATTTGATTAAAATAATGGTTGTTGGTAATGTATTAGCGACCCCCACAGATGTATGATTTCACTGCATCCGTGGGAGCTCAGACCTCCTTATGGGAGCTCAGCTCCCATTGGCTCCCACATAACTCGAACCCTGCATGTGAAGGACACTGTTCTGGGAACGAGTTGTCCCATATGCTCTGTGTGTGATGACTACTTCCATTCTTGCAAGCATAATAAATACATGTATCCTGATTATTGAAACTCAAACCGGTGACGAGTGATATTTTCCTAACACCACTGGTATGTTTATATTCCCAGAATGATGCTAATGTGGACTGTATGGTATAATAGTAGCACACATATAATGGGGTTATTTTACAGTGTTATTTTCAGTGCCTGTTTCTTTTACTTACATCTGTGCAGACTGTGCTCATTGTAAAAATGCAACAGAGACAGAGCTCATTTACCTTTGATGGGATTGTGGCTTTAACAATGTCTTGTAGCATTTTATTCAGCCGTTTTTCCTTTACAGCAAATGTAGATGTTTCTTTTACAGAAACAGAAAGTGGTTTGCTGGTAAAACAGAAAACATGCCTGCCTGCTTTTTCTGTTATCTCCATTGAATTAAATATTGCTCAACCTTTGATCTGGCCTTCAAACACCAGGACAGCCAATCACCAATACATGTAAATTAGTCGTGAAGATAAATGGGATGAGAAATTGTGGGATTACAAAAAGCTTCTTGTAGCAAATTATTCCAAAACAGTCAAGGTTTCACACAATCAATCCGCATTTTGAAATGATATGTCGACATTCAGATAAATGAACCATATTATGAATGAAATCACTACAATCACTAACCAGATTTTATGTCTACTTTGTCCTCACATTCTGGACGCTGATAAACTGACATTTCCAAGCCATTTAATTGCGTCATTCATTCAAAGACATCATGCGTATTGGGGCTTTTTGATTGTGTAATTTGTCCCAGTAGCATGTCAAATCAAGACAACAACTCTGCAATCAGACAGAAAAACAAGCTCATTAGAGGTCTCCCCTAGACTGTGGAACGACCTGCACTTTGTCAGTCCCCACACCACTGTCACCACAGTGACACAACCGTGTAATTAAGACACACAGGGTGCCAGGGAGCTTTTCTTTTCCCCTGCTACATACTAATTAGAGTCACCTTTAAGGGTAATGTAAGTCTTTGTTGCAAACCTAAGGGAAATGAGCTGACAAAACAGAGAGCTATATGAACTGTCATCTGAATCCTGCTGCAGTCTTGGCCTATATGTGCACAAGTTTAGCTAGTGATTTTGGCACCAGCATGGTTCCAGATCAAAGAGGCAAAAGCAGTGTCAGCAGGGCAAATAAATGTCCGCTTAGTACACATGTTGAACATCCTCCTCCCAACAGACCATAATAACTAATCAGTGTGATTAGGAAAGTCAGAAACACAACGCCAATTCTGCTCTTTTCATGAAAATGTCCCACATGCAGTGTTGAACAGCCTGCAAGCTGTGCAGATTATTACACCGGTCACAGAGGCCACACAGCTCATCCACCAGAGCTTGCTATATGTGTTGATTATGAAAACAATACCTTATTCAGTAAATCATTTTTTTCATGGTTAAAATGTGGATAAAAGACATTATATTAGTAAATATATGTAGATCCTATATGTGAAAAGGCTATGCACCATCTTCAATTTTGATGTTAAGTATCTTTAAATTGGCTATTCCTAAAATAACTTAATTTGACAATTATATCATGAGGTATATTTTGACAACAAAGCAATTCAATGAAAGTAGCCCTATGGAGTTCTTTTGTACACAGATGACAAAAGTCGACATTAAGAGTCCCTCACCAATTACATGCATAACATGAATCCTTGAGGTCTAAAGAAAAGGTTGAATGCATGTCGGTCCTCATAAAACATGCAATGTTTATGTCCATGTTTACTAGCTAGCAGTTATAAACTGCCTATGGAGACACATTGCTGCATTTCTTGGTGCATAACTGCAAACTGTAAATCATCATCATCAATTGTGAAACCATTTACAAAGATGTTTTCCATAGCGCTAATAGTGGTCATTAACTCCACAGGGTATCTTTATGGTTAACACATACGTATATAGTACTATGACAGCAGATCACATTACACTACTGAATGTGGGTATGGAGGTAACTCTTGCATGCATTTAAATATGATTGTAATTCACATGACCGTGTTACCAAAGCCTACACTAAAGTTTTATTTTCTGCTTTCTTCTTCATGCCTCCCTTCTTGCTTCACATGCATCTTCTCCCTGCGTTACAGGTCCTCCCATAGCTGAGAGGCAGCGGTGAAAGGACGTGTGAAGAAAAAAGAATCAATTGAACACCTCTTTGCCATATGTGGCACACTTGCTGGATCCAGTATCATTTTAAACAGATACCCATTGCCTGATGTGTCACCGATGAAACGCATGTCACTGGGCTTCTAGTGGATTTTCTGAATTGTTTTAGCGTCTTGCAGCTTCTCACTGACGATTGGTTCTGATCAAGTATTAATATGAAAGAACTGTTTTCAGTTATTCAGACAGTATAAACAGGGTATATGCAGGAATCCTGAAGTCAAGTGTAATAACTTTTAAGACCTTTTTTAAGACCCTTTCCATACATTTTAAGACCTCATCGCCACTTGGAGTTCTAACCGGTTACCTTGGCGACAGACTTTACCTCACATTGACTATATACCGTATTGATTGTCCTTCCTCCTTATCTTCCAACCATTTCCTGTTCAGATGACGTCAAATCCAACGGGATGCCATAAATAAACTACACAGAATCACACTACAAACCTACGCAATGATTACATTCAGGCAGACTTTAGAATACAACCTCTTTGGACAATTTATATACTTATTGAAAACAAGCTACAACATTTAATAACTTGGAAAATGCTGTTTAATACTTTTTAATAGCCTTAATTTTCGCTAAATTGATTTATCAACTTTTAATACTTTTTAAGACCCCGCGGACACCCTGATAAATGAGTCCTGATCAGTGAATGTAGTCAAAATGAAAGATATGATGGTGCACAATGTTCTATTGATTCATACAGACACATCAAACTATAATCACGACTTTGTGAATGAAGATGATTCCAATGATGAAGCAGATTAAAGCCGTCAATCAACATATTTTTAAATAAGCTAGTTGTATGATTACAATTCAAACACATTCATCTTTTGTGTTGTGTGTTGTATTAACTTTTGCGTGTGCAAGTGTAACATCCAATTATAGACAAATGTAAAGCTAATAGGCCGAGCTAATGAATGTATTAATGAAGCATGCATCATCATGTGTTAGTAGATACTGTAGCCGTAATATTATTACACATTAGTCTGACATTCCGCAAACTCTGATCATCATCTAAAAATGTTTTCCTTCGGTGCCTGATGAAAATTCATACACGCTGCCTTTATGTGACACTCATGAAGATTTACTGAAGATAATAACTTGCAAATGCTGGTAACACTAAACTAAAAGTCTCCCTGTTAAGGAATTTGTTAGCATAAGTAAATAAACATTGAATCAATTGTGCGATCTTTCCCCTCAGAAATGTGTGACACTACTGTCTCAAAAACAACTTAATTCAGCTGCTTGCAATCGAGCTATCTATTAAAACACCATTCATTATGATAAATATATGCAATTATTTAGAGCAATTCTAGCTCCTTGTCATCCACAGTGAAATGTCTGATTACCCAATTCTTGTGCAATAAATAGCATGGTAATTGCTGCTCTTCAACATCCCTATCATCATCATATCTCTCTCCAGTAGTGTTCTGACTGTGAGACGTATAGAGCTACTGTTACTGTTCAGTAGTCATGTATTTTGGGTGGCTTTGACACCGTACAGAATGATCGATCCATCTTAATTGAAAGGCAGTGTGGCTTCAGTTTGCAAGGCGGCTCAGATCAGAGTCTAAAGGTATTATAGTTGATGTGAAACGTAACTTCTCGACTAGTTGAGATATCTACACCGCAGGGACTGTCTAACACTGAAGGGCTCGACCAGATAAGCAGATCTGGATCAAGGTATCTGTGTGTTGTTTCTCAGCATGAAGCAGTTTACAGTCTGCTAAGAGACAGAGAGGAGAGTCCTCAACACATGCACATCATCGGGGACAGGGGAGGACACTCAACGGGAGTCTACACTGTCACACGGTCATGGAAACGCCACAGTACAGATGGTATTTTAGGAGGCAGCCAGGGAGAATGATTTTCCTCTGGGAGGGATATGAAGGGAGTTGGAACTAGAGGTGGAAGCAGAGTAGACAGCTGCAGATAAACAGGAGGAACTGAAGGGAACAATGAATAACACAAGGTAAAATGTGTAAAAAATAAAATTGAATACGTTTAAAGGAACAAAAATTATGACTTTAAACTGCCGGTAAAGCTTTGTACCATCTCTCATAAGTGGAAAAACTGAAATGGTGGTAAACCGTCTCGACTTGTCTTAAAAAAGACAAGGCAATTAAATGATGGAGTTTGGTGGGTGAAGCCATTCTCTTTACAACATATGTTATTACCATGACCAGCGCTTAATGTTGCTGATTTAGTCAACTTTAACGTTATATATTTCCAATAGAAAACATAACCCATTTCTACTATATTGCAGTTTCCCATGTGGATGTGTTCAAATGAAGAGGGCTGTCATTTGGTCCATTTCAGTCTGGGTGACAGACATCAAAGAGATGCTTTGGTAGTGGAGATATGCTGCATTGAGGCTGGCCATCAAAGAGCTCTGCATTCATTCACTGAACACCTTTTTTCCAGAAGCATTGTATTCACAGTAATCCTCTGAAGTGACCAGTTGCTCTCATCTACAGACAGATCCATGAACTGAACCAAAGAGATGTGCAGTATAAAGAAACACAACAGCTGGCAGCCTAAGAAGTACATGAGTAACTAAGTATGTAGGTACAGCACAGTACAATTGTAGATACTTTCCTTGAAGAATGCAGAAGTATACGCAACTGGTTCTGGGCAATGTGAAGAAAATCATATATCCTGATAAGTTTGGCCAAAAACCTATTTCACTAAATATTGTGACAATGAGGATTTTGATAAATATTCAGTGATGTGGATGTAATGACTAGAGATGTGTAGGAAAACAAAAGGACAGCTAGAAAAGACTGGTAGGTTCAGAAAATGTAATCACTTTACTGCAATGCAGCCTTTGAAACCATGAACAGACAACACTTTCCATATATTACGATTATTATCTTAAATCACAGACCACTTAGTCTCATAACACAACGTGAATGTAATATGGATATATGTTCCAGCCCCATGTACTAAATGTACTTCTGAAAAAGTAAAGCCACCCATTCGGCTGCAGAATGGACCCTGTTAGGTTTGTCCTTAGATTACAACTGATACATCAAATTTAATAAACCGTTATATATCCATTGGTTAAAACGTATAGACTATTTTTAAAGGATTTCTTATAAGAAAGAGGTAACGTAAACTTTGAAATGTAAAAAAGCTTTTGCCAAATTTCATTTGGACGTGTCGAAGCAGGAAAGGTCCAGGCGCGTTCAATAACATTGGCAACGTGTTACTGTACATGTTGTTCACCGAAGTGGTTCACTGGGCTCGTTAGTGTTATTAGTTCCACCTGTGCTGTCCCGTGTCTGACAAATCAAAATGAACTTTTTTTGCTATAGGAAGTATCCAAAGAAGACTTAAAGGTAGCTTACCACACAAACCAAATACTCTCTCACTAGTAAAAGTCGTGCATTTAGAATTTTGTATTTTGTATACTAAAGTGCTGCTTTAAATATAAATGATAGTTTGTCTCATATTTGTTGCTTTTAAGGTCTGTTATGTTTGAAGTTGATGTTAAACATACTTGTATTTCATTATTGAATTATATATGTGTTGCTTCTAAAGTATCTGGACTTAGTTTGGCTTTAGATAACATAATTACATTGATGATATATCCTTGTTTTGGTGTTGCACAACCACTAAATGAAAACTGACTAAAGTAAAAGTCGGCCTACAAAAGTATAAAAAGCAAAAGTGCTTATTATGCAGAATGTCAAAGTTCAGAATTTATGTTTTATTAAGAAATGCTTTACTTTTTATAGTTTATCTAGTGTAGCGTTTCCACAAAATATAGTGTTGGATAGAATAGAACAACGTATTATCTTTTATCATGTGTTTAGTATGGAAAGTAGTATAAAGTAGCATAAGATTGAACATTTCAAGTAAAGTAGGCTACAAGTACCCCAAAGTATATAGGTAGTAGACCAGACCTACATAGTCACAAGTTGGTGTATTATTGTATTTTTAAGGGACAAAAGTAGTAAGACCTTTATCCTCTATTGAATGTATTGCACTCACCGCTGTGTTGTCCTTCAGAAGTATTTTTCTTCGAAGTTTGTTTGCCTCCGTCGGAGTCTTGTCTGCTCAGCACATCGGACAGCGACTGGCGGGAACTCTGCCGCCCGGTTTGTCTCGACACGTTGAACCGGGCGCTCTTCTTCCGGACCCGCTCCACGGCCCGGTCCGACTCCGGGGCAGATTGGCTCCTCTCCGGGTCATGGTTGTTCTCTGGTTCTGAACCCACTTTCACCAACGCATTTCTTGTCCGTGTTAGAGCAGAAGTCACCGAGCCCATCACTAAATAAAAAATAAAAAAAACGTTTAAAAGCGTCAGTTGGTATCGGTTACTCTGAGTTTACCGTTAATTTTACTCAAAACCTGTTGAAACTTGACTCTATTTTTGTTTTACTGGCCATTTCCAACAAAAAGAAAGCGCGGAAAAAGAAAACACCCACCTCTGTCATTCACACACCGTTGTCATGTTGGGCTCAGATAACTTATAGCACGATATCGAAATGATTAATGAAGGAAAAACTGAGTTTAACCGGATCATGTCGGCATGTCTCCCTCGGTTTGTGTTTCCTCCGCCAGACGCGTCACGGGGAGAAAGTTGGTCCGTAGACAAACACACCGATCTCTCGGGGAAAACCCGCGAAAACAAGCGACATTAATTAACCGGAAAGTATCCCTGATTATTAAATGAGCAGAAATCCAATTGCATTGACTTAATTAAGCCTAATATTGATTATGATAATCAAAAACACCAGTACGCCCTCCTTCTTAAAATCACGTGTATAAGCTATCTAGGATAAATTATCGCGAGATTTAGTCATGGTCAAATTAGTTAAATAAAAGAATGGGATTATGAAGTATCTGGGTACTTCTGACAAAAAAGAAGCCTGCTGTAATGTCCCACCACCAGAGGTAGTTCAATTAACATTCATCACCGACAGATGGCAGCCAAATACAACCAGTGTCTCTGTGAACTCAGGGAAGGTCTATTCTATTTGATCGGTTTTTGACTGATTCTGACTCAACAGCTCTTATTTTCCGTACTGCACATTATCTCATTGTAGCATCAATGATTTTTATTTTATTGTGGAACCAGTGACTTGTGTAAAGAGCATCATTTTGTGATAATAAAATGTGATTTTGGTTAACTTATTAGAAATCTGTTTCTGCTTTTTAAATCCTTTACTTAAGTGTAGCAAAGCAACAGTTTAAGAACACTTAATTAAAAAGGTCTGCAATCAAATGTTTTTTTTAAATAAAAGCACATCAGTATTATCAGGCAAATCTGGAAAGTATCTCAAAACGCAGTGAAACAGATTGTAGCCCTTATGCTGCCCACTGCTGGAAAAAGTTTGCATTGGATTGAATGCCCCACAAAAGCCATTTTGAAAACTAAGCTAGTTATAAAAAATGGATACAGTTGACAGTGTTCCACAGCTTGAATGTATCAACTTGTACTTTTATTTTTATTTTATTTGCCTATCAAGCACTTTTAAAGTATATGATAAGGTGGTGTATAAATGAACTTCACTTCGTTTTAATCATACATATGAAGAATGGTTCTACTACTTCTACCTACTACTCTATTTTCAAAAAGGCAATACCAGCAAAACTAGCACACACCAATACCAAACACAAGTATGCACACAAATGAGTATCAGTCTCACTGGTTTATTGCTTCATACAGGCAATTGTGACATTATCAGCATACAGATTTCCTGTAATGTGTGCATGCGGTATTGATCAAAAATACTACTATAACACCGAAAGAAAGATTTTTGTAGACCTCAATGAGGATTTCTAAGCTGTGCTGATTTCATTATTGTGTCCAAACAAATGTGACAAAAGGTAATACTTTCAGTAGAGGAGGAAGCAAAATACAGTCTGTGTGAACTAACAGGCATACTGGATCATCACATGTAAAGGCACTTTTCAAAGCGGTCTGCTTTCTGTGTTTTGTGTTGGTTTGCTTGCTTGTAGCCCCAGTGAAATGTGTTTCTTCGTATTGCTCTTATTGTTTTGCAAACACATTATTACTCCATGTCATTGTGGTTCTGGGTTGACTCGTTGATCACCTGAACAAAGATATACAGAAAAGAGAAAGGTGAGCAGGGTTATTAGTCTGAGACCATCAGAAAACTACTTCATTGATTAAAAACCACTTGAAGTGAATTTTACCTGACCATCTCTGGTCTCAATGGTCTTAATGAGAACCTTCTTAGTTGTTGTAGCTTCAAAATGAGGTTTGGAATCCATCATTGTTTCTAAAAAAAAAAAAAAGTGTGATTATTATCTGCCTATATAATAAGCAATACTAACATTCCTGCTTACATGCACACTGTTATCCTACCTCTCAGGTTTAGGGATGAGAAGTTTGGCATTGGGGTAATTCTTAAATAAGAGAAAGTACAGTCCGAAGATCAGTATCTGGTTTTGCTGCATATCTGTAACATTAATTTGCATATCTTTCAAATCTTCATCCTTCACCTGTTCTCCTCTCCCTCCAGCAGCTTCCTGTAGGTGGCAATCTCAATGTCCAGGGCCATCTTGACATTGAGGAGGTCCTGGTACTCCCGGAGGTGACGGGCCATCTCGTCCTTCATGTTGTGAATGTCCTCCTCCAGGCGGCCAATGGTGTCCTGGTAACCACCCGTCTCCAGGGAGAAGTTCTCCTCTAGCTCGCTCATCTGGCGCTCCAAAGACTCATTCTGGGATGGCAGCCAAGTGAAAACAAAGGCAATTAGGCAGTGGAAATAACTTTAACTCCTACGGTTGTTTTTTTTGCTTTTGTGACCTGTAAAAACAGCCCTCTCCTCTATTTGCTGTGTCATTATTTGAAGGCATGCAGCTTTTTCTGAACTTTTGGGCTCTGTTTGTTTGGTTCCAGCTATATATTGGTTGAAAACATTAGTTTTTTGCATCATTATCTCATAAAATACAGTGTAGGACTGAAGTTGAATACTCACAGTTCCTTTAAGGGAATCCACCTCGCAGGTAAGTGACTGAACTTGGCGTCTGTAGTCGTTGGCTTCTTGCTTGGCCACTCTCAGGGCCTCATTATTCCTGGTTGAAGCTTCGGTGAGGTCAGCAAACTGTCAACCAAACATAGACAGAGGAGGGGAGAACTAAGAAATCAACTGTTGAATAAATGATGAGTCAGAGGTTGAGGGACAAGTGACTGGCAGATAGTGTAAACTGGGTAATTTGTGTAAGATGTGGCCAGACGTGACACAGCTGCTCGGTTGTCAAAGCAGTAAGCATGTGATGATGTAAAAATATCATGTGACGATTAGCATGGCCAAAATAATTGAGATAAACAATATTATACTAATAATCGTACAAATATGCTTTTTATTATTATTGAATCACAGATAGGAACATTTTTAAATGAATATCCCCATGCATAAATAAAGGATAATTAATTTTAAAATTGGAACATTATACGAGTATTATTTCTCCCATGAGTATTGCTGTGTTTCTTTTTTAATCAGTTATTATTTTCCAGCTTTTTAAAATCACTTATGTGAGGATATTTATCATTATCCTGATAACGGAAATGTACCACAATCGCCATGTTGCCTGTGTTTTTATATCCAAATACTATTCAGATTTCACAGGTGGTTTGGAACATGGTCAGCCATTTTTGTCTCTGCAAATTATTGTTATTACTGCCAAAAACAATGCCAATGAGGGTCATTAAACTGAGCTGGGGGTCAGAAAACCAAAACAACAAGGGTGAAAGACACTGAAATGTTCAAGGGGTTCTGCGGGGTCGGTTGAGTTACCACTATGAGAAACAGTTTCCCAGTAAGATTATGATCAATTACTAATACATTGATTATACATTTAATACATTTGTATCTCTTAGATGAAGCTCAGCGCAAGTTCTTTCAGGAAGACTGGTATACATTCACTCCGCAGTTGCTTATTATCAGCTCATCACAGGCTTCCTGCTAACCTATTACATTCACCTCAATCTCAGCAGCCAATCATCATGCTGCAGCCAAACTTTAAAATGGTTCTTTTCTCTCCTGCAGTCAGCTGTGATTTCAGGTGTTCATGCTGCCGACCACCTCCTCCCCATCCACCTCCTTTCATCACATCCAGTGCCAGGAGAGCTAATCCAAAGACCTCATCACATCCCCTCTTCATCCCATCTCCTCATCAAATCCAGATCTTCAGCATCATCACCAGTGTCTAGACCCCGGGGGTGTTCCCTATGCTCACGGCTGCATCCCCCTTTAGATATACGATTTCAGGATCGGGGTCTTATCGCCAAAGACTAACATTTATCACATGGCATGTGTCAATAAATGTTTTTTAAACAAAAAGAAGTCTCTCCTGATTGAAATGTTATCAGTGTCTTATGTTGTGAAGCGCTTCGGGATTTGTCTTGGCAGATGAGTAGCGCTATATAAATTCAATTTATTATTATTATTATTATTATTATTATAGTCCATTGTATTTACCTTGGATTTGTACCAGTCCTCAGACTCATGGAGGTTTTTGGAGGCCAGGTTCTCATACTGCAGGCGCACGTCTCTCAGAGCAGAAGTCAGGTCAGGTTTGACCATCTCCATGTCCACCTGCACATGATGCTGCTGCTGGATCTGGGTCTGCATCTCAACCATTTCCTGCAATGCAATCAACAAAATGTACAAATACTTCCAAAATAGTAGGTAGACTATTTTTATTTTGCTCTTATAACTTTCCGGGCTGTATTAAATTGCTCTGATCCATTGAACCCGACCAGATTGGTCCTGGCCAGATTAACAAATACCTCAAATTGTTTGGCACAGTATTCATTGGGGGTGGTTTAGTTTATGAGGTATTACACACATAGTAGTTCTGCAGTAGACTGGTTGAGCTTTAGCCCAACAAAAGTAAACTTACCTCATCATGCAGCTTCTTAAGGAAGTTGATTTCATCCTGCAGCGATTCGACCTTCCGCTCCAGGTCCAGTCTGGCGAGGGCAGCATTGTCCACATCCTGTGTAGTGACAATGACTCCTTATAAGGTGACTTGTGAAGGTGACATGAATATTGCATTATATGTTGCTGACATAGACAGAAAATGCCCTTCCACACATGCTTTACAGGCACACTCACACAACAGCTACCTACACAAAATGACCCATTGTGCAGCAAGGTTGCAGACACATGCCTCCAATAGAAATGAACTGAGGCACATGACAAGTGTCCCTGCAGATGTTTTCTTGTGATTTAAATGAGTTGTTTACACTTTTACACAGTCCTCAAGTACTTTACAGGCACATTTGCAGAGGTTGAACTGCACTACAGTTTATCCCTATAATGCACTTGATTTCATTTCAGGTACTAGCTTACTCACAGGTTAATAACTTACATGGAACACATATTAAAGGGTCATACAAGTATATAAGTACCTATAAAGTATAAGTGTATAAAGTACCTATTATAGGCAACATATTGGCAGATTACAACCAGAAGTGATACTAATAAACGACATAATATATTATTAATAATATGACACTGAAAGGGGTTTCAGGATAATTCTTTTTTTTCCCCGATACATTTGCCTACTTTTACCTGAATGCATGATTTGACCTTGTTGTACTATTTTTGGATTCAGGTATATCTCCAAATATTCTTTGAGATTGTTTCAATATATTTAGGAATTCCTTTGATTTAATAAAGGAGTAGAGCACCCAGAGCCACAAAACATTATTCAAGAGGCTCTTGATCCCATGTGTCATTACCAAACTGCATTCTTAACCTGATCAGGCACGTGCACACATAGACCTCAAAGTGGGCTTGAGCCCCTGCCCTTTTTCTTCCTCCAGAGAAAGTGCCCTTTTTATGGGGTGCTTTTATTTTATTTTTTATTTTTTTTAATAAATGAATATGTATCTACTGCTGTTTGCGCACACTTTCCAAAAATATATTGATTGAATAAAAATTTTAAATATCAGGTCGGGAGATTAGACTGTGAAGTTCCTCTGCTCTCTCTCCCCTCCCTCCCTCCCTCCACGTCTCGCGCACAGCGGTGCGGACATCGGCAGTCCCTTCAGACAGACAGGTAGCAGCACCTCACACTTTACTGTCCCACATTATGCCGGCTTTTCTTGGTTTATTTTGAAGATGAGTGGTGATGAACAAATGACTAAGCTGCCGGTGTGTGAAAGACACACTCAGAAGCCAAAGTACAGAAGAGAGGCTTTCTGATCTCCTCCTCCTCGCTATTGAGAAGGACATGTTATCCACAGTGAAGTAATACACATCTACATGGACATGGCCCCTAGAAGGTTGCTTCTGTAAGGGAGGAAGGAGACACAGCAAGTGAAGACACGAAAACATATTTAACAACTTCCAATTGCAAAGAAAGATACAATATACAAAGAAAGTTAGTAACAAAATAAGTTATTAACAACATATTTAATTTCAGATTTCAAGACCTTGTTAAATAATAAATCTTTTTGCACCGTTTTTTCAGCATTGTTGATGTGTTTTGTCCAATTAAATTAAGTAAATGAGTGGGAGAGGAGAGCAGAATGCACTAAGTGTAATTGTTGTAACTAAACTTAGGCCTACTTGTAGTTTGGAGTGTAGGTTGGTTTGCGTATTTATGTAGAGAACAGCCTTTTTCAGTTTTGTGTGAAGATTTTTGTTGATTTTGAAGTGTTATTTATTTTAATACCACAAAAATTATTCAAAGGACTTAATGTTGTGCTAAAATAAACTAATTATTATAGCAATTAACTAGTAGCATAGAAAAAATGTACATTGTGGCATAGTTCCATTTGTTGATGTCTGCTCTTGTGCGTACTGAATACTAAAGACGACCATTGTCTCTGTGTTAACTGATCATTTTGTAGAATTATGTTGAGTAATGTGTTATTTATTATTTGCATGTACAGCACTTTGGTCTCGACCAAAAATCGTTTTAAAATGTGCTTTATAAATAAAACCTGATTTGATTTGATTTGAGTATTAAACAATTGCGTGAGTGTGAGGGTATTAAAATTAATTGGTCGGTAAGCCAGAGATGCGCAACTATATTTCACTTTTACATTTTTTTTAATAAATGATTATGGGATGTGCCCTTTTTCTCACTTGAGCCCCTGCCCCCCAAAATGTCTGTGCACGTCCCTGAACCTGATAGTCTCTTTTTAGTAATTCCTCTGAAGGTTCTGTTCAAAGTAATTAGGATATCTTACCATGTTATACCTGAATGCAGCAAAGAATGATGCAAATGTCCTCTTATGACCAAGAAAATACATTTTACAAATATTAGGGGGGGGGGCTCTTTCTTCAGTGTTTAAAAAAAAAAATGATGAATGGCTTACTTTTAAAAAAGCACATGACTGGTAAACACATGAGTTAGAGTCATACTTTTGCATGACTTTAAGGAGAAACTCAGTTTTATAGATCTTTCAATGTAAGTGTATAATTGCAAGTTGACTAAATACTTTTCAGCCCTACATTGTATTGCAATCAAAACAGCAAACTATATATTATTGTATTTTCTCCTCTGTTCATGCGCCATTGCAGTGCAACACACCACTGTGCTTTGTCAGGGCGTTGGCAGGCTGGTAATTGAGGTATCAGCAAATGAAGGAGCTTTGCCCCTGCTCTAATGCCACAAACAAAGTGTGCTATTCAGCAGGGTTTCCCAACAGGCCCGGGGCTGGAAGAGTGACTGTCTGCCTGACTGGGCGAGAGCCGTCTGCTGGCCCTGCATTATTGACTGTGTGCCACCATGGCAGACCCAGGTGGACTTCCTTCCTGTCATTCATATAGATAAGGTTGAGATGGTACAATGTATTGATAACGCACTGCAAGCCCTAAAAAGCACATCACTGGAAAGTTTGAGTTGTGTGAAATGCACCAAATATTTCTTTTATTTTCTACCGTGACACACGTTTGAAACTCTTTGCACAGCTCAGCAGTGATATAGAACAATCACTGACTAGCCCATTAAGAGTGAGATTTTAATGTGCTGATGCTCTCCCAGAATGCGACACTCGAATCACATGGTGGCTTGTCTTTTCGCTCTGATAATCACATTGGCTCGACACTGTTGTTGTGCCCAGCTTATTCAGTATGACTAGTCAGACTTAAAAAGATCTCGTCTCGTTGCAGGCCTGATTTAACTCAACAGCCACAACTTGGCCTTTTGTACCAGGACAGGGTCAGTTCTGCTCTATGGTTATTTCAGCTCATGGCTAGAATCTGCTGTTGTGCCATCAGAGAAGCTCATTCCTGTCTCTGCAGCTCACATGCAATAATTAGATGTAGGAGAGAAAATGGGAACGTTAGAAGACATCACTAAGAGACTCATAGAGATAATTGAGGTTTATCTAATCTCTTTGACATCACTTGTTTAAGGTTATATTTAAGCCGGAATAGCAGTGCTCATTCACATTTCTGCAGTTGAAAAAGGTTATTACCTATAATAACTATGTTTTCAAAATCCCTAACCATCACAAAAACAACACGGATTCAGAGATTTCCGTGATGCTTAGAGAGTGAAAACGCTTAATTTCACTCGAGTCATACATTACCTGTCTGAAGCTCTGCATGCTGTGCTCAGCCTCCTCCTTCTGAGATGTCTCATCCTGCAACCTGCAAAGAGAGACAAAAAACGTTCATTATTTTTTAAAGTGGATGGCACACTTTAACCTCAAAAACAGTCCTTGTTCTGGCTCGACTTCTTCATGCTTGCAAACATTGCAGTGACAGAGCTGCGGCAGCATTTTCAAGACCAGGATTTTGCGCAGTGCCCAGCATTTAGACTCAGCCTGTATGAAAGCCTATAATAAGTTCATGAATAAAAAGCAAGGCGTTAATTAAAATAGCGGATCTGCTTTGTAAGCCTGACACAACTATATCTGGAGTTTCTTTAACATCATTGAGTGCAGAAAAGTGACGAGCCACGCCTCCTACTTCTCTCTCAGCCTGTCGATGTCGTCTGCCAGGTTGTCCCGGTACACCTCCACCCGGGCCTTGTCGTTGGTGAGCTGGTCCACTTGGTGCCTCAGCTCCCGCATCTCGTCCTCGTACAGATCTCCCACCCGGGACGTACCTTTGCCCCGCAGCTGCTCCAGCTCTGCCAGCAGGATCTTGTTCTGCTGCTCCAAGAAGCGCACCTTGTCGATGTAGTTTGCAAAGCGGTCGTTGAGAGACTGCATCTGCACCTTCTCGTTGGTGCGGTTCGTCATGAACTCGCTGTTTATGGCCTCGGACAAGGAGAAGTCCAAGTTGTCAGAGGACAGCCGGGGCATGGCTGCGCTGCTCCGGAGCCTCTGCGTCTTGGTAGTGTACATGGTCGGGGCGGAGGAGAGCCCGTAGGAGACCCGGGTGGAGCGCACCGGGCTGGAGAACTGGCGACTGGAGTAGCTGCTCCTCGTCGCTACTTTCTCTCCGCCAAACATCTTTTTGTAGGAAGAATGTGGAACTCTGTGAGACATCTTGCTGGTTTATGTTCAGGTAATGGCTCAGTACTGCTCTTGTCCAAACTGCATCAGCGGAGTGCGCTTGGGAAGGCGTTTCCTACACCATTATTCATTTATAGTCTCCTCCTCATGCAAATTACTCTACGGTGACTTGAGTGACACCCTCACCATCCAATCAGAGAACAGAACAAACGAAGGTTTTCTTTCAGGTTCATAACAGATCCTGGATCACAAGGCAACACCGTCATTGGGCAGAATAAAGGGATGTGAATTGCTCTTTTCTTATTTAACATTAAAAGTCACATTAAAAAGGAGTTGAAATCACATTTGGGTAATCACATTGCTTTAAACAACACATGAGTGTCAGTAGATGCAGATTGGGTTATTCATGGTGTTTGAAAAAAAAAATCTGTCCACAAATAATAGAAAGCACTAAACAAATAAGATAGTGGTCTCTTCTTCAAAAACGTTCTAAGTTTAACTTGGTATTTATTGGGACACAGAAAATGAAAATAAAAAGGTCACATTTAAATGTGTTACTCTGGGAGAGAAAAAGGTTTTCCCACGGCTTTGTCCAAGGAAACTTTAATTCTCCCATTCCAGATTTGAGATAATGCACTACTGACAATTGCTTCCTGTTACCTGATTCATCTGTTTAATCAATGTATTCCTCCCCTCGTCTCATGCTTTGGAGAGAAAATAAAATAAAATCACACACTCAACATGCATTTTTACCCTTCGTAGGTTTGTCCCATCTATTTTACGGAGCATTGTAACCGTTAGACTGCTCCAAATGCTCAAACTTTAGTTTTATTGGGTGTGTGTTCATATTAGTGCATATGATGTGTACTTCCTTTTGCGTATGTTAGTGAGAAAGAAAAGGGCAAGTCAGCAGTTTCACAATTGTTAATCAGGTTAAGAGGACATCATGCAAAGGACTGAACAGGCAAACATATTAATCCTGCTGACTCATAAGTATTTGATGATCACACACTCAAGAAATGTATGAAAACAGAACGTAACAGAGGTTTTGGTGGGGTACAAATCAAAGCCATCCAATACCGGCAGGTTTGTCTGTTTCTTATTAGTCTCTTTTTCTTCAGATTGACCTGCAGCAAATCACAAAACATACCAGATATGTCAGATGAGACTCCCCTTTTCTTTGTCTGTACTTATGTGGCTTTCCTTTCTCTTTCCTCTCCATACAGAGCTGTCAGTGCTGCAGTGCTGCTGACTAGCTGAGGGTCAGTGATTGTGAGGGGAGACGCAGGGCAGCAGAGCTGAGACAGTGACACTACACCCCTCAGACACACTGCACTGGTGCTGCTGGGTCTTCTGTGCTCAGTGATGTTTTTCTTTGATTTATAGCACAGATACACAGATAACAGATATTTCTTTTAAAGTGGATTTCACATGTTTGCCTCGAGGGCTGCAGAGGTTTCAGGTTTGGCACTGTGCCCATGATAAATGACTGTGCAGGGTTATCTTTGTGCAGCAGTGGCTGGAAAAAGTGCTGTGTTAAACATCAAGTCTTACTTTGTCTAAGCAAAATGGAGGACAAGTTAAAGGTTGTAGAAGGTAAATCCATATCCACGTATTTGCAAGAAAATGCCAAACATCTTCATTTGATGTTTCTCCTGTTGTATGCAGTGGCAAAAAAAGTATTCTGATCACTTTATTATCAGAGTAGAAAAACAGAATAACTAGACAGTTTTGCTCTAAAATAAACGCAGCGGAGTATTTACCTTAAAATGGGATAGAGTATACAGAGTAGCATACATGAAACTACATAAAGCACACAAACCTCATAATACATAAGTACAGTACTCCAGTAAATGTTCTTTCCACTACTGCTCGTATGCAGTAACTTTGGAAAATGCCAGCCAGAACATGGAAATGATTGGACATTATTTTTGTTTACTCAATGACATTAAGAAATCAATAAAGTAACACTTTCCAGAGTGTGCAAAGCGCCACTTTGAACAAGCTCTGAAGCTATTTTAGATCTAACTCTGTTAAGAAACAGTACCACAATAATCTTGTGAAGACTGAAGTCACGGGACATGATATTCTAAAAGTGTGATTACAGGCACATCAGGGCTGTCGTAATATTAGTTTTTGCTCCCTTTTTTAGGGTTTTGGGGAGGGAGACAAAATGAGATTGGAGAGCAACGTAAAATAATTAAGATGTGCTGGATTATGAATTCAAAATAAAAAATATGTTGTTTTTTGTTACACAATATAGGTATTTAAACATTTTGGAATCATGGTTAAAAAAGGTAAAACCTAATCAAAGATATTCTCCCTTTTTATCAATTTTGGTTGGTTAGGTTTTTGTGAGTTATGTTTATAAAACCCAATGTTTTTATATTTGTTTTATATTTGTTTTATATGGTATAGCATTGGACCAAAAAACTGGCTAAGTGTTGTGGTGGTTAAAAAAGGGGAACTCCCCTGATTTAACACAGCAACGGTCTGTTTACAGGTTTGTATGCAAATGCAGCAAAGTGAGGGGTGCAAGGACCTAAACAAGGGCTCAAGTCCAATACATAGAGGAATTACCTTTCGAAAGCAGGCAATGGAAAATCTCATGGTCAACACTCACTCAGAGGCAGGGGGGGCTGCACAAATTCCTGCTCCACGGCCCATTATGAGCCAGCGCTGCCGGTGTTTGACACAGAGATACAGGGGAAGTCGGGATTGTCACAGACAGAGCAGGGATTGTGTATTGCTGATCTGTCACCTAACTGCAGCGACAGAATGCAGACAGTAGGCCGTAATTATTGTTTGTAGCCCGGTGTTTGGCACTGCCATAGTTTAGACCAAATAGCTGTCATTCTTGGCAATGTTTTGAATGTATCGTTTGTCCTTTTATTTCTGTTGTTGGGGTTCCAGTTTCCCACTGAAGGCATACATTCTGCAGGGGAGCTCGTTAAAAAAATAACACAACAGGAATAGAAGAAGAATCAAATAAGGCAAAAATATAAGTCAGCCTGTAATGGGACAGGGCAACAGTTAAGTTCTTGTTTCTGGGTTTCATCGATTGAAAACCTCAAGCACTGGGCAGCAAAAAGGCTTCCTTTGTTCCATCTCCCATGATTGTGAATCACAGACCCTCGCGACCTGTAGCCATAGCAATGGTCCCAACTTTATTTAACAGCAATGAAGCCCAGACAGACACAGATTCCTGTTCATGGACATGAACTATTTCTGGAAATAACATATTTATTTGTGTACAAGTTGCAGATACATATTGTTTGTACTCTGCAGTTTGCAACACTGTGCCCCAATTATACATTGGTTAGTTTTTTGTTTTGCTTGGTGTTTATTTTTGGTCCGATAAATTAGTCCTTTGTGGGTCATGACATGGTAGATTTAGTGGAGGGAGTGCTGCAGCACAATTGGGTTTGTAGCGCCTCAGTGAATGCATGGAGATGCTGAAGTAAATCTGAATGTGAGAAAGAAGGGCTGTATATCAATGCCACGGAGCACCAGCGAGCTTAAGCAAAGTCTGTGCCTTGATAGCTTTTTATTGGTGGCAGAAATAAAAAGTTAAATAAATTGTAAAGGATTAAAGTAGTTCCCAACAAGTAATGGCTTTTAACAAAAAAGCAGAGTTGCATTTATGACCCTTGAACATTTCACAAGCCTATGAGTTGTTAACCCCTCATAGCTCAGACGTTTTTTTTCAGATAAAAACATGTTTTTTGAAGGCAAAACTTTCAAATTGTTCCCCATCTAAGTTAGTGTTAGTGATCAACAACATGAGCAGATTAACGACGGCCGTTTATTTCGGGGAATATAGAGTTTTTGACACTGAATACCTTTCATCCAAATAACAGGGGAATTAGACTGCCGTGGCGATTTTCCAAATCACCATAGTGACCGACAAAACCCTTGGAAAGTATCCAAGAATGGCCGTTTTGCAAAGACCTCTCTCTCACTCTCTTTGTCTTCTCTTTCTTTGTCTCTCTCTGTGTGTGTTTGCAGGGTGTGATCGGGTCAGGGAACAGGAGGGATAAAAGGGCAAGATAAACTTCCCAGCGTTTACCTCTGTCATTAGCACATCATATGTTGGCAAATGTACAGCATCAAATTTTCAAATGGATCATCCCTATGGCAAATCACACACTTATTTCAAGTATAGTGTCTGGCAACACCTATTTGGAGCCAGTCTTTCAGAAAGTGTCACTTACATATGTCTGACTGTTGCAGGGGGCATCTCTCTGGACGACTGACAGCTGCAGATGACACCTCTCCTCTTCTCATCTTCCTCAAGGTGAGTGGATAAGGAAAACACAAACCCTTGAAGTGTGAACGGAGAAAAAATAAATACACATACGATACCTGTGTATAACTCACCATTACAATTTTCTTTCCTTACTCTGACAATTCCTTACCTCTTTTTGACACTTTGAGATGGTCATTTAGAGATATTAAAGAGAAATCCTTCTAGGTTTGGGGCCAGAGTTGTGACTTTAGCTCTAAAAAGAAAACATATTGTCCAGGCCTAAGGCTCATTCAAAATTCACGTGCTACTCTTAGTTAATACCCGTATGAAAGTCATATGTCACCACAGGCCAGAGATGCTTATAGGCAATCATTATAAATGGGTTTATTCTAACAAGATGTATCTCGCATCCACATTTTAAAAAAGGGGACAAAAAGATTGCTGTTGAGAAAAGCCTTTAGTGAATACTAGGGATGTAACGATATACCGAATATCGCGGTATCGCGGTAAATAAACTTCCCAATACCGTCGTGAGACTGACTAAATCTACCGCGATTTTAAAAATATATATATATTTTTTTTTTTTTAAAAACACTTTTTTTTTTTAAAAACCTTTATTTAACCAGGTGGTCCCATTGAGATCATCGATCTCTTTTTCAAGAGAGACCTGTCCAACATGGCAGCAAGTAGGTTACAACATGAAAATAAAACAACAGATAACACAAAAGGACATCGTATTTACAGGGCTACATTTACACACCTAGACATTGACAAGTACCAACCATATATTTATATCTCGCCATGTCAATAAGCCTGGCGTTAGACTTTTTCGCTGTCCGTCATTTTGACAGACAGGATCGTAAAATATCCGTCATAATCCCTTATTACCCGTCGGGTCTGAACAGTTCACGATAGAGCATGCTCATGAACTGTCAACGGGGGGTGGGGGGGGGGCGGTGTTATGCCGTGTGTGCATGCACCTCGCGGGACGCGCACAGCGTAAAGCAAAACCTCCCAGACATGTATTGATCTGTACAGCAAAGTACGGTTTGGAAACTATATCATTTCCTTTTTGAGGGCATGCATAACACGGCATAACACCAGAGCCTGGCTCTGGGGAAACGTTGGCGCTGTTCCGAGTTTGTTCTAATCTGTCGAAATGACAGACTGCTTTCAGATTTTTCCGTCATTGTTAAATAAAATATTCGGTTAACACGACCACTGGTGTCCCAGCAACATCAGTACCAAGCGAGAGAGTTTTTTCCAGATCAGGGGATATTGTAAATGCCCAAACATCCCAGCTTATAAATACCTGGAAATGTGGACATTCTCCTAAAAACCTGTCTGATGATGCTGAGTGAGTGACTAGTGAGTTGAGTTACTTGAAAAACTAAAGTGAAACTTGATTTATTTTATAGCAGGGTGTGATTATTAAATGTCCTTGTTTATTTGTGAGATGCAGTGGCATAAAGAAAATGCTTACTTTGTTTGGTAGTACTAGTAGGTACAAAAAAACTGGTTTTCTTGTTCCAGTCTGTTACTGTCACTTTGTTTTTGACACTTTAAAATACCGCTATCCTACAAAAATGCTGCAAAAATCAGATTTATTATGTAATAAAGAAACATTTTCCGAGTAAAAAAATGTTTTATTGAAAAAAAAATTATAATTTTTTTCTTTCTTACCTTTATTATTCAATATCGCGATAAATACCGTACCGTGGACTTGTTATCGCGATATTATCGTACCGTGAGTTTTTGGTATCGTTACATCCCTAGTGAATACACAAAATGCATTACTGCAATCAACTTTGCAATAAACCTCTAACTAGCTTCAATTGACTGTTTGGCTTCTGCAGTGACTCAAGCCATGAAATCAGCTGATGTAATGCAGTTGAAATATATTCAAGGCTGTTTGTTTATTTGTTCATAACCAATTTTTATAAATATAATAAACCAGCTTTTATTTTTCTTTAAAAGTAGTATGTTGTATATCGGGTTGAGGTTGAAAGTGGGTAAATTAGATGAGCTTAGTGCTTACTAATTATGACACTCAGAAACAAACCTCTTAAAGGTAAGGTAGGTAATTCACTTCAGAAACACTTTTTGTTATATTCCATGGAATGCTCTTAACATCCCGATAGCAATGAATACATTAAATGCTTTGACAATAAATATATACAAATATGTCATCTGTGGAAGCCGTAGCACTGTAAAAAGCACGACCAATTATCTGCCTCGGCCCGGCTAAAATAACTGGATGGCCTACCTGCCTGTCAGCCTTCGATCTCGTGCCCTCATTGGTCTTGTGCGCGTTCGTGTGTGTTGGAGGAGTGGCTCTGGAAGTCTGAAGGAAGGGGTAGATCTTTCTCGGTTGTGTACTTTCAAATTCTAGCGCACTCGAGCTGGTTTCTCCATTCTTAACTACCCTACCTTTAAGCTTACTTAACACGTTACAATACCAATTAAAAGTTTAACTCAATTGGCAAACAGTGCTTTATCAACACATCCAGCAAATATTTTAGCAACATTAATAATCGGAGTTATCTTTAAGCGTTGTAATATCTGGCAGTTTTTAGCATACATCTGGGACACTGGGGTAAGTCTTCACTCTCTTAAAGATAAGCTAAGCTAACTGTGGATGTTTGACACGTTTACAAAAGGTAATTTTAAAACCCTTACCGGTGGTTCAATTGGAAACGTGCGAGACTCTTATAATCAGATGGGTGTAAAGAAATCCTGTTTCAAGTATTAATGTAAAAAAAAATTCCAACTTGAGATTCTGCTTACTATCCAGGTAGTTTTTCTTTATACATCCATGAGGTAGCTGACAGGTGGAAGCCGCCATCTTTGTTTTGATTTGGGACTTGAGTTGCAATTTTTATATGGCAGCAAGGGAAACAGGTAAATAATCTTAATCACTCAGCGGACAGAATTTATTTTCTTACAGGTGAATAAACGATAATTGTATCCGGATAAGTATGCACTTAGACATATTAACAGTTGTGTTAAGTAACTAGTGATGGCGAGATGAAGCCTTATGAAGCTTTTTAGCTTTCCAGCCAATTGGTTCGCTAAAGGTTTCATCTCATGAGACTTAATTAGAGCACAAACCCCCCTGTTGGTCAAAGTGTGTAAAACAGGCAGATATGACATCTCAACAGTGTGCTCTTTCTTATACTGAGTTCCCAATGACTAAAGCCTTATAATAACTCTAAACAATTAACAGGTAATCATATTTTCATTTAATCAAGTTGTATCAATATTGTATTTATTCCTTTTGAATGGGTGTGATTGAAAAGCCTAAGGAGGCTGGTAAACATTGCAAAGAGGGATTTTTATTCCTTAATAACATTCGTAAACGTAACCATGTTATAGCCTTAGAAAGGTTAAACAACATAAAATAATACATGTATTAGCTATTACATTAAGCTGATGCTTTTATAAACAAAAAAAAGACAAATTGACCGGTCGTTGAACCAGGGACCCTGCGGTTGAAAGTCAACATGTCTTCAAGCTGACAACAGAGTACCTTTTTGTTTTACTGGAGGCCAGCCTTAGCTAGACTACACCTCCGGGGACGCAACAAAAAAATGGTTGATTAATTATTAAATAATGAATATTATATTTAAATAAAAATTAGTAACAATAAAAATATCCCAAAAAAAAATCAAATAAATCAAATATTAATACAAATGTAATAAATAATATTAAATAAAAACATTAAATAAAAAATATCATAGTACAAACATAATAATAAAAAAGAATAATACTATTATGAAATTATAATATTAAGAAAAAAATACATATCAAAAATCAATACAAGACGTAGGTGTGGGTGTGCCATGGGTAAAATAATGTTCACATTCTCCGAAGGTCGCCCCACCACCTCCGAAAGATTTAGTAAATACAGATCTAAGCAGCAGACCACAAATCCAGATAATGGCAGTATGTTTCAACTGTGTAACCATCCATCAACACTGTATTTTTGGTGGGAATGCGTGTTGGAGAAATGTCTTTTAAAATAATTCAATAATTACACAAAACAAAGAAATTATATAAAAAAAGAACAATAAACAATGACTTTTACTACAAGATCTGAATACTTCTTCCACCTCTAGATCTTAAGACTGATGGTTACCTCAATGACCCAGATGAATCTTAATCAGATACAAAATTATGCTAAGTGAAGTATGCTAAACTAACCGCAGACAATGTGAATAAACACACCCGATCCTCCTATAAATGAAGTACTTTTAAATGTACCTGTCATGTAGTACTTCTCAGCCCATTGCCTAATGTGGCTCTGTATGGAGCTTTCCAAAGAAAGAAAAATTGATGATGCCCTGAAACAGAACACAGCCTTGTTGAGTTGAGTTGGATTGAAGCCCTTTTCTAACTGTTACACAACACAATTAAAAAAATGAAACATGCTTTATTAAATCAAAAATCTTACAGCTAAAGACATCTGGAGCTGAATCTTGTTTTCACAGAATAATCAGATCTCAAATGCCACACAGTAGTCCCTTTGTTTGATATCTGAAACATGCATTGCACACAGATAAAGAACCCAGACAGCGATAAAATCAAATATACCTATCAGAATAATCTGGTTTACTTGGCATAATAGTATCTGATGTATTGCATTATATTCAATAAGAAAATGATCACCTTTAATACTTGTAACAACACTTTATACAGTTATGTACAGTCAGGAGCACTAAATCAATAACCCAAAACGTTTGTAGTTGCTGCAACTGTTATTTTGACATTAACTAATAAGAGGCACAACTCTCTTCAACCACCACACATACAGTATGTATGTCCATTGACACAGCTTCTTGTCTACTTTTTCGTTCTATAGTATGGGACAGTATTCGCCACATCTCATTCGTAGTCTGTCAAGGGATTCCTGTGCCTGAAATACATTCCCTCCTCCACTAGAGGTCGGTATTGCCATTGTCCCAGCCGAAGACTCCCCCTCAGGATGGACTTTTCTGTCTGGATATTTAAACTCAACTGATACAAATGAAGAAAGACTACCATTTTTTCTGGTCCAGGTTCTGGAAGTGTCAATTGTAGGTGATACCCTGAAGCCTCTCCCTTTGTCACTGCTTGCATCTTTCCCCCTACTTTGTTCACTAAAATTCTCCAAAAAGGGGTCAGAATCGCTTCCATGTGGCATGTTGTAGTAGGTGCACTTTGGAGTTAGAGGCTTCGCCATCTCCTCGAGCTCTGATGAGGAAATGCCTGCAAGAAGGTCTTGCTGGGGCGGGACATCCTCGCAATGGTTTTCGTCACCTGTGTCGATAGATGTGCTATCTAACTGATCGTACATTCCCAGCAAGACTGGAGGAGATTTTCGGATGAGGTGATTCTCTTTGAGCAGCCATCTACCTTGGTCGATCAAAACCCCTTCAGGTGAGTCCTTCTGCGGCGTGGAAGACATGCTCTCTGCGGCATTATCAGCGTCCACCTTCTGTGAGCTTCCAGCACTGAAATACGACAGATCCTCCTTTGAGTTTTTACTGCCTGAGAAATCAGAGGATGAACTTCCTACACTTTTTATTTGAGAATTCGGAGAAACTTCTATATTACTGTCAACAGAAAGGTTGGAGTTGGCTCCCTTGACATGTGTTCTCCCCTCAGGGGTGCAGCCTGGGGAAACCTCTTCTCCGCTCTCTGTGACAATATCTACCGAATCCTGAGTTTTATATCCACCACTCTCCGACGATTCTGGCCTGTAATCGGACAAATCGGAGGTGGTCGGGGATGGCAGACGCTTTAAGCCATATGAAGGATCCTTGTTATATATTGGAACAACAGTTTTAGTTTGTGTTACTCTAGCATTATCTGGCTCTATCCGGATTTTCCCCTGAGTGTCGTACGTGAATTTAAGTGAAGAGCACTGCAGGGCGTTGTTAACAAAGTCAAGCAATTCCTGTGATATCTCCACTGGGTGTTCCTGAGGCTCTCCTCCCTCGTCGGTTTCAAGTTCATGAACAGTGTCTGTCCCATTACCTTTATTATCCTCACACTGGCCCTCAGAGGAATGTTTGGTTGATGATCCAGTGTTAGGTTCTGTTACCTTTGAATCTACATTTGCTTCATCACAGCTACTCTGCGACAGCAAATACGAGGCCTCCTCTAGTACGTTTTTACAATCTCTGTCCGCAGCAATACTGTCTGCTTCATCAGTAGCATTTCCCTCCATTAACTCAACCCCCTCATGTACCGCATTCCTATCTTTTTCTTCATCATCTTCCCTCTCCTCTTCATCTAGCATTTGCTCTGTTCTCATATGTTCTTCAATCTCCTCCACGACGTCTTTCTCTTCCTCTGATTCTTCCTCAAGACTAGTTTCTATTAACTCGTTCCTGCTCTCCTCACTCTCCTCACATGCTTCTTCCTCCCCATCCTCCACAGTCTCTTGAGATCTATCTTTTCCCCCCTCATCTTCCTCCTCCTCATTGTTTTCCTCACTAACCACTTCGATGTTGTCCTCTTCCTCATCTTTTCCCCCCTCATCTTCCTCTTCCTCATCTTTTCCCATAAACACATCATCATATTCCTCCCCCTCCCCCTCCTGTATAACCCCCTCCTCTACATCTTCCACAGTAACTGAGTCTGTTGCTTCTTCTGCTTCCTCCTCCTCTTCCCCCTCCTCCTCCCCCTCCTGTATAACCCCCTCCTCTACATCTTCCACAGTAACTGAGTCTGATGCTTCTTCTGCTTCCTCCTCCTCCTCCTCCTCCCCCTCCTCCTCCTCCTCATCCTCCCCCTCCTCCTCCCCCTCCTGTATAACCCCCTCCTCTACATATTCCACAGTAACTGAGTCTCTTGCTTCTTCTTCCTCCTCCTCCCCCTCCTGTATAACCCCCTCCTCTACATATTCCACAGTAACTGAGTCTGTTGCTTCTTCTTCCTCCTCCTCCCCCTCCTCCTCCCCCTCCTCCTCCTCCTCCCCCTCCTCCTCCTCCTCCTCCCCCTCCTCCTCCCCCTCATCCTCCTCCTTCCCCTCCTGTATAAACCCCTCCTCTACATCTTCCACAGTAACTGAGTCTGTTGCTTCTTCCTCCTCCTCTTCCACCATCTCTTCAAATCTATGTTCTGCTTCCTCTCCTTTATCTGACTGCTCAATAACCCCATCTGCCTCTTCTTCAATCTCGTCCCCTTGCCTCTCTTCAGTTATCCATTCCTCCCCCCTCTCTTCCTCATCAACCCCCTCCTCCTCCTCTTCCTCTGTCTCCCCTTCACCCTCTCTCTCATCTGTTTCCTCAACAGTATCCTCCTCTCTTGTTTCTTGAATTTCTTCTAATGTCTCCTCCTCTTCCTCCTCGTCCACTGTCATTGGGTTCTCTGTCCCTTCCTCTACTTCCTCAACATCTTCCTCTGAACACCCTTTCCTGACTTCTGATTCTTTCTCCTCTTCATCATCCACTACTGTCACTGTCCCCACTTCTGCCTCGTCCCTTTCTCCCTTTTCAGTGTCTTCACTGTCATCATCTCTGTCATTCGTGAGCTTCCTCTCCTCCTCTACTTGTTCCTCTTCCTCCTTTTCTTTGTCTGTTAAGTGCTCATCTGTCTGTGATGTTTCTGAGTCTTTATCAGGTTCTTTCTCTGACTTGGTTTTCTCCTTGGCTTGTTCAGAATAAAACAGTGATTGTAAGGTACCTATCTTTGCTATATCATGACACTGAGAACTGTCCTCAGCTCTGGAGTTAGTATCAGGCTCTGGTGATTCTTTTATTACATCGTTGAGTTCTTGAACAAATTGTTCAACATCCTCCTCAGAGTCTGACAGTTTTATTTCATTTTCTACACAAGTGCTCTCCTCTACAGGGTAAAAACATTTAGTTTGGTGGATTGTTGAAGAAATCTCTGCTCTGAGATCTTGTGGCATATTCAACTCATCCATTAGCTCTTCAATATCTTCGAACGCATCCCCTCCTTCAGAAGAAAGATCCAGCGCAAATTCTGTTTCTGAAGCTTTGACAGATATCGGTTCACTTTCTAGTCTTTCTCTCATAATCTGGAAATCCTTCCAGCGTTCTCTGGAAGTAGAAGATGTTCTGCTTTGCATATCCGTCAAACTTGCCCTCTGCCCTCCCTCGTCCTCGGGAGCGGAAATTCTTTGCAGTGACTCCAACATCAGCAAGGCCTCCGAGGTGCTCGATTGGTTGCCATCTCTTGGCGCAGATGTTATTTGGTTGTCTCGTAGAGTCACCACTGATAAGAACGATACAACGGCTTTACATGACGAGCCAAACATTCCAGCCACTTGTTTTGAGAAATCAGGAAGACTGCTGGACCTTTCTAGGTTGGATGTTTCGTTGGTTTCAGATGCACTTTTGAGGCAGTGAATCGAAGAGTAAAGTTCCCGCAGGAGAGGTACCTTTGTGTCCAAACCCTTGGGTGTCGATGAAGGTGATTCATTGTCAACTGTTCCGAGGATTGCTGCAGATTTGTTTGGTCTCAATCTGTTCTCGTTGGCCACAAGATCGACTCTAACACTGGGCATTGAAGCACACGGCCCTCTTAGAGGTCTTTCATTGCGCCACTGAGCTGTAGCTTCATTCAAATAAGATACTGATAGGCAAGAAACTGATTTCTCGATGTCATCATTTGGCGATGTATTGTACCCATCTGGATTTGCCTGGCATTCATTCTTTTCATCGGAATCAGAATCATCGCCGATCTGAAACACAACCTTTACCCGAGGCTCTGTGAGTTCCTCCTCAGTGTATGGCACGGGGTCTGGGCTGACTTTCTCTAACCAGTTCTCCACATATTGGTGGATTTCAGTGGGTGAAGGACTGACAGTAGGTACTGAAAAACTCGCATTTACCACTAAAGACTTTTTAGATGATGGTACGTTTTTTTCATTCATGGATTTTGCCTTGCTCATTGTCTTTCGGAGTGGCACCGGTGCTTTCTTTGGTTGAAAAATGTCTGAGATGTTCTTCTTCATTTGAGGCCTCACAGTTGGAGTATCTACATTATGGCCATTAAATTTAGCAGCTGTTTTACTTATGTTTTGTCTCTTAGGCGGGGTCTTTCTCACATTTTCATTGTCAAATAATGAAGCTTGCTCTTTCCCAGGCTTTGTTTCACCCTTACCCACTTTCTTAATTTGAGGCTTTTCTGTTCCTTTACTCTTTTGTCCACTTTTAGCACTTTCTGATGAACTCTGAGTATTTCTGACCACACTTGTATTGCTGCTCTGCTTGTCTGTAGATGAATGTTTTCTATCTTTTGGGGGGCTGACTATGCTTCCTTTTAGCTTTTTGTCCGAACCACTTGTTGAAGTGGAACTCTTCGGATTCTGAGCAGTTTTACTTGTCTTCTTCTTTGCCTCTCTTTTAGGAGTATTGCCTTTTTTTACTCTATCGTGTATTTGGGAGTTTGTTGCAGTAATCTCACGTCTTGAAGTTATTGGCTCTGAAGACAATGATAACATCTCCTCTTTCTGTCTTTTTCGTGAGTTAGAGGTGTGTGGCTGCCCGCTAAAATCAATATCACAATCATTGCTGGATGACGGTTTGCTTTCTGCCTCTGGAGGAGAGCCATGCAAAGGCCCACCGTCTGTGCTATATTCGTCATTTGCAAAATAGTTGTCATAGCAGGGTTGACTCTCATAAATATGCATCACAGTCTCTGTAACCTCCATCCCGTTACTCTCTATCTGAAGCACCTCGGCTACTCCTGACGAACTGATGGAGGAGGGCGAGCCTTTGCTGCTTGCTTCTGAAGACTTTGTTTGCCTAGGTCTTGGAATGATCCTGTTGCTGCTGCTGCTGCTGTGTTTTAAAACGCAGTATTCCTCACTCGTCTCACCATCAGCTGTCCTCTCTATGTAGGAATAATGTCCCACGGTGTTTTCCCGAACTCCCGATTCTGTCACCGTCTTTACACTCTCAAGAGACGCTCTCTTCGTGACGCGCAGAGGACCTGGTGTAAGAGTTCGTTTGAAACCAGTTTTTCTAAAAGCCGTGGAATTGTAGCCTTCACATGCTTGCTCATCATTAAAGCCAACTCCCTTTCCAATCTTAGAAGTGTGGTTCTTCTCTTTTGATTCACCTTCACTGACGCTAGAGGACTCTTTGGCAACGATGTTGTTTGAGTCAGGTGAGCTGTTGCCCGGCTCAGATACCGAGGCACTAACTGTCCCATTCCTAAGGCTTGAGCGGCTGAGCGTTGTAGTCCAGTGGAGCATCTCCTCTTCTTTAATAGTCAGTCGAACTTTCATCTCCACGGTCATGCTGCCGTCTTGATTGACACGGAAAGACTTTTCAATGTCATCATCATGAGGTACAATTCGATTATGAGAGTCATTATCAGCCATCCCAGCTCCACATTTGTCCTTGGATGTGGGATGATGTTCGACCTCTGTTTCAAAAGATTGGTTGTGCTGATTCAAGGGACCGCTTGTGCTTCCATTTATGGACTTGTTTATCTGGTTGACAATATATCTCTCTGATGATAGGGAAAAATTCCTTGAGCCTCTTCCACTCGAGAAAGATTTGTTGTTGACTTTGGTTGAAGGTGTTTGTGGAAAAAGGGGAGAGCCAAAGAGACGTTTTCTTAATTACATAATAAAAACACCATAGCGTATTCATATTGGTTTGTTAGTAATATTTTAGGAACATTTTTGCTTTTTAATTTACTTTTAAGGGGTAAATTATATCTGACATCAGTACAAATAAAACAAACATCTGTCACAATTTACCACAATAAATAAGATTTTTTTTTTTTTTTTCTCAATTTGAACAACTAAAGGACTATCTTAGTTAAAGGTTCCCTATTATTATTTAGCAGAATAGGTGATCTTTAAACAGCTTTGATTGGTTTATAAGATGAATGTACATGTTTTAAAGCATAAGAGTGGTGACTTGCAATTACTGTCCAAACGATCCTACCGTATAATAACCACAGGGACTTTTACATAAAGATTGTAATATGTCAATTGACTGATTAAAACTCACCAGTTCCGGGCTGCAACGGTTCCACAGGATCAATGTACATTATTTGAGCCATCTGGCCAGCTCCTTGAGAACTGTAGTCTCTCAATCTGAAAGGCTCACTGCCTGCTGCTACAACAACTCCAGAGCACAGGATAAGTCCTGCAAGACCATCAATCTGAAAAAGGAACAGAAACACATTTTTAAATGCACTTATATATTGCACTCAGATTGAAACATATTGTTGGAAAACAAACAAAATAAAAAGACCATCAAAGACAACGAGGTATTTCTGGAGAAATAAGATGCTTTTAAGGTTACTGAGACTCATGAGCTTAAGCAGGAAAAGGCTTCCTGTTAAGGACACATCCTGGAAAAAGGGATTATGGAGTGATAACTCACTGCTTAGAATACTGTAATGTTTAAAGATTTAAAGGGGGAGCCTTGGTTCTGTATTCCTGAAATACTACTTATAGTTTAAATTAAGAACATAATATTTAATGATAATAAATAAGGCGGTTGTAAATCGTAAATTAACTGAGTATCACACACTATTTTTGGGGTATTTTTTTTTTTAACTGAGATTTTAAAAGAACAAACTTCAATATACAGTAAACTCAGTCAATCTGCTTATAGCTAGACAGACTATTCTATTTTAGTAACCCAGACATTTAAATAATATAGTCTTAAATCCCCTTAAATAGAAAGTACATTCAAGGACAACAGCTGAGGTGCCATGGATTATCATGGCAAGGTGCTAATTGAAAATAAAAACATAATAGTAGTGATGTAGCTAGCTGAAATCATAAACGGTCATTGTGTTTTGATTTCAGCTGTGTTCACATTAGCAAACAATCTGGTTGAGGTTTCATTCATGAATTTCTACCAACCTCTTTTCCTCCTTTTTGGTTGAGGGAGGTATAAGTGGAGGTCAACAATCCTTGCTAAACCGCAACCACTTTGAGTAATCCAATCAAATCTCAAGGATTTCTTTTAAATCTACAAACTAAACCTGGAGCCTGTGTTGTCGTTCACTCAGAATAACATCACATTACTGAAGCCAAAGGGGCTCCAACATTAGGTTTACTTGGACTTGATAAAAAAAACATTTAGTTAAATATGAGTATGTCTTTTTCTGCAGAGTAGGGTGAGAATATTATTCACAACTGGGACGTGAGACACTTGTTTTTGCCGTTTGTGGATTATTAGGTTATTGAAGTGTCAGCCATGTGCATCAGTTTTTTCTGTCCCCTGGAAACTAAAAAGTGTTTTTTCTCAAATGTGTTCATGTGTAGTTAAATTGATGTTTTTGTGTGTTGTTAAATTGGTGAAAAGGTGAAATGTTTGCTTGTGTTTTCTTGGTTTGCAATGCATTCAGCTCAGGGCCACCGTGCGAAACAGCTGGCCTTCCAATGACTGAAGGAAACACAATCCTCCTCCAAACACATCTAAACCTTACTGATTCCCCCATTGTGTCTTATTCTGTAAAAAACAAAACAATGGAAAACTAACAATTAGCCGTTTGTAGTGGTGTGAAGGACGTAGCTGGTCGCAGTAACTTTGTGGAGTTTAGTTGCTTGCCTGTTACACATCTTTATCCTAAACTAAGCTAACAGGCTGTTAGTTCCAGCTTCATGATGATTGGAAAGATGACTAGTATCTATCTTCTCAGCTAACTCTCGTCAAGAAACCAATATTAAGCAAATATTTACCAGTAAAAACGTAATGCAGAACAGGTAAAGAAATACCAATAGCACAAAAGAAGCTGTTTAATTATCATTGATGATCCCCGCTTTCCATGTACTTACTCTTCTGCCATCCGTAGAGAAGAGTTTCAGCACTGGGAACAGCATGCTCTGGGAGAGGTAGTCGAGTAAAGCATCGAATGTTGGTGCTGTTTTTCTCTGCAACACGATTGTGCGTTTAACATTGGGGTCCTTATTTTTGATGACCACAAGCCTCTTTGGTGTCCGAACTGTCACCCTCTTTGGGACAATGTTGGTGACAACATCATTTCTTCTTTTTAACGGACTAAGCCTGGATCCTTGTCGTCTTTTTCGCCCTGCGCTGGGGGGTCTGGTGGTATTCCATGGTACCTGCCGCCGGTTCACTTCTTCCAGGTTTATCGGCTTCACCCGTCTCTGGTCAGAACACACATACGATCCCCCGTCATGTAAGTCATCTAAAGTCTTAACCACAGTGGTCCCACGAGGTGTGGTGATGTTCCTCACTCCAAATGGCAGAGGCACTTTTTTTGACAGAGCGTCCAGGAGGGCATCAAATGACTTGAAGGTGCGGGCATTGATGACCATGCGATGCCCACTGAACTTATAGTCACCGCTTTTGTAGAAGCATACTCTTTTAGAAGCTGAGGGGTCAGAGATTGGCTGCAGGGGTCTAAAGGGTAACGTCTGCCCACTGCCGTAGGATCCTTCCTGGGCAGATGTCTCCTGGGAAAAGGGCTCCTGGGCAGGAGGCTCCTCAACAGGTGTAGCGCTCATATTGAGTGGGGATGGCTAGTAATTAAGATAAATGAGAAAACTAATTAGTTTTTATGTGTGCTTTGTTCAATGCATGTACTATTATGCTATAGGTAGAGTAATGAGTTATAGAGTATTAGGAAGACTTTAGAGCTTGTCTACTCAGTAAAATGCAACCACTTGACTTAAAGGTCCCCTATTGTTTTTCATCAATATATTCAGGTGATAAGGTGGGCGGGGTTACCTTGATTGGTTATTGGCTAACGGTTAGACCAGCCCAAAAAATCGTTATGACATCATAAAGTGGCCATAATCTGATCAGCTCATTATCAGACAGGTTTTAATATAAATGGATCAGGACAAAAAGAGAGGGGGTATTTTTTCCTGAAACTTTCAGAATCTCTTTACACAGAGGGGACACATGCTTATGTATAAAATATAGGAAAAAGTGGATTTTGCATAATAGGTGACCTTTAAAGATCGTCCAGTTTGTTACTCCATTTTCTTTCGGATGTTATTAAGCTAACGTGGTAAAAGGTCAGATTCCCATTTAAATTCAGCATTTTTTAAATAATCAATAAAGTAAATCAAAAATGTAGGTGCTTATAAAAGTAGAACTAGGAAAACCCCTCAGCTAGAAGTAAAATATTATGACTGTATGTTAAGATTCAGTCAATGAAGGGCTATCATCATCTCTGAATGGTAAACAGACAACACTGTATCTACTGTTTGTTTAGGAACAAAGTGAACTAGACACATGTGCATATGCGAAATAATTGCTGTCATACTGAGTGGTGTTTAAATGACATTTATAAATATATACTATAGTAAACTAAATAATAATTGCATAATGATATTTAAAGCTGCCATGCATATATGACATACAATTTTCTGTTACATTTCTTCTTTTTTTAACGTCTTTTGTAGTTTGTATTAATGCAATATTTGATTGTTTTGGTTATTGACATTATAGTTGTATAATATCATTAGTTCTAAACATTGCACTATAAAAAGAACACCATTTGTACATGAAGAGATAACAGGGGTACAGAGCCTCTGTTATTTATTATATATTTTCAGAACTCGCATAATAAACAAAAAGAAAAAAAATACTTAACATTGTATTAAATACTCAATAATATTTCAATACAGGTCCTACATCAGTCTTTTAAAAGTAATAATAACCCTTTCTTACTTTGAACCACACAAGAAGTAACTAGATACAAACACAGATTTAGACCAAGGCCACACACAGGAAACATAGCAAGAAATCCGTATGTAGATCTTTTCTTTTTTTAAAAGGAACTTGTAAAGAAATATGTCAACAGAAATGTAGATGAGACTTACCATGTTTTTCACATTTCACCTATATTATAGTCGATAAAACAACAGCAAAGTGAGCACCCGTCATTCCTCCGAGCGCTCGGTGAAAGCCTCTCAGCGACGTTTGAGGGCTATTTTTGGACATGCAACATCATGACCAATTTGCCTAATCTTTGCTCACACTTTATCAGCATATCAAGAATAAAAAAAGGAAGGATTTTTTTCAGTTTAACATTCAATAATAAATTCATGGTTATATTGTTAATATTGCATATTTTTCTCTTTTGTTATTTGCTCTAAAAGATAAAGTGAGACAGTAACTGGGTGAAAAGGATTAGTGAGCAACAGATGAATTAAAGAGAAGAGTATGGAGACAGTCAAAGTTAATAAATGTTTATGAACTTTTGAGATAAAATGAAGTATCTAAACAGAAACCACGGGTGGCTGGGCCTGTTTCTAGTTAGCAAGTGGCCTGCATAATCAGATTTGAAAAGTCTTGCGCTAATAGGGATTAGTTTAAAGAGTGTGCGCACTTACTGACAGCCCAAAGTAGAATAAGGTCTTAAGAAAGCACTTTTACCTCACAGCAGGTATTGGAAATCCACCATCAGACTTTTAAACAAATAAAGTATCAGTATTTGCACGTATGAAATACTCAGAATTAGAATATCTTTATTAGTGCCACAGAGGGGAAATGTACATTGTTACAGCAGAAAATAGCCAAAGACAGCTTGATGTTACATAAGCATGCATAAAAAAGTATTAAAGATACAACAATTATAATAAAAAAAGTTACACAATTAACAATACACATCCTGTAAGAGTTCTGAGGATTTAGCATTTTAAACAAAATTGACCATCATTTTGAAGCTTTTTATCAAAACGTTGAAGGTTAACACTTCAAACACTTTTATTCAGTGCCTAAGGATTTAATGCATCATTTGGTGAGAGCTGTGTCGCTATACTAAAGTTACCAGACAGTGTCCCAATTACAAACTCTGACTGATTCAACAGCTGCTAATACCTCAACATGAAGAAGCTGGAGACTTGCTGTCGTGGTCATTGGAGGAAGGGCCTGTGGAGGTCCGATACTTGTATCAATGTGTTACCATTAGCTCTTATAACTGATCCAATATTATGTTAATTTCAGGATAGTATTTTACCTTTTTTTAGTCTTTCAGTAAAGGCAGAATGTATATTTTATTTAATGTTATGAGCAGCACATTGCATTGTTTTGCTTAGTTCAATAAATCTAATTATTTGGAGTGATTGCTCAACCTTCAATCACTAGGTGATAATGTCACATGCTAATCTGGTTGGATTACTAGGACCCAAATTAGCAATTAAATCAGTGCCATCTAATTGTGTAGTGGCCTAGCTGCTGCTCAAAGGTCACAGGCTTGATCTAAACAACAGCCATGCCTTCATCAAAAGCTGTAGGTCCAACTAATGGACGGTAGCAACACTAAAGCTTACTCACTAGCTGTCAAGAACTCTATAACAACAACAACAACAACAAAGTGCACTATCCTTCTGTTTTTGGCTGTTAACTGACTGTTATGATCTCTGGTTAACCAAAAGGTGATATTTTCCTCTTTTTTTTTAGAGGACTTGAAAGGTAATTTAAACTTGTAATTATCAAGAAAAAAATCAAACATAAGAGGAATGTCTAGAAAAATAATTGTACATTGTCAATGGCATGCAATGCAAACATTTCCCAGATTGGGATCAATAAAGTACTTCTTATCTTATCTTATAATGTTATTCATCTCATCTTATCTGTTTTTAAATGTTTTAGCTGATTGGTGCTTAAATTGTATTCATATCATTGCCTGAATGTAATTTTCCTTCTCTCCACGATGCTGGCTTCATGACATTCTGACGGATTAAAAAAGTATGTCTTCTTCTTCTTTTTCTTCTAAGCTTTTGTCCTGCTGAGCGGTGCTGTCTCCTGTGCTGTCTCCTGTCCGTGGGTTTGCTATCCTGGCTCCAAAATGGTGGAATGAGCTCCCCATTGAAATCAGGACAGCAGATAGCTTACACATCTTCCGGCGCAGACTGAAAACACATCTCTTTCGACTTCACTTCGAGCGATAGAATTACTAACAAAGCATTTATATACTAATAAAGGACTGGCTTATCTAAAGCCAGTTGAGTAGCACTTGAAATGTTTGGCTCTATGAAACCTGATGTACTTATATGATTCTGTTTTCTTCAAGGTTGTATCTTCCTGGTCGAATGTACTTATTGTAAGTCGCTTTGGATAAAAGCGTCAGCTAAATGCAATGTAATGTAATGTTATATGTGTATATGCCGTACATTTGTGTGTGTTTTAATGGCAAATTTAACATCAGGTCGAGGGACAAAAGTTGAAAATGTGTCTTTTTGCAAACATGTTTCAGCTCTATGTAGTGACTATTTAAGTTCTTCACCTTATTAACTACTAATGTGAAAACATGAGAAGACCCAGGTATTTTTTCTGCGAACTTAAAAAGGTTTCCAGCAAGTTAGTTCATTCATTGTTAACTTTAGCAAAAACACAAGTGGCACGTTGGCGCCATCTACCGCCGGGTAGCGATACTGCCGAAATGAAGGCTTTGCATTGGTAGCAGGACAGATGTTTGAGGAGAATTTGAGGAAATATACCCAAGCCCCCAAGGAAGTGCGCCGGACTCCGAGGAAAATGGTTATGGCTAGAAAGGATCCGTCTAGTGTAAATATGACGTCACGTTCTCGTTGTAACTTTCGTTGTAATTGGAGCGGCTCGGAAACACATCTACAGCAGTAACATGATGCAACATACACATTAATGCAGCAGCAATATTAATAGAGAAACATCAGACATAATAGTAAAACACTGCAAGGGAACATTTTATTGCACAAGGAGCTATCTTGGGACTTTTACTGCGACAACGTTGACTTGACTGTGAATAAACAATAAACCATAGTGTTGGTGATCTACAGTGTTGTCATTCTTCTTTGAACACCAGCAAGACCGCTAACACCCTATTTCAACAATCACACTCCCTGTAATTGACATAATTAATAGATAGTTTAGCTTCTCATCATCATTTGCTGTGGCCCACTGATGTTAACGATCGTAACTGAAAGGCTGCCTGCCAAACGTAAACATTCAGCCACGTGACATTCAGCCAAACTCTCGCGAGAGTTTTACACAAGACGGATCCTTTCTAGCCATAACCGAGGAAAATATTCGTTGTGTCCAAACGGCGGTACTGCAACTTCCGTATCTATCAGATGATGATGATGATGATGTCCCTGGGCCCGGAAATACTTTTTCCCATTGACTGACATTGGGAAAGAGTGGTCTGTAAATCGTTGGATAATTCTTTTTTAACCAAATAAACTACCCAGTATGAACGTTTGTATAGCCTTTATTAAAAACATTAGGTCCTCAAGTTATAAAATGTGCAACGCGCATCTGAGAGTGGGAGCTCGGGGGGCGGGGCTTAAGGGGCAATTTAACTGCGCATGCTCTATGAGCGTACAGCAAGGCATGATGGGTAATCTGTGACGTTTCGCGCTCTCAAAAGTTGGGCCATTTTGTCCTCATGCGCCAATGAGCAGCTCTCATAGGAAAGAACGAGACCCCGCCTCCGAAGCTGTATCCAGTTCTTATTTTACATCCATGAAATATACACAGGCACATCTGGGTATTGATCAAAACTTGTACCTTTGTCTAAATAATGCACTGAGAGGCAGTGGTGGAAAGTAGCTAGGTATATTTTACTGAAGTAGGCTACTCTACTTAGTTACACTTTTTTAAGCTACCTTTATAAGTATCTAAAACCATGAGTGGGTTGGCAGAAAATAAATTGGAGAAGTTTGTTCAAAAAAAAATCATAGTTCAAGCCCCTTAAATGTAAAGATTTGCTGCTTCTGCTTTAAAAAAAAAATTAAATATGTATTTCTGCAAAGACTACTTTCACTCCATAAGTACATTTCCCTTGTCGTATTTAAATACTTTTACTATGAATTGAGTATTCTTACATTGTAGTTTTAGTACTTTTACTCAAGTAAATAATCTGAATACGTTTTCCACCACTGCAGAGCAGCGTTGGGAATAACAATGTACATTTACTCAAGTACCGTCCTTAACTTTTGTACTTATAATTGACTAACCTTTTGAATGCAGGACTTTTACTTGGTACCGTCTGTTATTTCTACTTTCTCTTAAATACAAGATCTGAGTACTTCTCCCACCTCTGAATAAACCATAGAATGGAATAAACCCATCTGGGCTCTCACACAAGCTCTCACATGTGCCCACTGTCCTGAGGAATCTTGGGTTTCGTCTCGATTAACTGCCCCTGAACCCATCATGCATCGACTGCTCAGGTCTGCTGCGGTCCTGGTCCCTGAAGTAGACACCGCCGCCGCCGCCGCTCTCACTTCTCTCGGCGTGTTCTTTGTCGGGAATTTCCAATCCCCATTTCTCCCGACTTTTGGATACAATCAGATCACTCAACATGGGTAAAAAGGAGGAAGAGGAGATCATCAGAATTGCGAAAAAAATGGATAAAATGGCGCAGAAGAAAAACGGGGTGAGAAAAATGGGTTCCTACTACCCGCTAACATTGGCGCTAATGGATTGTTGTTATTTGGTTAGCTACCTACTGTGCATCTAATTCACCCTCGAACCTGTTAAGTGATTGTAAACACGATTCTAAATGTTGAGTATTTTCCGTAACGTATTTACGGGACTGTTACCCCTAACAACATGTAGTTCTATGTGTTGCCAGCAGCTAGCCACTTAGCAGTCCTTGCTAACGATATGCCTTGCAGCGTAATAACATGTTGGATGTACTGTGGTGATTTAAAGAAGAGCAAAATTAAGTAGCTAGTTAGAAATCAACATCTGCAATCATTCCTTCAATAAAAACTAAGATTTCAGTAGTGTTTTGCAAGCGGCTAACATTAGCTAGTGCGTTAACTAACTGTTATGGTTAACTGTTAGCCTCCTAGCTACTGTTATTGTACTACATGTAATCCAACGCTACTGGGGCTAGAGGTAACGATCAGATTCGTTTCTGATAACACTGCTGAATGTATTATAGTGAAAAAGTACCAATGTATCACATTTGAGAAGCTACTACAAGCTAATGTTCGTTGTTTTGCTTGAAAATTAACTAGAACGAAGAATCAATTATCCTGACAGTTGCTGTTTCATTTACTGTCAATTGAGTAGTGTAGAGTTTCACTTATAAATGTTGATTTTGAACTAGTTTTTTATTATTGTTTTATTTAAACACGATGTCATTCAGGTGATGCCAATAAAGCTATTTTAATAATATTAGTAGAGAATGACACCAATTACAAAAATATAGGAACCCGATTTATACCACATCCTTCCAGAAGCAAACCAAACTCTTTACTATTTATTTGTTAGTTTTCTTGTTTGTTTTTACTTTATTATTATTGATTTACTTACACACTAACATTATTGCTATTGCTATGTATGTATTCCTCCTCCTCGGGGCATCCCTCGGGCAACAGTGTCACACAAATACCTACAAAACTGCCACTAAAAGAACCACTACATTATATACCAAGTCTGTTAACATACATTCTATTAATGTCTGTATATCTCATTGCAGCTTTGTATGTCTAATGTCCCGTATTTGTACAATGTCCCATAGACAAAATAGACAGAAAGGAAAACTAGTCAACATCTTTCTTACGTCTGAATTGCTGTTGTTAATATATCAAACTTAAATCTCCTCTGCAGGCCGGGGCTTTGGACTTATTGAAGGAGCTGCGAAGTATCCCCATGACTCTCGAGCTGCTTCAGGTATCTTTGCTCATGTATTCTCACGGCTCACTGTCGCTTCTCAAAGCCTGGAGCTCTGACACAGTGTCTTTCCACAGTCTACCAGAATCGGGATGTCCGTTAACGCCATCCGCAAGCAGAGCACAGACGACGAGGTGACATCTCTAGCCAAGTCCCTGATCAAGTCATGGAAGAAGCTTTTAGGTAGGTTTCTCATTTCAACCCGAGAGGTTCTTCCACGACAGTTTTTCTCTCAGGGGAATCACTATCTGATTCTAATATTGTCCATAACGCTAAACAATCCGTCACTCTTCTCCACCCATATATATATTTTTTTATAAAGGTCCACGCATAAACACTCCAAAAACATTATAGGCAACAATTTAAGGAACTTTGTGGGTTTGGCCATTTCTTCTAAATGCAGAGCTATTCAGCTGACTGGCATTAGGAAGCGCTGACGTAACAAATATCTAATGTTGCTTTCTCTTCTGTTATTCTCTTACTCCAGATGAGCCTACTGGTGGAGATAAAACGTCAGATGAAAAGAGGAAAGAGCAAACAACACCTTCTTCTCCCTCGCAGGGAAGTCCAGAGGCAAAAGAAGAAAGGTAACAAGAGTGATAATAATATACTATTGCTTTACACCTATTATGACTAAGCGTCAACAACAGAGATTTTTTTAAATTATTTTAAACGTTTTCATATTTTTCTCTGAATTCAAGTTCTCTTCTCTCCTTGCTCCCACAGCAGCTCCAGCAGTAACTCCAGCAGCAAGAGTGAACGCGCTGACGTTTCATCCAACTCATTGATCCCGACTTTTCCTCGCGCCTCAGGCACCTCCGACTCTATCAGGCTCAAGTGCCGAGAGCTGATGACCCAAGCACTGCAGACTGGAGGTAAACCTGTTGGTATATGTAGTGGAAAACACATTTCAAACATAGGGTAAACTGCCTCTTACTATTTATCTTGTGTTTTTCAGATGATCATATTGCTATTGGTGCTGATTGTGATGAACTGGGCGCGCAGATCGAGGAAAATATCCTTTACATTGAATGGAAAGTGTTTTTGAAGAAGATGTTTGGAAGCAGTATGTACTGACCTGGCCAAGGCATTTGGTATTTAGGAGAACCTTTAAGCTTTTGAAGCTGTAGATATAAAAGTTATTTTTAGCTTGCTATTTTATATGTATGTATAAATGTAAGTAGGAATAACTTGCATAATGATTTAAAGGACAATCATTGATCAAGTAAGGGGTGGGAATTAATAAGCATTTGCTTCCTCCTACTCCCTTTCTGACACATATGATTTTTTATTATTAATATGAAGACTTTTTTTTTTTGAATATATAAATATTATCATGAATGTGGATAAATACTGTATTTTAACAATACAGTATTCTGTTTTTCACTTTTTTTTTTAATCTGTTCGAAATAAAGATTGAAATTAAATGAAAAAAAATAATCAGCAGAAAAAGTTCCTTTACTTTGTTTGCCTCTTTACTGCCATGCAGGTCATGGTACATTTGTATTCATGGAATTACAGGAAGTTTGGGTCAGAGTTGTTAATGTGATTAATATGTGTTAAACATGTTTTGTCACGTTAAAGTTTCCAGATTATTATCTTTTTTTAAACCCATTGCAACATTGTATTCCTTGACTTGCTATCACTTATCTTTCAAGAGTTTAAGAACACAGACATGAGATACAAGAACCGTGTGCGGAGCCGAATCTCGAACTTAAAGGACGTAAAGAACCCGAATTTAAGGAGGACAGTGCTCTGCGGGAATGTGTCCCCTGAGCGGATGGCTAAGATGACCGCAGAGGTGTGTTAAAGATCCTGGAACTGGCACACAGTCAGAAGTAGAGATAATCCAACACTGTTGTTCTTACATTGAATCTCTTTGTTGATCATTGAACTTGGTCACAGGGCTGTGTATCTATTGTTTTGAATACATAAAGATTGACTAACTTCTGTTTCTGTAGGATATGGCCAGTGATGAGCTGAAGGAAATGAGAAAGAATTTGACCAAAGAGGCTGTCCGGGACCACCAGATGGCCACCACAGGAGGCTGTCAGACGGATCTATTCACCTGTGGAAAGTGCAAGGGGAAGTGCTGCACCTACACACAGGTACGGAGGGCCATTCATGCTTCATTTGAACTGTTGCTGTAAAACAGGGCTGTCCAAACCTTTTTCTCCGAGGGCCACATACTAAAATCAATCAAATGTAGGCAAATTATACTTTATACTTGAAAATGCTTTAAGAAAAATCAGCCAACTTCACAGCTCTCCAGAGGGTTTAATTGTTTTAGTTTGCAGCTCATTCCTTAAGACAGAAGCCTCAGATTGCTTATAATAAGGGGAAATATGAAGCTGTTTATGGAAACAAGTTGTTTTTTATCAACTTAGATTTGTTAGAAAATATTTTCAACTTTAATTAATGGGATTCATTTGAAAGTGGGCTTATTAACACATGAATACTACTGTGTAATATATGTTTACATCAGTGGCGAACCGCGTCTATCACAACTGGACCTTCTGTAGACACACACGCCGCCGTCAAGGATGTAGAATACCTTGGTTGAAGGATATTCTACCCAGAGACCCAGAACAAGATCTGATTGGTTGCTTTCTTTTCTAACACAAAACCACTGAAATGCGTAGTGCATGGTCCGAGAAGGACAAACAAATCAACGTAACACTGTAATATTACAGAATCAACAACACGGATACGATTCTCATTTATTCATTTTATATACGTTTTATTTATATAATTAAATCGGTTTTTTGTTTGTTTTATCCGAGTGTTCCAAGGTATTCTCTGAATACCTTGAAGGCCCTGACGGTTCGCCACTGGTTTACATATATATTTAAGAAGTACAATACAATACAATACAATACAATACAAGACAATAGAATAAAAGACAAGCAAAAGTTTCATTTGTGGGCCATATTGCATTATACCTTTTGAATTAGCTGAGGGCCGATTCAAAATGGCCTGCGGGCCGCATTTGGCACCCGGGCCATAGTTTGGACACCCCTGCTGTAAAAGAAGGATGTTATGGTTGATGGTAAAATTGGTTCTACAAGAGATTACATCTCCTTGGAAGAGTAAACGCAAGGTGTTGTGATAATTCATTTAATTGCAACAACAAAAAAAGTACTGGTTCAAAGTCTTGAAAGATGGCAAATGCAAGATTTTGACCCTAATGTTATCAAGGTATGGAAAGCTTGTATTTTGAAAAGTTCTTAATTTTCAATATCATTCGGTGTTCAATATACACAACCAGTCATGTGAACCAAAAGTCTTTTCATATTTGAAATGAAACAATTCAGGGGTATTTGTTATAAAACAGAATGCATGGAGTGGACTGGAGCTAGCTAAGTGTTAAATAACCCAAACACACAATCAAAGTTAATATAAACAGCTGGTTATGAATAACGCCTATAAAGGAATTCTTTACACATTAAATTTTACAATTGCATTTATATTAACATTTTACATTTAATGATAAAGCCATTAACATTTTACATTTAGGTGCCTTGAAAGAGCTTGAATAGTGCTGTAAATAACCTGTTGATGTATGAATTGACTTAATTAAAATGGGTTGGTTACATTAATATTAAATTGGTTTGACTTCATATTCATCATGTAACTCAACTTAGTAAAGAGCAAAATGTACTTTTCATGATTTTAAAATCAGTCTAAACCGCAGTTTGATTTAGTTATAAATGGATTGTGAATGTTTCTGTCTTTTCCAGGTTCAAACTCGCAGTGCTGATGAACCGATGACCACGTTTGTCTTCTGCAATGATTGCGGAAATCGATGGAAGGTATGTTGGTTCACGCTCGGTTGACTAAGGCCATCAAGCATCTTTTTTTATTTATTTTTACTTACATAAAAGATTGAGACCATTTGGTCCACTCTCCATGCAGACTTCAACTGCTCACCTTTTCATTTGTAATCCCACTTCTGCTCGACTAAATGCTAGTTTACACAGAAGTCTGCCACCTGGTGACGCCTCAATGTTGTTGCATATCAAATAAAGCTGAAATTATAAATCAAGTCGAGAAACAGAAATGTGTTTCACAGATAATCGGTTTAGGTGTTAATCTAAATATCAAGCTAATATCAAAACTGTTTATTTTGTTACCTTATTACAATTATTATTATTATTCTTTTATAATTTACATTTTATATATTTAAAGAATTTCTGAATTTAGTAAAATAACCAATTGATAGATTTAATGATGATTAAGACAATTGTAACGTGCACAACGTCTACATATATCTCGTGTTGTAGTTTGAATTAACCTCGATTTGTCCATTTGAGTTAGAATTTATGGTAGCACTTTACAATAAGACTACCCGTATAAAGAGTTTACCAATAGTTTATAATTCATTTATTAATTAGGTTGTGAACACTTTATAAGTCATTAATAAGCTTTTATAAGACATAAGATAAACAGGGCGACTGTGACCGGTTGCTTGCCAAATAGAGAGCCCACATTTATCTGTACTGCTAAACCTTATATCGGCTACCTAGCTTACTTAGTCTCCTTCATCAGCCAGCATCCTTGGTATCTGTTGCTCACTGAGTTGATTCTCACTAAGTAGCCAATATAAGGCTTAGTCATCTTGCCAAATAGTGAGCCTGTGTTGAACTGGTTTATAAATGGTTCTTAATGATTAATAAAGTGTTTATAACCTAATTATAACCCCTTTATGAATCCTTTATAAGGGTAGTTTTATTGTAAAGTGGTACTGGATTTATTAATATTCATAGAGGTTTATCCATGGTAAAAACCAATATTTGTAAATTAAATCAACATTTATTTAATCACTGCAATTTCATAAGTTTGATGATTGAGTCGAAAAAATTAATCAAATAAAGTACTAGGTATAGTTTTTAAAATAAAAACAAATGATGGTCTTTGTTGAGTTATATTCCCCCCTACCAGCCCCTTCATGGCTTATTATAATCAGTGTTTAAATGTAAATATTGCACTGTCTTGGCATTAATAGTGTCTTTGTTTTTTTACAGTTTTGCTGAATCTGCGCGACACTCCCGACAAGTAGCAAATTCCCGGACCAGATTGTGTCTCTGCAACACATCGGAGCTTTGTATTTTGTGGTACATAGTACACATCATGCCATACAGAGATGCCACAGGTTACCGTTTAATATAAATATCCGGTTCATAGGTTGAGCTCACTTTCAGTCACCCGAAAGCCCTTCCCCCCAAATCTTTTACTATTGTCATTAGTTGTTTTGTCACTGTCAGATATATGCGATCGATCTTGTCTCAATTTCATTTATCTGCATTTTTTATATGTAGTTTTAACACTTTGAGAAATGTTGTTTTTTGCTTTTCCCTCACGACATGGAATTGTTTTTATTTAATTTCCCAATAAAAGTGTATCCATTTGATTAAAAAAATAAGTGCTTTTCATTAGACTTTGGTGTCCTCTGGTTATGTTCTCTCTGTGTGTGTGTGTGTGTGTGTGTGTGTGTGTGTGTGTGTGTGTGTGTGTGTGTGTGTGTGTGTGTGTGTGTGCGCGCGCGTGCGCATTATTCATCACATCAAAGTGGATGTGATGAATATTAATCTGCTGAGGGACCGGGTAATGTCATTGGCAGAACCAGGAGACACACAATTGTTTCCCCTTCCTCTTGGTTTTTGTTTTTTAACTGCCAGGTGCAAAAACTCTATGGTGACCAGCCGTTGTGAAGTCTTCACACAACCTGAACACACACCAGTAAGTGTGTTTAATCTTTCAGTAAGTCTTCATGGATATAATAATAAAGTATTGGAATAGCTACTAATTTAAAAAGCAACCTGTTTGTCCCCTAATTCTGTTGTTGTTCCGAATCTGTCAAACCCTTTCCAAAATGTTTCTCACCCCATTATATTTAGGTTTTTGTTATAATCATAGAAAAAAAACAGCAGTGCATGTTCACAAGGACTACAAATAGTGGGATATGAAAATGGCCGTTTCCCACTACAAGGAGCACAACTAAGTATTTTGTATGAAACTGAACCATGCTTAAGGTTCACACACTATGATGAGGGTGTGGCTCAGTATTTTCGGATGGGGGGGGTGGGGGGCGCGCTGGATCAATCCCCACTGTGTCCCTCGGAAAGGCACTTCACCACAAATGGCTCCTGAGGGGATTGCCCACAGTATTGAGTGTCCGAAGTCGCTTTGGGTAAAAGCATCTAACATTTGTCATGTAATGTAACTCACAAGCTTAGTGAAAATATTTCTTTCCATTTTTACTTGCATTTAGCTTGATTGCAAATTAATTGAAAGATCCTTTACTGCTCAATATTATTAGAATTGTACAAACTGACTTAATAGCTTAAAGTCTAATCTTAAGTAGGGCCTCAACAATGTAATTTTAAAAGCTACTGTTTCAATATGAAGCTCAAGTGTGGAACAAGCTATGTGTTTACTGTTATCCTTGTGTAGTATATTATTTTAATCGAGTTAACCAACTCAGCTCATGAACATGAATGAAATGTGTGATTTTCTTTATTCAGATTCACCTGATCCATTAGTTTGAAGAGTACATCGGCACTGAAAACATTTCAACTTACACGTTCCTCTTGAAGTATTTTGCTCATGTTTACCTTCAGACCAATATCTTAATTAATAAGCTGTCACATTAAATTCCTTTAATGTTTATCATGAATGGCAAGTGAGATTTTGAATAGTGTTTAGATTTCTTGTTTTGTAGGAATGTATGAGTACTCTATGGTTGTGAAGCTTTACGATCAAATCATACGAGAGTCAGTAAAATTATTGTGCTTTATTTTATCTTAATCAAAATGCCCACAAGTCTTTATTTTCTTGGAGAGTAGCAGAAAAAAAAACTAAACCATATACTGTAAACATTCACATTATTAGTTTTTTTAGAAATGTATTCTTCAGTAAACTCAGCGCAAAATAACACATTTCATATAGTAAACAAAAGAAAAAAACAACATTTATAGGCATCACTCCAAACCATTGGCTTAGATTGTGTTTTGAGGTTGATCTGCACGGTGTATCCATCAGCTCAAATTGCACGTAGTAAGTGTAATTAACTCTAAGACTCTAAGTAGAAGTGCCACCTCAAAGCACACAGGTTGGCAAGAAGTTCCCCTCAAACAGCCCTATCCATTGACCTCTTTAGCAAATAAAGACATGTGTTATCATCACCATCCACCAAAGTGTTGGGTAGTGTTACTAAAACGGACCGATGTTGTCACGACTAAGAAATCAAGACAAAACACATGCAATCATTTAGCCAAAGAGAGGGTCGATCCAGTAAACTGGCCTCCTGCTCCAGTAACCCCCCTTCTGGCAAGAGTCTGAAAACATCTGTTGCCCATGAGAAAGATGTCATAAAATTGAATGTCAAGGCACTTCCCCATGTGAGGATCTTGTCTTTGAGTGACATGTTTGTGAGGCAACAAAGTAATCCAACTAAAAAGAGAATACATAAAAGTATTTAATACTTGGCAACTCCAATTGTTGCCAATGGAAACGCTTCGGTAAAACACAGTTTATGTGGTAGCTTTGGTGTTGACCCCAGCGCCTATTTCAATCTGAAGTCGTTTTCATATTGCATGTGAGCTTTTTTAAGTAAATATGTTGAAGGATGATACGCAGACATCTCTTCCTGCTGTCAGAAAAGATCAGCCTCACACATTACGTATTATTTTACCGGTCTGAAATTTATAGAGAAATCTCTTTCTTTTCTTTTTTTAATTCCTATAATGAACTATGTATACTCTTATAGGTAACATAGAGTAGGTGTTAGACTTCCAATGGATGACTTCAGACAATTGTCAGCTAAATATGTCAATCAATTGTCCAGAACAAATATACAAATGTACAGATATGTAGAATTGAAGCTGTTATTTGTAAGAAATGTGCTTATTTACTTTTTTAGAGAAGTAAATACCACTCTGATGTCTGTGCAATAAATAAGACTGGAAAGGGGAAACATATAGAGAACAAAAAGATATGTTATAAAGATAGGCAGATTGTGTTACCTTTAGACAGAGCAATGCTAGCTGTTACCCCTGTTTTGAGTCTTTATTCTTATTGTAGCTTTACATTTAGTGAACCGATCCTTCAATCCAACTGTATCAAGCAAATTGAAAGTTTCCAACCGTCTCATCAATTAATAATCAATTTGGTACAAATTGGGGCAATTCTTTCAAGAAAATGACTGAAACGTGCTAGAAATCATCAGGCAATTACAGACCGATAAAATAATGGCTCAACACTATCGTTGACTTCACCAGAGAGCTTCAATATAATCTGTACTTTTTTCTGTACTGGCAATAAATATCAATAAATAAAAAATACTTTATCTGGTAAATAGAATTGCTTAGGTTCACACTGGTAAAACTAAATTAAATATATGAGGTGCACTGAGATAATACTTTATAAATACTCTTCTATCATTGATTTGAGTTTCTTGAGAATATAAGTTGCACACGTGACAAGAGCTATCGTCCCTTTCTGTTACGGCAGTTTCAACCACACACACTTTCTACACTAACTGGAGTTGCCAAGTCGCTGTCACAGGTACCAAAGTGTGAGGTTAGGTAACAAAACAGGGTAAAACCAAGGTAAAATCATTAATACCCCACAAAGCTGCCTGCAAGTAGAGCTAACACCTAGCCTTTGACTTGAGCTTTGATTTTCATACGCAGTAAATAGAACCAGGCGTCTCTACATAAAGTACCCACAATTCAATTTTTACTATTTACAAACTCATAAATATATAGTCTACAGTAGGAATCATTTTCCCCCCAAAACAATCATACAAAAAAACAACAGACCATAAAAAACTCTGAACACAAATAAAATAGATTATTTCTATCAAAAGAAAGAAAAATAAAACGGAAACAAAATGTATTCATATTCCTTTGGAGTGTTTTGCTATGTTGATCTGTAGCAGTACTTGTGATGTCGAGCCCTCGGGAGATTTTGAGACCTGAGTGTCGTCGGTCAGGTGCAGATCACAATAGCGCTGAGTTCCCTGGGAGGGGCCAGGCCCGAGGCCCGGTTCATGTAATCCTACACTGAACATACAGAGAAACATTTGAAAAAAAGGGGGATAAGGGGGAATGGGGGGGAGGGGGGTAAAGAGAGTTAAAATATCACAGGTCATCACCACCCTAAGATTCGGGGGACTGCTCTGACAGAGTGTTGAGCAGGTTTTTGTAGGCTGAGGAGTTCATGTAGCGAGGATACGAGTCTCTTTGCATTAGTGTGTAGATCTGCACCTGGGCGTCTTCAAAGGTTTGCAAGTTGGGTTCCTGTATGTTCCTGTTGATCGTTTCACGCACACGGGAGTCAAGGCTCACCTGGGAGTCAAGAACAGAGGTTTCAATTAGAGAGAACTGCATGTGCACATTCTCAGTGAAAGATGGCATTCTAATATATATCTTATTTGTTCTCTTACTGAGAGTTTAAGTATATTGATATCATTCTGTCTTCCAGCTTAGATAACACAAAAGATGGAACATGGAGTAAACAGCTAGCCTGGCTCCGTCTACAGATAACAAAATCCACCTACCAGACCTTCTGCACCTTAGCATGTTATATCTCATCTGTTTTTATTCCATTTCAACAAAGTGTAAAAATGACAATGTGCTGCTTTATGTGCATCAATTATTTCTAAGCTGGAAAATGTTACTTCCAGTTATCTAAACTGGTTACCTGGAAACTGATTAGAGCCCAGAAATAATCCAAGGTTTACTTAGCATAGCATAGCAGCATAGCATAGCATAGCATAGCATAGGTTTTTGTACAGTTTAAGAAGTGTGGGTTGCTGGATTTTGTTAGCTTTGGAGAGAGTCAGGCTAGCTGTTTCCCTATGTGTTATGCTGAGCTAAGATAACCAGCTGTAGCTTCATATTAAAGGTGGGGTAAGTCATTTTGGAGAAACCAGCTCGAGTGCGATAGAATTTGAATATACAGTACACAACTGCAAAACATCTGGCACTTCCTTACAGAGCCCCTCCTCCAACACACATGCTGCGTGCTTTTTACAGTGCTACGGCTTCCACAGATTACATCTTTATGTATTTATTGTCAAAGCATTTAATATATTCATTGCTATCGGGATGTTAAGAGCATTCGATGGAATATAACAAAAAGTGTTTCTGAAATAAATGACATACCCCACCTTTAACCATAAAGACAACATAGTGGTATCAACCTTCAACATATTCAACAACGGTTAAATTACCTTTTATCTATTTTTATGATTGTGTTTGCTTTAAAGTTTTTTTTTAATGTTACCTGTACATGTTATTATTATAATTTTTATCATCAGGCCTACCTTTGTATATTGTGTGTTGTTACTAATCTAAATGTATTTGCTGAAACAGATTATGTGAGTTGGTGGACACCTGAATTTCCCCCAGAGATGGAGTATATACTTTCTATTTATTATAAAGATTCTTGTTTGAATTCAACACATTTGATCCTAACAGTGATATTAAGAGCTGTCATACCTCTTTAGGCGATAGGATGGAGATGTAGTCCTCATAGATGACCCGAGCTCTCTCCTCTACTGGGGTCTTATTGGCATCTTTGCTGAACTCCTCGCAGGCTAACCAGAAGAGCATGTTCTCCTCGCTGAACTCGGTGCGAAGAAACTGTCGGAAGGAGTTCCTCCCCGCTGGGCAACACATTAGCTTATCGAAGGACTGCCCCCACGAGTGCACCTCCTCCAGCGTGGGCATCGGGCTGCAGGGAGCATGGACAACGTGTGAATGAGTGAGTGGTTTCAACATTTACTAACTTTGGCATTTTTGGTGCAGTTAAATCAACGGACCAGTCTTCACAGTCTGAGGTCCCCTCCTTGACGTCATAAGAAGCCTTTCGGTTCCTTTCATCCCGGTCTTCATTCCTAAAAGTGACAAGGAATAATGAAATAATTGTTCATCCTTCATTTCATATTCATTTATCGTGTTACTTACCAACGAATTATCTTACTGTATGTGTAATATAAACGTTATATACATGCAAATAAAACTACCCCTGTAAATAGAGTAATTTATATTTATCCCAGCAGTCTTTCTTTGAAAATATTATTTTGTTTTATTAATGCAGTTATTTTTAAAGAAAAATATGTGAAACATTTTGCTGTTTTTAGTTTTTGAAATATCTTTTTTTTGCTGGATTACATAAGTAAATAGATTATCTCTTGGTTTTACATTGTTGGTCAGATATGACAAAGAATATTTGTATTAAATACTTATAGCAGATAGAGTATGAATACATAGATATTTCAAGGGCTCACATTTCTCACAATTTCTGCAGATAACTAACTGAATGCCGTGCAAAAAGGTTGCTGCAGGACAAGAGTCCACAGATGACATGCAAACATATCGAGAACATATAGACACAAGCCGGAGCCTGCTGCTGAGACACAGTTTCTCAGGCTGTGATTTCCTGTGTGCAGTAATGTCGGCCATGCTGCGCCACAACCAGCGAGTTCTCCTGGAAGACCTACCAGGAGCAGCTACAGCAGCAGCACCAACAGAAGCAACATGCATTTGATCCCCGTGGGTTAGCCTGGCCCGGCTGGCCCGGCTGGCCCGGCTGGTCCTGCTGGTCCTGCTGGTCCTGCTGGGATGGTGCAGTTTCTCCCGCTGCCGACTCCTGCTGCACCGACATCTGCCTCTTTCGCATCTCCATCCGCTCTGATCCCATGGGCTACAGACAGAGGGGAGAGGCGCTGTGTTTAGTGTTAAACATGTCAGGAATAGCATAAAACTGGAATTTTGTTCTAACAAATTTGACCCACAATGGAGTTCTATGATACAAATTAGTGCCAGTGCAATATCCAAGGACAGCACAGTGTAGAGTGGGACACTGTGACATTTTATCAGCATTTTGATCACTTTCAGCAGGTTAATTAGATGTATTTAATGTACCACTCAGCAGTTGACACCTATGTATTTGTTATGCGTGCAGGAAGTGCAGTGCTGCTGATGCTCTAGCAGGAGCTTGTGCTGACATGCCCGCAGGCCACACTGTTAAGGAATGCTCAAATCAGGGGGGAAGTATGGAAGAATAATTTGCCGATATTGGTTTTGTGCTACCAAATGTGCACTGGCCAAGCACATTTTAGTCCCGCTAATCTCAAACTGGCTGTATGTTACCCAAAACACTCCAAATGCATGTGTAAAATGGAAAGCTTGTTGACCATTGGCTCAATGATCATAATCCAACATTTGAATCATCCCATTTGTATAAGCTTTGCAGCATTGTATTAAAGGATTTCCAAAGCTCACTGGGCCCCAAGTGGAGAAACAAATTAAATACACACGAAAATAATGTAAATATCTATACATTTTCTCAGGATTTCTTACTTGTCAAGTGTCAATTTGTCATGCACATTTAGGCTATCATGTCCTTGGGAAACCACTGTGTTATAATTCTGACTCTATATCAACAGAAACCCCATTAAGGGTTGTAGGCCTATAGATATACAGACTGGCTCACAGAATGACTTCTTGTCTGATTTTAACAAATGTGTCATCACCAGGTCACACGCTGCCAAATCCTGTCAGATCATTTATGTAACAATGCTGTCGCTCCCAACACACGGCATCATCCGAATACTACCTGACTCAAGAAACGATGCTTTAAAAAAAAAAAAAATGTCAGGAGATTTTGTACATGGGAGGGGGGCCCGAAGGCGCAGCTTGCAAATCTATAACCGCAGCATCGCTCTATCACAGCCTTTCGGTGAATACAATACCATTTGGTCATTTCTAAAATGGATCCGCGCCGTTTCACTCAAATTCAGAGCAGGCTTCAGCTCCAGATTCCGTGCGTCCTGCCAAATGGCATATTTTACGCGTTGGGTACTTCAAAGCTGACACAATTGCAGTACGCTATGGCTTGACTATAGACGATGAAATGGGGGGTGGGGGTGGTCGTATCCATTCAAAAATAATAAATCATGATAACAGCAAATACAGCGCTATTCCTCTTCAATCTTACCGTAGCAGACATTTGAACGACACTGGGACGTAATGGCTCCTGAACGATTTTATCTGCAGAAACCATTGCTTTAGCCGCTTGCACAACACATCAATGGAAAGTGCCACCATGAAGAACCGTAGAGCTTCTTCGCCCTGGACAACCACCGAAAAGACACTGCCTAGATCTGTTAAAAGCCCACTGTACAGCAAGATAGTGACATGCCATTTAAAATTACCGGGAAACGGACTCAAATGCTCCGCTTACGAAATGTCCGTGCAATGATAAACCAGTTTGCTACCAGTACTTACACTTTCACCATGTATGCACAGCGAGAAGAGGTAATTCTTTGCCTTGATTACATCCGATGGCACATAAGGCTTTTTTTCCCGACCGGCTGCTTCAAGTCAGTACGCATGCGTCTTCTCTCCAGCTCGTAGTAGCCCAGTGAAGAGCGTAAACCCCGACAGTATGGCATAGGGTTTTACAGTGCATATCTTTTAACCTGCCTTGCATGCGAAAGGATCTCAAACCAGACTATTCAAGCAACATAGCCTGCATTATGTCAGTTTGTAGTCCAAAAAAAAGGCGGTAAAACAAATCTTAGAAACTGACGCACTAGGTAGAAAAGGACCACTTAACTTGATTGGAGGCCATATTGCATTAAAGATATTAACAAAACCAAACAGAAATACATGCACCAGTGAGCCCATGCATGAAGTCGCTGTCTATGGTGCTGAACAGCCAGCAGCTTCTTTTTAACTGAACCTCTCTGAAGGATAGCATGACTTTGGCAGCACATGTTACATCATTTGTGAAGTTTAGTCTTACATTTGTACTGTCAGTTAAGTGCTTTCACATTATTGACTGATCCATCCAAGCGTATCAAATATATTTATTTATTTATTTTGAACAATGGCTTTTAATCTTTTAGATTACATTTGGTTTAGTTAAAATGTACTTTATGGATCTGATAGGCGGAAAAGGTTTTTGCATTGCACATGAGTTAGAAATTAAATCAAGCAAATGCAATGCTGTTTCCTTATCTTGTCACAACCATACACCCTCACACACAACCTTCTGTTAATGCATGCACAGTCATGCAACATACACACACATAGACACATGCATTTACACATTCACACTGTCTTTTCATACACATATGGTTTTATCCTAAATCTGCAACATCTATTGTTCTAACGTCAGGAATGGCAGTTGCAATTTAGCTCAAAGTTAGTACACATGACATTGGTTGCATTGCTGCAACTATGTCTATCTGTATAAAATAAAGCATACATTCCCATTTCCATGCAGGTTATACACAGTATGTCGCATTGGATCATTCTGTAATTAACTCTTTTACAGATGATTGCCTGGCTGCTCTGTGCCTTGTTTAATACAGTGCAGGCCTACAACCAGTAATGATGTAGAAGACAACACTGCCATCTGAAGGCGGCTGAAGCTGCAGCACACACACAATATTCTCTCTGCACATCATAGTAAAGCACAGGCTGACTCATACAGCCTTGATGGTCATGTGAAAAAAAATGAAAGGCACGGAGACGTTTGAAACATTTGTTCTCTTTCATATGTTCCCTAACATTTGACATGCTTTTACATTTTATTATATATTTGATGCCAAACCAAGCTAATGGATGTACAATTTTACACATACAATCTATTCTATGCTTTGTATTTTGGTGCACATCCGGATTTGCTTTGTACAAACACCAGATGGCACTCTGCCTATTCTGCAAATGTGAAGCATATCATATTGTATTTTATCTAATTATCTTCTTAATTTACACCAACACCTTTGTGATGGCTGGGCCACATTGTTAGTTAAGATGCTCTTTGATTGCATGACAATTAATGTCATCCCTCCCAAATTTTAATAATAAGTGCTGCAAAAATGTGAGCCCCCTGTAATACAAAACTGGGTGGAGAACTCACAGCATCCATACAGACCTGGTACAGCTCTATGATACTGCCAATTGAACTAATTGCCGATTAGGGATTCATCTGCTCGGTTATCGTGTCCAAAAAAAATAAAATGGAAGAGATTTCCTTCCTATCCAGAGTCATTACTGTGCTGAACTGGGGCATGCCCTGAGCATCCACACATCTTTATTCCCCTCTAGAGAAACGATCATGTGACTTTCTCCACAACACTTCATTTAACACCTTCCTCTGCGTTCATGTTATGCAACGCAGACCCACAAATAGCCATGATAGATTGATACATACACACGCAAGCAACGAATAACACTACACGCGGGTGAGATTCTGCACAACGCACAGACTTTTCCCTCTGAAGGCCCAACGACAAAATCTGAACACACAAGGTCATACTGTACATAGGAAGCTGGAGGGGGACAGGATGAATCAAGTCTTTTCAGGGTGTGTTTAAAGGGGATTTAAACAATTGTAAAGCCTATAGGAAAAACGATGTAACTGTAGATTCAATAACTGGAGCTACACATGCAGATAGGCACTAGAGAGGAGGTGTGGTTATCAACTTGACACTTCAAGCGATCATGCATGGCAGCTGCGAGCATATTGCATGTGAAGATGAGTCCTTCAATCACAAGCTGGCTACTGAGCATAGGAAACTTCATTTGTCTCCATTTAATTTGTATTCCCTGCTATCATTATTCTTCTTATAAGGTATTTCCCCCATGTCTTTCATCAAGTTGCTTTGGTACATTACATTTCAGGATCAATTTAATGAAATGCAATCAGTGTGTTTTTCCTTGTAACCAAGTTACGCTGTCATCTGTTCTTTTGTTTTTCACTTTAACATTAAATAATCAACCTCACTCTAAGCGATATGTCTCCCTGCTAGCTGATTGTCCAAATGACCACCCTCAGGTCCAGGTAAACACAATTCTGTTGGGCTTATTTAAAGACATGTGTTAGCCTTACAGGGGAAAAAACATGATTGTAGCTTTACACACCCATTATGTTGTTGTGATTCAGCCTGACCTTTTTCTTTAAAGTCATCATCACAAATGTTGCAGGAAGTCTTTTGTGGTGTAATGCTATTTCATACGAAATGTACTTATTTCTGGTCCCACAAAGGGAAATTCAGTTTGCAGGAACATTTATATAAATCAAATAATTAACCAAAATGATTTATAATGGTGGCAAAGGTAATGTCCAAAATGCCATCTCTGATCTCCGTTTCAAAAGTATTGCTATCAGGCTGGATTGATGCTTTGCCAAAAATAATAATACTTATATCATAACTCTTTCATACAAAGAAATGACCTCTACACACAGGCAATACAGCTCTCTGCTTCAAAAGCGCATCAGTTTATGAGACCATCAATAGTCACAAAGCGGAGGGAAACCTCAGTTTGCTCTTCTGACAAAAACTCTCAAATTAAGAGAAATGGTCTTCATCGGAACATGTCAGTTATCATTTATGTTCTTTGTAAAGTATAACAACAAATGGATCACATTATAAAGGTCATGAAATTACAATTGGATCTCTTTTGCTACAATATATTCCCTACTGGCTATCAATAAAATATGTGAGCACTCTCTTGCACTCCCTTCTCCTCTGTGGTATTTGTCGATTCAAAATGTGTATAAATAACCTTTAGTTACTTAGTACAGAGAGCATTTAGAAATCTTAATTTATCCATTTACAAACCATGATTTGGTTGCCAAGCAATATCACGTTTTTAACACGTTTGCTAAAAACAACTTCATCTATTCACAACTCCCTTACTAAAGCATTGTGATGTTTATACTGTTTGTCTGTGTGTCTGTACATCGGTCTACCTCTCCGTCTGTCTCTGTGTGTGTGTGTGTGTGTGTGTGTGTGTGTGTGTGTGTGTGTGTGTGTGTGTGTGTGTGTGTGTGTGTGTGTGTGTGTGTGTGTGAGAGACTTTGCAACTTTATTTAGATTTCCAATGACTAGTAACATACTATTTAAGGAAACACCATCTTCCTATAATCTTCTTAGCCTCTTTCAGACAGGAAGTGCTTCTCTAAATAGAAGTTTGGGCTCTTGATGCTTTGACTAATCGTTACAACAACAACAACAACAACAACAACAAACAACTACAGTAGGAAAGATGTGGAAGACTTATTTTGTTACTTGTGGCTTCTTATGAGTACAAGAACTGATAAGCAACTCAACATCCCTTATTCTAATTGTTTCTATAATATGTTCTAAAGGAGCGGAAAAAAGCTCCATTTGACTGGATAGCTGCATACATTTGCTCCATGAAAATTAGCTCCAAATGAGCAATCAGTGGTGCGTATATGATAATGAGGCTTTCATCAAAAATGGAAATACTCATCGGGGTAAGGGCCATACCTCAAGGCAAACCATCTCCTGTTCCTCTGCTGCCGGGTCATTGTAGTTCACTGGGTATCTCCCACCCAGCCGGAGGGCCCGGACCAGTCCCTGTATCCGGAGCCACATGAGGGCCCTGGAGCGCCTGATCCCCCGCAGAGCAGACGTGGGTCTGATCTCCCACTGCCTCAGCGCTCTAGCACATTGCATGCTCCGACCATGAGGCCTCACTCGCCACGTGAGGCACAAGTCTCTTCGAGATCATAAGAAATCCACACTCCTAACTATTGTTCTCTATGTTTCCCTCACGTCTGTTCTGAAGCACATTGTGACAGAGAGAAAGAGAGAGAGAGAGATGCAGGAAAAAGCATGAGCATGAGCGACCCGGACAAAGTGAAGAGTGTTTACAAAGGAGGGGCAGAAGGGGATTAGGAGAATGTCCTCACAGGATCCTGATTCCTCTGTGCTTTGCTGCGTCTCACAAGCTTAGGTCAGATTAAGACAGGAGGCCTTAGTGTCTGAGTGAGAGGGACGTAGAGGAAGAAAAGTGACAGACGTGGATTCATTTGTGATTCTACATGTTCCTTAATGAATTCCCATGTAAGAGAATGGAGTACAACACATTGTAGATTAAACATATGACCTTAGTGTACATGTGGCACAGTTGATATATTATTAAAGATATACACTCTGTGGTGCACGTGTGTTTTACTGAGGAGCTTATGGCGTGTTGAACTTGGTCTTGTCGCTCATTAAAGACTCACACGTATTTGATTAGCTAGAATCTAGCTAATCAAATACAAAATTCAGTTCAATTGGAAAATAAGTTATTGACCACCAGTTCAATTACTTATTTTCCAGACCAATCAGGATTTTGGATGTGTCTCCTTCTTCTCTTTCCAAGATTATTTTTGATTTCAGGGGCTGTTTGCAGCCCTGTCAGGGATTTGGCAGCAGGGGGACTTGGTTGTATCGATTTCATATATCACAGCAGCAGCCTTCACTTGTTTTTCTATGTCTGTTTTTGGGAAAAGCTAGTGAATAATTCAAAAAGACAATCGTGGTGTAGAGTTTATGAATTACAAGCTAACCAGCAGCATGTACATTAATACAAAATGGACCCACCTTTACCAGCTGTAGCATTACAATGATGTCTACATAACATATAACAAAACAAAGCAAATATATATATATATATAAATATATATGTCTACTGGAGTCCTATGAGTTCATCATCATTAATTAGTTGATTTAAAATGTAATAAACTAAATATGCATAGTAGCTTACTGAAAGTGTCATAAATGTTGAGAATTAAAAAAACTTGTTTTACCAATGATATGTAGCCTACTAAAATAGAGGTATAAAGTAGCATTTCATGTAAATACCCAAGTAAACTACATAGGATACTGCAACATATATACAGTGGTTGAGCACGTAGGCCTACTTAGTTATTTTCCCCAGTGTTTGTCAAACAGTTCTACCGTCTAAATGTTTATACTAACAATTATAGAGATGATAGTTAATATTAAGGTTACCAGCTGCATTCAGTTTGATGTTATTTCTGATGTTAAAGTAGAAAACTTCTCCTTCTTCTCTGATGCTGCTGGGTCACGTGCTCTGCGGTGCATGTGACTGTCACATGATAGAAGTGACGCGGTGTTGTAGTCAGTCAGCTGTTCGCACAGGACAGCAACTAGGTGGGTAAAAAACACTTATTCAATACCAGAAATATGTAAGACTATTCGTATTGTGATTTGTCGGATTTTGTGTTTATACATGTTTAACCTGTGCGCTGGTGTCTGTGTCATATAGTGACAGAAGGGATGCGAAGCTACGTTAGCCAAGCTAGCTTTGGTTAGCATCCTCAGCTTATTTTGCTAGCTAACGCTGTCACCCGTGTCACCGTTAACGGAATAATTACACTATTTTATATATATGCGTGATATTTGTTATACAACCGTGACATATTTTAATGATACAGAATATATACTGCGTAGTTTATTTTGGAAACACACACCATGAGATGTCGTGACATTGGGTTAAGCTAATTGTGTCGGATAACCTGCCAGCTGTTTAGCTTCAGCTGATGGTTAGCTTAGTCAAACTATGAAGATGAAATATGTTGGGTTAATGTCTGTGACACACGTCGAAACATTCATGGCATTTTTTTGGCAAATTATGTATAGCTCTAAGACAACTGCGTAATAGCATTTCCCCTGGTAAAGCTCTGTAACACCTTACCAAACTAGCTAACTGATGAACCATCTTTAAGTCACTATCATCATCAGGTGGTGTATATCCGGCTATAAGTGTGATCCGCAGTGTGCAAGTTGTAAACACAACCAGGCCAACACATCGACTCTGATTTCGAGTCACTGCTAATTCAATGTTAATTATTGTGTTTCCATCCAGGTGGAGCTGGATTTATTTCTCTCTCTAGTGTAGTAGATAACTAACAGGATGGATATCCGCGGGGCAGTAGATGCTGCAGTGCCCACCAACATCATCGCTGCGAAGGCGGCAGAGGTGCGGGCCAATCAGGTCAACTGGCAGTCCTACCTGCAGTAAGTACACACAGTACACACTAATGCTGTTCAACCGAAACAACTCTGCCATTAATTCTACTTGAACCGAGCTGACAAATGTAGTTTAGTTTTATGTATACATACATTAAACTAATGCTTCAGAGGGTTTCAGTGCTTTACTTGTCACTAGTTAGGACATCAGATACATATGTTTTCTGAATAACGTGCATATTTAGCTTATTTAGTTATTTCTTTAAGTCTCTTTATGTCAAACCATTCTTAGACAAATTAAGCTCTCCCTACATCAATCTTTATGAACACTAAATATTGTAGATCAAGTGCATTTGTCAATCTAAATTCAGCTATAGTTCCTGTATTGTGATTCACTGTCTTGAATGAAACTTCCTCTTTGAGACGGTGCATTTTAATAAGGCAGTGCCAACTTTTGACTCACATTATAACTTCTTAAAAAATCATATGATGACTTGATTCCTTCTTTGATTTAGTCTGGATCTAATATAATTATCTTTTCACTATAACTATAACTAGCTACCTCCATGTACAATCCATGTTGTGGGTTTAGCCTTTGCTTGAACATGTGGTATTTGTTGTTGTTGCCATTATTGTGCTAGCTGCTCTAGCAATTAGAAGCTGCATGCTAGGGACTAAACAAAGCCCAATCATTCAGTGAGAGGATCAGCATACATGTATGTTGTATGTCTTACTTAGGTGTTAGAGGAACTGTTTTAAATGTCTCATGAATAATCATTAGGAGCACACTCAATTAGCCAATCCACTGTGAGCCTGGCTTCTTTTTCAAATCAGAAATGTACATTATGAATTGCATAAAGTGCTAAAATGGCAGAATCCTGATGAATTCTCTCCTAGGAGTCAGATGATCTCAGCGGAGGACTGTGAATTCATCAAGAAATTTGAGGTGGCCAACTCTGAGGAGAAACAGGTCATTCTGACCAATGAAGGACATCAGGTATTGAGAACTTTACATTATCTGTGTTCTTGGATAACATTCTCATCTATACAGCAGTTTGGTTTAGATTTCTTTCTGTTCTTACCTTTAGTGTACAACCTTTTAAACTAAGCAAACAGACAGTTGCAGGATGAACATAAATAATGGTTTTTCAGACTTAGACTCACAGAGCTGGTGCCTATACGTACAATTACTCACACTAAGGAAGAAGTGGTCCTTTTGGGTATTGCGTACAGGAGAGCAACTATTATCTATTGACTGAGTGCTTATATGGTAAATTGTGCATTACCATACAAGCACTCAGTCAAGAGGAAACATGTTGCTCTCCTTTCAATGTTTTAGTGTTGTACAATTCTACTTTCAAATGCTCTGCACTACCTGTTTTAGCTTTTCAAACACGTTTGAACCGGACTTCCTGGTTCATATTCTGTTTTCAGTACCTCACACTATTGCAGCCTTATGAATGGTTTTACTGACGTACTGTCTATCTGACACACAAGTCCTATGCTGTATCATAAGAATGTTTTGTTGAGCTCAGTTAGTCTCTGGACTGTTTTAAGAGGCAGAAAAAAAAGCAAAGGCTTTTCAATTTGTATTGATTGATTGATGGGTGGTGTGTATTTCTGACTTTGTATGTTTCTATTTTGTTTTTCTTGCTCAGTGTGCTAAGACCTTTCTGAACCTGATGGCACACATCTCCAAGGAGCAGACGGTCCAGTACATCCTGACTCTGATTGATGACACTCTGCAGGTACACAGACAGACCCAGTGACTGTGGACAAATAGGACATGCTTGCGCATATATATATATATATATATATATATATATATATATATTTTAAGAAGACAGTGGTCAGAAAACGATGTATCTTTGGCCCAAATATTTGACCTTGACTAAGCAAGAAGTTTGCTTTAGGTTTTTTCATTGAAAGTCTTGGGCCATGTCATGAATTGATATAAGTTAAATGGACATCATTGTCATTTAAACAATGAAGTTCTCTCTTCTGTTAGAATTGTAGGCCCAACTGGGGGAGGGTTTGATAATGATTGCAAATATAAATCACAGCATTTCATTTTAAACTTATTAATTATAATGCGCTGGATTGGCAGACTTGCAAGATTTGGAAAAAACTTAGAATTTTCACCTCATTTGCCCTTTTTTGATATTTTATCCTCCCATAAATTGAATATATAAAATAAAAACAGTTTTGTACCTTAAACCCTATCATAAATAAACCATATACAGTCATTTTGAATATATTGGTAATCTCTAATACAGCATTTTCCCAGCAGCTATTGCTGTAACAGATTAAAAACTGGCACTAATGGATTTAAGTACAGATTACTAGTTACTGTCTGAAGTCAAAGGATGATTTATTTATAATTGTTTACGGATGAAGAAATCCGACTCAGTCATCCTTGTTTTAACATCCTGGTTTATTTTGGAATCACTTCCACAAAACCTTCTTATTCTCTTTGAGATCAAAAAGATAATTAGTTGGTTACTTCAGCTGTGCAGAAAATACAGTGAGCATTAACAATCCAAGAGCTGATCTTAATTGATTTGTGATTCAGGAGAACCATCAGCGGGTCAGCATCTTCTTTGACTACGCCAAAAAGACGAAGAACACCGCCTGGTCCTACTTTCTTCCAATGCTGAATCGTCAGGACCTTTTCACTGTCCACATGGTGAGGGGTGTGTGGTTGATACAGAATGTTTTTCATATCACAATTTCCGGTTTTCCCTGCGAAATAAGAAAAGTTATTGCATATGTTTAACCCAGTGCTATCCTATAACCCTTTTACCATGCTTAAAGCTTAACCACTGTGGTATGTTTGGTTGCTGACATGAACTAATTAAGCATAATCTATAACAACATTACATCACATGTCATTTTTATTCAAAGCGACTTACATACATTCAGTACTGTGGACAATCAGGAGCAATTTGGGGTGAAGTGTCTCAGGGACACAACGACATGCTGACTGTAGTGGGACTCAAACTTGCTATCCCCTGATTCGAAGTCCAGCACACTACCCACTGAGCCACAGCCTCCTCCGAACAAATGATAGTTTGCTGAGTAGAATATCAGAGATTACTCAGATAAAATGATTATAGTTCATTTTTGACAGACATACATTTTTCATGTCATCTTAGCAAGGCATCAATAATTCCTGACAGAGCAACTTTCCGCTTTTCCACAAAAACAAGCAATTCATGTAATCATTTCTATCTTCCAACCTTTTCACATAAAAGATGGCCACCCAAAGACTAACTGATTACTATGACAGGGCTCCCATATATTAATTATAAAGCAGGTGGGCACAACGTGACCCCGAGTCTGCATCACAGCACTTAAACTCAATCCCACTCTCATGCCGACTCATGCTTTTTAAATTAGAGCGACAATATTTCTACAAATTCTCTCCTGCCAAGAGGGAAATTGGAGAACAGAGCTTGTTACGGTGTCATCGCAGGGCTCAGGAAGCACTTTACAACCTGAAATTGTTTATTATTAGGTTGTTTTCCTCAGTCATATTTTTCCTTTAGTGCATCATGTTTTGTGTTCAGTCAGTATTTTGGTCTGGGCACAAGGGATTTCAAATCAAAGTACTTTCGTCCAATCACTTTTCTTTATGTATCACTCTTCCTGGAATTTAAATTGAAAGTCCCTAATGCATCATAGGAGACTTGATCGTATAGCAGCTGCTTCAATTAATACAAAGTTGAGGCATTTCTTAAACTTAGGGCTAAATCAAAGCCGCAACATAAATCTGTTTCATTATTTTTGCTGAATATACGTATTAACTGTACGTATACTTTTTACATTTACATCTAATAGGAAGTATTTATCAAATAAATGCTTTACAAGTCGAAATGACTGCCACTTCTGCCTTTTCAGTAATGAGTAACACATGCTGTGCATAGATCTTGTGCAAAGTTTGATATTGGCCTTTCTAAAGTTGAATGAGCCTAAATGTCTTTGTCTTTCAGGCGGCGAGGATCATTGCTAAGCTGGCGGCCTGGGGGCGTGACCTGATGGAGGGAAGTGACCTGAACTACTACTTCAACTGGATCAAAAGCCAACTCAGTTCACAGGTATGCACATCAGAATACTCAAATACCTTGTGATGTATAAAAGTCTCTCTCTCTAAATATCTGGACTACTGAGGTGGATTCAATGCTTTTCATCATGGACTAAATAGTCATTAACTGCATCCGTTACAGAGATGTTGCCATATAACCTTTTCTTACCTGACAGAACAGTACAGTGTGATTGTTGATAATTAAGAAACGTCATTAGGGGTCACCAAAATGAGTTTATAGTGTCAACTTTATCACTATTGTGACATTTAGAAAGGTCCAATTCACTGGGATTCATCCTCTTTGCAGCATGAATATGCAAATCAGATGTTGTGTTGACATTGTGTTCTGTATACTTGAGTTTTGAAATGCCTTTTAATTAAATGTATAATTGCGTGGTTTAACAACTTAGATATTGTGACATTAAGCTTCCTGAGAAAGGCTTTCTTCAAGTTCAAGGCTTTTATTGTCATGTTTACATACCTACGGTGTAGATATGACAATGAAGGTCACAGGCTCCTCAAACAGTGCAACACAATAAACAGGTAAAATAGCACAAGTAAATAAAATAGAATATAATTCTTATGTAGAGTTCACATTTTTTCATAGAGTAGAATCGTCTATTAAATAGGTTTGATTATTTGTGTTCGTCCTCACAGTGAAATCGTAATCTGACAGATTGTAATGCCTTTATTTGTTGTGAGTTTGAGCAGGCCTCTTAGACCTTGAGACAGTTTGATGAAAGCTGCGCCGTTGGGCTCGGCTTTGCCTTGGCAGATGTATGCACTAAAGAGTGGGCTGATACAATACCTCCATATTGATTCCCAGCTTCTTTTGTGCTCCTGAATTGAACACCGGTACTTCTAAAATATCCGGAGGTGTAGTTAAATTCAGAAATAGTCAGCTCTTTGAAAAGCTTTTCAGTCTCTCTTTGTTTTAAACATTCTGGGTCATTGCAAAATATGTTCTCTAAGTATACCTCCTTCTTGAAACTGCATTTAATAATTCACTTCTCTCCTCAGCAGCAAATCAACACAATGAGTGTCCACTGTCACTGAAATGCATTCGGGTCAAGAGTTCATCATATACTGCGTAGTCCAGTGTCACTGTCACTAGACTCACAGCGATGGATTCTGAACAACTGTGCACCTGTTTTGTTTCTCTCATTAGAACCTACATGGTACAGGTCCAGAGTCAGGCTCAGGAGCAGGAACTATTTCCCCCAGTGAAGTGAGTATGAGTGAAGTGCATCTTCAATCGGGCGCTTCCGAAAGAAACAATGGCAGGGCTTTTGCAAGCTGGCATCTGTCAGGTGTCACCGGACTCTCACATACTTTCTTCTTCCCTCTTTATCCCTCCCATCCTCCTATTGCATTCAACTCTTTCATGAGTAATTGCAGATGGCTGGAGTCCTGACTGTTAGTGTAGTAGAGGAACTCTTCATTCAGACAGCATGATGTTTGCTGCCACTGATTGGTTCTAACTTTAGACATCGCATGCATTACGCCACTTCTCTTTAATGCTGAAGCGCATGACAAACAGCTTTTACTTCTCATCGAGATACAAAAGAAAATTGGAATAACATTTGCACAGCAGCAGCATCCTGCCATTTAATATCCCATTCAGTGGTGCGAGCATAGAGAGAAGTGTGCTCAGTAATCGCTTGACATGAGTGCTATTTAATAATCGAACATCATATTTTCCTCTGCATTTCCAACCAGGTAACCTCCACTCTTCTGTCCTCACCGCTGCCTGTTCCTCTTGCTGGACTTTCGCTTTTTCTTCAATCTTTGTCAATTAACAGATTAATATGATGTATTTTCTCCTCTCTAATCTCAATTTACATTATTCTGCTCAGGTGTGATGGGACACCTTTCCCTGCTCTTGCTTTGTTCTGTACTATTGGGTGTGTGATCTAGCATGTAGTATAACACTATAGACTGCATGTGCAATGCCTCAGGATTGACTGGTGGTGGTGATGCAAGTTTTGGACTGGCCTTCTTCTGTGTGTTGTATCTGCTTGTCAACTACTCCCATGTGTCAGAACTGCACTAATTGAACTTCTAACATTGTGTTGGTTTTCCTAACGACACAGCTAAGGCACACGCTTCTGTTTGAGTAAATGTTGGTTTCTGTCTATTGCAGAGCTCTCAGTACGTCCAGTGTGTGGCTGGCTGCCTTCAGCTGATGCTGAGGGTGAATGAGTATAGGTTTGCATGGGTGGAAGCTGATGGAGTCAACTGGTGAGTGATAACTCCTCTTAAACTGGTTTCATCCAGTATTTCACAGTCTACACATTTTTTTAAATTTTAAAGGGGCCCTTCTTTGCACCTTTTGAGTTTCATATTTGTTTTCTGAGTCTCTACTGTGACATGTTGACGTGCTTTAAAGTTCATATAGGTATTTTTTTTCATACTGTTTTTGCTGCAGCACCTCTTTTCACCCTCTGGCCGTTTCTCAATGTCGAGTAAACCTGCTGCAGAGCCACTATTTCAAGTATACTTCTTCATCGAGTGGCGCCGATTGCTGGGCATTTAACATCCATTTAAAAAGTGCCACTCAATTACGTAGTATACTTGAAATAGTGGCTCTGCAGCAGGTTTATTCGACATTGAGAAACGGCCTCTGTCTTAAACCAGAGCAAAGTCTGCTTTGATGTAATTGGTCATCTACTTGTCCCGCCCCTTAGACTATCACGTACAATGTCATTCAACTTTATAATCATTGCACATAGTACAGTACCTCAACATGCAGTTTGCATCCAACCAGAAAGAGCAAAGAGTAGAAAAGGTGCAGATGAGGGTACAGTATATATGCCCGGGTTAGAGTATGCAGTTTGTAGTGGATGTAATATATGGTTGTATCATTTTTAACGTATACAAAAGGAAAGAAAATGTGCAAGGTCGGCCTGGCTGGAGTCAACCGGGTGATAACTCCTCTTAAACCGGGTTTCGTCATTTTTTCCGAATCTAGAAAAGTTTTCTTTTGAAACTGTAGAGAGATGACAGAGAGGGCATCTTGGTTTAAAGGTAGCCGTCACTTTAGAATGAATGTCACAAAAAGCACAGAAATAAGTAAACACTATAATTTCTGCCAAAAAAGTAGACAGTCAAAAACCAACGCCACTATTGTGATGATCATTACTCCTCAAACTGATCTTTAGAAAGCGGCAAGAATAAGAGGACCCTCCTGTCGGATCCATAGCTCGTAACAAGCTGGATTACATTATCTTTAAAGAGCCAATTACTGATGAAAGAAAAGACCTCATGTACCTGTTAGTGCCATCTCCAGAGGTGAATGTCAGCTGAGGTGGAAGCAAATCAAGCCTCTCCTTGTAAAGGGAGTCCAGCAGGATGAGTGGAGCTCGACCTTTGTGTGACACTCTTAAGCTTCCTACAGGAATCAATCTTTATTGCATTTTCAAAGGCCACCCTTTCAGAAAACCTTTCATGTTTTTGACTTTGCGTCACATTGTTGATAGAAGAATAAACCTTCCATAAAGAAGACTTCCACCACACCAAAACACCATAGTGCTATAGAGCTAGGAAATGTTTATCATTCCTGTGTTTGGAGAAAAAGCCCTGTGGTTTTAATAGACATGTTCACACAATATACTTGTTTGAGTGATTGATGCATTATATTCCATCCATCCATCCATCCATCTTCTCCCGCTTATCCGTGGTCGGGTCGCGGAGGTAGCAGTTCCAGCAGAGAGCCCCAAACTTTCTTTTCCCTGGCCACATCAACCAGCTCTGACTGGGGGATCCCAAGGCGCTCCCAGGCCAGAGAAGAGATATAATCCCTCCATCTGGTTCTAGGTCTACCCCTTGGTCTCTTCCCAGCTGGACGTGCCTGGAACACCTCCCTAGGGAGGCGCCCAGGTGGCATCCTAACTAGGTGCCCGAACCACCTCAACTGGCTCCTTTCGACGCGAAGGAGGAGCGGTTCAACTCCGAGTCCCTCCCGGATGACCGAACTTCTCACCTTATCCCTAAGGGAGACACCAGCCACCCTGCGGAGAAAACCCATCTCGGCCGCTTGTACCCGCGATCTCGTTCTTTCGGTCATGACCCATCCTTCATGACCATAGGTGAGGGTAGGAACGAAAATGGCCCGGTAGACAGAGAGCTTTGCCTTTTGGCTCAGCTCCCTTTTCGTCACAACGGTGCGGTAAAGAGACTGCAGTACCGCTCCCGCTGCTCCGATTCTCCGACCCATCTCACGCTCCATTGTTCCCTCACTCGAGAACAAGACCCCGAGATACTTGAACTCCTTCACTTGGGGTAAGGACTCATTCCCTACTTGGAGTGGACAGTCCATCGGTTTCCTTCCTTCCTCCATGCATTATATTGTGACGGCACATTTCTGAGGGGAGGATGTTATGGTGAGTGAATAATCAATATTGTCTCTCGCACAAAGTAGAGCTGAATCCCGTCTCACTTGGTCACTCCATTTCTTTCCTTAATACTGCATTGTGAAACCAGCCCAGCTGCTTGATATGTGTTTGATCATTATGCTATTTTGTCAGATGTGCGACTCGCTCCCTCGCTGTAGTCATAATTACTCTCTATTTCAAGCAATTCTTCTGCATCTAAAGACTGTCAGAACCTTTCCCTTCACTTTGCGTTATTAAAAGAGATAATGGATGAGCCGCATTCAGGCGCACAGCTGTTAACAGATGGCAGATATACATGGGGGTCTTTTCCCCAGCACTCAGTGGTTTTTTGTTATTCATGTTGTTTTTGAATCATTAATATAATGTTTTTACTTTAAAGCATCACAGCGGTGCTGAGCAACAAGTGTGGCTTCCAGCTCCAGTACCAGATGATCTTCTGCGTGTGGCTGCTGGCCTTCAGCCCTCAGCTCTGTGAGCAGCTGAGGCGCTACAACGTGGTGCCGGCGCTGTCCGACATCCTGCAGGAGTCCGTCAAGGAGAAGGTCACCCGGATCATTCTGGCTGCTCTCAGGGTAAGTGGAGGAATCTCAAATGCCACTATTCACTAAAAAAGTTTTGAGCACACTAGTTGGATTTATTTCCCATGCCTGCAAAATGTATTTTCTTTCCCACATTTTTACCATGAGCCCAAACTATTATAAAGTGTTTTAATGGAGATAGAAAGTTCTTTAGTAGGTAATAATGTTCAGATCAGCTTTCTATCCCCAGAGTCCGAACTAAACATGACGTTCAGTTAATATGCTCCAAATATCTGGAACAAACTCCCAGAAACCAACTCTTACTACTTTTAAATCCAGACTAAAGACTTTTCTTTTTGCCGCTGCTTTTAATTGATATATTCACATCTCACACTGAACTCTGTAACTTTTATTTAATGTTTATTTTATTAGCTTTTCTTTTTAATGACTGTTTTTAAATGCCATTTTCTTAATGTCTTTCATTTTTTGTAAAGCAGTTTGAATTGCCTTGTGTTGAAAGGTGCTATATAAATAAACTTGCCTTGCCTTTGAAAATAGGGGAATCAATTCAACTCGATTTGAAAAGAAGAAGCCAATGTCTTTTGAATCTCAAAGTACAACATGTTTTATTTAACAAAAAAAGGTAATAATAACAATAGCTTCATTTGATATTTAATGTATCTGGTATCAAACTGAACACTTAATAATAATAATAATCACTATTGTTCTCACCATATAAATCAGGATCCAATGTGAAACATGATGAGTTTTCCAGGTACAGATGTGTCAGAGAACGAGCCTATTGGAGCACCTGGTGGAAACATCTGTCACTGCTTAAAAAGGGCACATGAAAGGGGGGCACTTTTGATCAAGTTTGAAAACCACCGATCTCAAGGTACTTTTTATTTTCAGCTAATTTTGGAGCTTTAAACATTTTTTTTTAACTTAAATTGCTTGCAAAAGTTTTCAGATCATAGTTCAGTGCCAGCCTTTTAGTTTTGATATAAAACAGCCCGTTTGCAGTTTTCAGCACAGCACCTTTTGATAACAACATGAGCAAAGTGAAACACACCTCCTACGCAACAGACGAGGCAGCCAATAAAACTACAAAGCCCTTCAAAATACATAAAAACGATTTATGATTGTTCTGCCTTTTCACCTTCCTGCTGCGATTGCTCCAAACTGAATATATAATGCGGTCCTAAGTAAAAGCTTCGGTCTGGACTCGCTCGGTTGTTTCTCGTTTGGTAATGAACTCCCCATACTCACTCCGACTAAATCAAATTAAACAGAAGACGCCACATTTATCTTCATATGCTGTGGGGCTTTTATATGAAGGAACTCAGTGAGTCTGACACGGCACCAGCATGGGTCTGGACCTCTGGGGAAAACACATTTCAAATCTGTGTGATAACCAATGGTGGAAAGTATATTCACTCAAGTACTTTTTTGACATATTTGTACTTTACTTGAGTATTTCGAGTTAGTTAATACATATACAAGCACATGATATGCTGATATGTTATAATGAAGTGCTACTCATCTACAGTATTTATCTTAATTTGGTCCACATTGACAAACTACAAAACTGAAATGCTCTTAAGGGATCATATTAAACCATAACAATAAATCGCTAAGAAAATATCCATTCTGCGTAACCAGTACTTTTAATACATTTAGCTGATAATACTTTATATTTTTCTGAAATGGGCCTTTGTGCAGAATGAGCACTTGTTGTGCTTTAAGTACATTCTGATGCTAATACTTGTGTCCTTTTTGTTTTTAAGGACACTTCTAAATCAGGACTTTAACTAGTGGTGGAGTCTTTTGACACTATAGTATTTGAGCTTTCACTAAAGTAAAGTATCGGAGTACTTCTTACAACACTGGTGATAGCTTCCAGATTTTCAGAGGGTTCGGTATTTGGAAGAGTATATCAATGTTTATATCAAATGTTACAGATAACCTCTCTTACAGTGTACTTATACATTTGACTGTACAGCCTGCTATACCTGGCCACCTCTAACATGTATCATAAAGTACACCAAGTCAACGAATTACAGCATTGAAGGAATGCAGATTTTAAATGAAGGGCTTCAACGATATCCCAGCTGTGTGCTACACCAGGCAGCCTCAGCGACCTCGCTCACAGCACAATGGGGAGGCAAATGATGATTACATGATTGAATCATGAGCTCGAAACACTAGTGGAGGAAAGTTAGAGCTCATTTTAAAACCCAACTTCCAGGAAGGTATTTAAGGTTGCTTGTATTTCTAAAGCCAGATCCAATCAGTATTTCACTGCCATTGTCACCTCAGTGAATGGGCATCTGTGCTCCTGATGGAATATCTTTCTTGTGTCTTTTGTTTACTCTAAGAAATTGCTCTGAGACCAGATTTCAGAGGGAATATGTTGTGTTGTATTATGTTCGCCTCAATGCGCCGCATATGTTCATTCTTAGATTCTTCCCCAAAGCTCATTCATCACCCCTCCTGCTGCAGAGCTGTCACATCAATCGTCTGTGAATGCACCCGTTAAAAAGAAAGGGGCTTGGTTTCTTAATTGGTGGAAGAAGTTTGAAGTTCAATTCGACTGTTATATATTACAGCTAATTAAAATCAATTGTGTGCATTGAAGGGAAACCCTGGAACGTCGTGGAGTTGAGCGGGTTTTCCCGAGAGTCATTGAAACGTACCTTGCAGTGAGTGTGTGAGAATTAAAGTGAGATTAAAACATTATTCCTCACCAACACATTTAGTTGAAGAACCACACAGTGCATCTTGCAGGTTTTTTGTCAAATTAAGATTATCACATGCACTGGGAATTGTCTTTTTACCACATCCTTTTAGAAAAATCTCCCACATTTATTTGTTTTCCCTAATGTACTCATTATGCAAATTCTTCTCACCGCATGGGACTATGATTGTGACTTGAATTATCCGAACCATCTGGGAGTCCTTGAACACAACCCTTAGAGGCATCACTGCTGTGCTTGTGATGTGTTCCCCCTAACTTAACATAAATATGTTCTCTATCTTTGATATAAGTGCCCCAGAAAACTTTCTTTTAGCCATATTCCTTCATAGGCAAGCATGCGTTATACATTTGCTGTGACTTGTTGACTTACTAGAGAGGGATGTTGGGAAGGAAATTGCCAGTTGTAGATTTGTCCTCAATGCTGGGTCACGAGTCCCACAGCTGAAGCCACTATTATTCTCTCAAGGTACCTGGAGTTTCTTTGACCAGATATTTTGCTTTAGAAATAGCTTTTTACAATACCTAACAATGTGTGCTTGTTGCAGTGCAGCTCTGCAATCAACCTTTCCACACATCACTCCAGCAGTGGCTCAGTCAGTAGGGGCTTGGACTGTGAGCCGTAGGGTCGCCGGTTCAAGTCCCCGACCAGACCTAAAAAATGGAGTGTGGACTACTTGGAGAGGTCCCAGTTCACCTTGTGCCCTGCCGTGGTGCCCTTGAGCAAGGCCCCCCCCCAACATTGCTCCCCGAGCGCTGTGCAATAGCTGCCCACTGCTCCTAGTACTAGACTCCTGGTACTAGGATGGGTTAAAAGCAGAGAACACATTTCACTGTGTGCTCTGCATGTGTGACCATTAAAGAGGGTTTCATCCCATTCTATTCTATAATACCTTGAACCCTGCTTTAAGAGCTTTTTAAAATGCAGTGTCCACCTTGGAAGAAGTTCATAACCAAAATCATGTTATTTTATATTAGAAGTTTTGGATACAACTGTATTTAATATCACGTAATAAAAGTGGCCTTCCTCACACTGTCTCTGTCTCTTACAGAATCTCCTGGAGAAGTGTGCCGAGAAGGAGACTCGTCAGGAGTACGCCCTGGCCATGATTCAGTGCAAAGTGCTTAAGCAACTGGAGAACCTCGAGCAGCAGAAATACGACGACGAGGACATCACCGAGGACATTAAGTTCCTGCTGGAGAAGCTGGCAGAGAGCGTGCAGGATCTCAGGTAAGCAGAACATTTATGAACAAGCAACCAGACATCTTCAGACATGAGAGGCTTGTCTGAACACCATCTGGACCTCTCGACCACCTTCTCAGTATGGGTTGAGAGGAAGTAGCTGATGGACAAATACAAGGTTATCCTCTTAACAATCTTTTTTTATTTTATTTCCACAGCTCATTTGATGAGTACAGCTCTGAACTCAAGTCTGGCCGCCTGGAATGGAGTCCTGTCCACAAGTCTGAGAAGTTCTGGCGTGAGAACGCTGTCCGCCTGAACGAGAAGAACTACGAGCTCCTAAAGTAAGCATGAGTTGAAGGGAAACATAATACACACTCACTCACAGTCCAAGGTGGAGAACAAAGCCGTATAAAAACAGGTTCACGTCGTACAGAGGCTGTGGAAGCAACAGCTACTCATTTATTTAATTGTTCATGTGTTCCACATTTGCCTGCTGTCTGTATTGTTTGAAATGTGTGTCTTAATGGATACCTTGTCCTTTAACTGCAAACCAAATCGACCTACAGGTACAAATACATAACCTGAACCTGAGATGTTAGAGAAGTTAATTCAATTTGAACTCTGCTGTTCCTAAATAAAAATATAAAGACTTTAGTCACTATGAAATGTCCCTGGCCACATGTTCAAAACACTTCACCCAAAGGTTGTGCTTTTAGCAGCTGTGGAAATGCCATGCACTCAGCATCATGTCTGATTATTGCAGAGCCTCTTAACATTGTTTTCCTTTCTTGTTGTGTTTGTGTCCAATGGAAGGACACAGATCAAAAGAGAAAAGACTTTAGTTCATGTCTGTGTTCTTTGTTATTCAGTAGCACACTCTGGGGCTGTTGATGTTCAGTAAAGACTCTGATCATCACATCTCATTGTCCTCTCTCTGTAATCAGCTCAGGCATCATCTTGGCTTAAATTACTCTCAACCTCTCTGTGTCTCACTCTGACCCCAGAGGTGTTACTCATTCAGATGTCCTTGGGTTTTAGATTGGAGGGTTTCTAACCTTGGCTTTCAGAGAAACCACTTATTTAATACATGGAACACTTCTTCAGGGAAAATAATTTTGAGCAAATGTATTTCTCTGAAAAGTCTTTGCCTAAAAGCATAGGAGTCATTTTTTGGAAGTGAATGAGTTGTCAGTCTTTGAATGTAAGAAAGTCCTTTCCCGTCAAACACCTTTCCTTTTGTCTGCCTTTCTTAAACAGGATCTTGACGCGGCTGTTGGAGGTGTCTGATGATCCTCAAGTCATCGCAGTGGCAGCGCATGATGTCGGAGAGTACGTGCGACATTACCCACGCGGCAAACGGTACGGCATATTTCTCTGAAAAGCAAGACATATCAAAGCTTAAAGCCACTATGGGTAAAACACCTTCAAGTAGCCAGTGCCCCCGATGTGACTAATCACGTTTGTTGATTTTCACCGATTAGCCTGCACACATTAAGCTCATCCCATCTGCTCACAACCTCCAGGAAATAAGAGATTCTTGTCTCCGTGTCAGTTAGTGAACAACATTCAGGAAGTTTATCATATTTATCTTCTGAAATCCTCCGAAGCTACAGCTAGTTCTCTAGTGTCAGCTTCCCCTATGTGTCCCCTATTCCCCATGTGTCAAACTCAAGGCCCGGGGGCCAAATCAGGCCCAGGATAATTTCTAATTATTATTAGATCTGGCCCGCCGGTATATTGCACACACACCTTCACTCAACCCTGAGGGTTTCCTCAGCTCAGAGCCTGAGCCCAAACATTGATGAGCTTGCACCTGAGATGAGATGCCAAGTATCTGGCTTAGTGTGTATCACAGAGCAGCACACTGAGTTTAATGGATGTTTCCTTCTGCACTTTCTTTCTTGTGACAACAGGGCAGGTTTGTTTTTTTCTTTGAGGGAAATATTTTTGTTGAAGCTGCTGTTGGCCTGTGGAAAAATGTAATCATAAGAAATGACTCTGGAAAAGCTGCAGATAGAGCCATAAGGAATGAATGCAACTGATTATTTAATGTTGTTTTTGTAGGCAATAATTTAAGATTAGTTAGTTCCAGGTTTAATATGTGCAATAAGTTCATTTCAATAAGTTCATTTCAATAAGTTCATTTCAATAAGTTCATTTCAATAAGTTCATTTCAATAAACATTGAACCAGTCCGGCCCTCGACTGGTACCGATTTTTTTATTTTGGCCCACTGTGTATTTGAGTTTGACACTCCTGCCCTAATGTTTGTCATCCTAATCACATGATTGACAGATCAATAATGGACTGTTTCTTGTCTCCCATACGAATCGTATACTCTGTAGTAAGGTGTCAGGGTTAATACGCCCCTTTTACCCCCCCAGGATAAATAAAGTAATCTCATACAGATTTTGATAGATAATGTATTCATACATTCAGATTGAAGTCCATTATATTCAATTCAATTCACCCCAATTCGATATGTGTTTATTTTTCTTCCTGGTCACACCATGTATTGTTATCACATGCATTATGTCTGTTTTCCTCCCCCAAAAACGACATCATTCTCTAAGGCTACTGACCCTTCATTAGATGCAGTGCACATTTCATTCAGGCAGCATTCAGTTACCTGGGGATGAGTGACCTGAAACATTACCTGTAAAATAACACCTGTTTTCAGTGTGGTTAAAGACTTTCTCCCATTATCCCCTTTTTGTCCTGTATTTCAGGGTGATCGAGCAGCTGGGCGGGAAACAGCTGGTGATGAATCACATGCACCACGAGGACCAGCTCGTGCGCTACAACGCCCTGCTGGCCGTGCAGAAGCTCATGGTCCACAACTGGTAAGAACACGCTCATAATGGCGTTCAGATGTTGTCATAATTGAACTTGAGCAATTCCAATTGTATTCAAAACAGGCTTTCTGACATTAAATAACAACCATACATTTGCATATAAATGATAAAAGGCCTTGCACACAATCAAAGGTCTTTTCAGTTCTTTTTGACAGATTAGACTTCTGCTTATGTTGAAGCTGGGATAAGATGGATACAACTATCAATTTCTCAAACAAAAACAACAAGACATTCAAAGAGATGTCACTCAAGCTCTGTCTGTACACGACCGCTCGGTCCTAAAGGGAAACAAATCGAATCAAGATCAATAATGACATCACCTGCGTCGGTGGGCAATGCTAAGGCCTTTAAAGATCAACTTCAAATCTATGTTTTACTTCATCCGGTGTTCAATAGGTTATGACCGACCATATGGCTCATAGATCATTCTAATTAAAAAAACATAGAAGACAGAAATTAGTTTATTTAATCGTTTTATTCTTCACATGAAAAAAAAGTTTTCCTCACTTTTGATTTGATGCTGGAAATCAAATGTTGGCTGATCCATTTTAAAGTTTTTTTTTAGTTCCTGATTTTATTCATGCCTAAATGATTCATCTAAATATAATTGAAATGGCTATTGCAACTTTCAAATTCTGGAGGTTCAATGTTTTTGTTTATGATCAAATGTATTTAAAATACTTTAAAATAATTGCTGTGTTGCAGAGATGCAAAGAAAACATTCCTTTTTATACAGATCTCTAGAAAAAATGACATCATAAGCATTTTAATGTTTTTGTAATGAATTGAATAATGATGTTACAATGATCATTACCTCTAGTATCATTATCATAATATTGCCATTGGATTAGCAGCTCAAATAATCACATCAGACTGGTCGAGAGCGTCAGGGTTTTCCCCTGATCAACTTTCAATGACAAAATCAATCACTCTGTGGAGCTTGGAGAATATCTGTTTTTCCAGAGGGAGAGCCCGAAGGAGTATAAAAGATTCAACGTCTTTTCTTTGCCATTCAGCGTCATAACCGAGGCTCAATGTGCAAGGCTTTGTCAGCTCGGTGAGTTTGTCTTTAAAGGTCCCCTATTATTCTCTTCTCATCAATATATTATAGATATATGCAAAACATGTCTCTGAAGGGTTCGGCTCAAAATACCAAACAGATCATTAATTGTAGCATCCTATACACCCCTCTGATTGTTTCAGCCCTGTTCCAAAAGGTCTGATTCTCCGTCTGTAGCTTTAAAGGGGACCTATCATGCAAAATATACCTTTTGTACGTCTTTTATACATGAATATGTGTCCCCGGTGTGTCAGGGGACTCACACAACCGTCTCTCTTTTCCTCCGTACACAAATCTCTAAAAACGGGGCTGCAACGGATCTGATACAGATTTGAAAATAGTGTGACTTCAGTGACGAGGAGCTCTGCCTATATGGCCAACTCTCCACCAATCAGGGGAATGAGAGGTTGCCGTGGCATGGTAACAGCATGGTAACAGCATGGTAACAGCATGGTAACAGCATGGTAACAGCATGGTAACATGACGCTTGTAACTCGGGCCCCTCCTTTGCTGGGGGGCGTGGTCAGCTGCAGCTCATGCAAAGACAGGGTGGAGGAGAGCAAACTAGAGCGAAATGAGGCATGGCTAAAATGCATGATCTGTTTGGTATTTTGAAAAAAAAAACATATAAATATACCTTATATACAGGGGTGCACACAACTTTCTCAGTGAGGTACTCAGATGAGTACCTGGAGTCAGTGTTTGGTACTCCAACTTCCGGCTCCCCTCAAAGTTCCCATGAAGCCCTCTGTATCGCGAATGTCAGCGGGTGGGGGTGCTAGTGGAGTATGATGAAGCCCTCTGTATCGCGAATGTCAACGGGGGGGGGGGTAGTAGTAGAGACGTTGTGATCAGCTGTTTTAGCGCAGTGCTGCTGTACAGGCCGACGTTAACAGCAGCCCTGTCTGTGCACACGGAGACCAACTCCGTCGTCCGATGATCTAACCGCCTTCTGGAAAAGCTTCACATATACATCGGTACGCAAATGCGCTTTGTGACACAAGTGACGGTACGCATTTCAGATTGTTGCCGCGCATGCGTACCTGCGTACCACTTATGTGCACCCCTGCTTATATAGGTATGGCCCTCCAATATATTATTCAAATATAGCATGATAGGTCTCCTTTAAATGCAAAGGAGCTGCTGCTGGCCACGCCCCTTTGAGAAGTAATTAGTGAAAAAGGAGGAGATTCAGGTGATAAGGTGGGGGGTGTGACCTTGGTTGGTGATTGGCTAATGATTGCACAAAACATCACAAAGTGGCCCAAATGTGATCTGCTAATCTGCGGTCATGTTTTTACATAGATGGATCAGAACACAGAGGGGACACATATTTATTTAGAAAATACAATGAAAACAACATTTTGCATAACGGACGTTTTAGCAAACTTCTTTCTTTCTTATTTTTCCACTATCAAATTCTTAAACTCTCAAATATGGTTCTTTAGACATTCTCTATTCAAGTCTCTCACCAGCACCGTTACAAACTCTATATGCTTTATCTAGCTTCAGCTCTGCACCACTCTTCCCATTCACACACTCAACATGCCCATCGTCTTTGCTTGTGTTCTCTACTGGATTGCTTGGAAACACTGAACATTATCAAACAGCAAAGTGAAAATGTGTTTGTTCTGCTGCCGCTATCTAAAGCTCATTGTGCTCCCAGAGTAACTGGATGGAGGTATTGTGTTCTATATAATAGTGTAGTGCTGTTTTCCCATCTAAGTGAACTCTAATGTTTTAAGCACACTGTTTGTTCCCTGAAGTGTGGGACAAAGGGTTTCAGTAACCATGGAACAAAAGCAGATTTCCATTATCTACTTACAAAGAAGGATGTTTTTTTCCCTCATTTCATCCTGAATACTATAACCTTCAAAGTAATGTTTTAATCTATAATTATATCTTAAATGTCCCATCGTATGCTTTTCCGGTTATCACCTGTCCTTTCGTGTGCTACGTAGCTCAAAACAACAACAAGAGACGTACAACATTCAGGAGACAACAACATATAAACAACAAGAATTCATACTTCAATATGCAGATACAGTTATTAAAGTGCAGGAATATATCGGTTTAAGTAAAAATGAATATATTTGAATTTGTATAAAAAAAATATTGTGTCAGTGCAAGCTGGAGCTTAGTGCAATTATTGCTCTGGGGAAGAAACTGTCTTTTAACAATGAGTTAAATCCAGTCTATCCAGTGATAGGAAATAGGCCTTTTGTTGAAACCCAGAATTCACTTCTCATGTTCTTATTATATTAATCTGCCGTAAGAGGTAGAAGAAAGGACAATTGTTTTTGTCTGCGCCTTCTGACAAATACAGTTTGATATGTTGAGGCAGCAGCGCAATGATTGATAGTGTTTTGTGTTGAAATAGTACAATAGGGTTTGAAAGGGACAATGGCGTAAATATTTCTTGCTTTGTTGTGGTGTCAGTTCTCTCTATTATTTATTGGCTGCTTTTCTGTCGGACTGTATCTCGACAGGACTTCTCTGATAGGGAGAGGGTTCTGTGTCAAGGTTGTTTCGTCACATTGAGTAATAAGCAGCGTACAGAGTGAGGAGAATACTGGAGCTTCTATAGAAGGTGAGATGTGGTGCAGAGATATTTTCAATGCAACACCACACCTAACCTCACGTTGCCTTGCCAATGTGTCCATGAGAAGAGTTTCTCCGCCCCTGCTGTCATGACAACAGCACAGATGAATGTGTAATCTGAGAAAAAAAAGTATCTTATTTATCATCGCGCCCTTCAAACTGCTTTTGAAAAGTAATTTTATTTATGGTGATTGTGGAACTTTCATGAAATGTCATTGGTTTTAAGCCCATCAGCTATTGAGAGTGGTGTTGTCCTTGTGCTGCTCTGCCTCCAGGATGACTCACAGCCTCCTCTGTAAAAGTTTTCATGTGAATCTCAGGATGTTTTAGCCTGGCAGAACAAGGGCTGCAAACATACCCAGATGTCAGTTCAGAACCACTGTGCACAAAGGCAAAAAGAATGACTGACCTTGGTGAGGCTTTCTCTCTCCAGTCCTCTTTTTACTGAACACATCCCTGAACACAATCTGCTGGTTTATTTGCTAGTGTGTCTTTACCTTGTAGACCTGATCATTGAATAACCCTCTTCATTCATATTGAACTAATTGTAATTTATTAGCCCTAATGTTGTATTTTGAAACAGTAATCAAAGGATATGTTTTAAAAGCTCACAGCTGTTGTTATTGTTCATTGAGTATTTCATTTGCTATAGTGCTGCTAACATTTACACTAAGATGCTTTAATTAAACATGTTATCATCAATCTTTATTAGGTTTTTTATTCTGTTAGGTTAAACTCTTCTCTTGTTCCTTTTGAATTGCATCGTCACTGATAATAATAATAATAATAATAATAGTGTTGTACGGGATAGCGTTGTATTTTCTGACAAATCTTTTACTGTTGCAACCTAACTGTGTAGGTTGAAATCCTTCCAAAGCTCTGGATGAGCCAGAACTTCATAACTGCGTCTCATCCGTCCAATTCTTGCTCATTCTCTTTTAACTCCCTGGAGATATTCTGGATCAACAGATAGCTGCTATTTGTAGACCAGCGAAAGGGTTATCAGTGGCAACATCAGGGGGTAGGTGTGGAGATATCTCATCTTAGATGATTCATTTTCATCTTAAAGCTGACATTCTCTGTTCGAGTGAGCTCTTATAGCAAGCAGGGGATGGTTCAGTGAAGCTCAGAGGTATCAAACCGCTTGGTTTTGGTAGATTTGAATGAATCTTTAGCAGCTGTGAGGAGGGATCCCTGGAGAGTCCGCAGATTTCATTGTTGCCACAACAAAGAACATGTGTATATGTCTTTAATTAAAGTACCCAAGTGTAGAAGGAGATTCTCGGTCCCTTGGAACACAGTGAATACCTTCTTGATTTGTTCAGAAAACACGGGACTAAGTCAACAATCAGAGGAGACATTCTGCTTTTGGGATTCCCCCCTTTCCTGTAGTGTGTCAAGTTTTTGTAAGTAAATAGTCCGCAAAGGCTCAAATCCCAAAGTTCCCTCCACACTTGAACTCATACAAAAAAGACATCACTATTTAACAATCGTGCTTTTATTGGCTAGTGCTCCAACACATTGTACGTGATAGGCTAAGGGGCGGGTCATCTCTAAGCGGTTGACTAATCACAACAGAGCCGGCCAGCTAACAAATCAGAGCAGACTGGGCTCTGGTTTCAGACAGAGGGTGAAAAGAGGTGCTGTAGCACAGGCATTATGAGACAAATAAAGAGCTTTTTGAACATTAAAGCATGGAGACATGTCACAGTAGAGGCTCCACATACAACTATTAAACCTGAAAATGAGCATAACAAGGACCCTTTAAAGTGCAGGTAAGAATGCTGTGATGGTAGAAGAGCTGTATTTTTCCTGGAACATGCAAAAGGTTATTGAAATATCCATGAATCATTAATGCTATTTTTATTTGAAAGTTTGGACCATTAGGGGAAGGGGAATTATAATACATGTTATTCAGCTTTTGGTTGGTTTGTGTTGGAAGCGCTGAGGTATAAAAGTGTTTTTCTTTTTCTCACAGGGAGTACCTGGGTAGACAGCTGCAGTCGTCCGATCAGCAACAAACTCCAGCCGTGGCCGCCCGCTGAACACTTCCTGAACACGTGTGTTTGTGTCTCGCTGTGTGGATGAGTGTGTCCTGTATGTACATTGTTCCATTCCATTTGAATTACCTGCTGTTCATTTTGTGTAATGACTTCAGACGGTGTGGTCTCCTCCTTCGATCTGCACCCGGATGATCCTCGATGTAACTTGATTTGACTGTCGTGCTTCGTGTCGTGAACTCAGTGACGTGTGGTGATGAAGTCGCACTTTATGTCTGTGATAATGTACAAAACTGCAACTTATTTAAGTCTTTCCTGTAAAACATATCGTCTGTGTTCCAATAAAGATTCTTATCTATCGTGATTCTGTGCGGTCTTATTTCTTCTACAGAGATTTGCTGTGATGAACCATTTTCGAAAAGCTCTCAAATGGTGAAAACTTCTGAAGTCAGAGTGTTCTGTTGTCCTCATGTTTCCCTCGTCATGCTCAAGTTAAATGTAACCTTCATCTGTTCTTCCTGGAATCTTTTTCTGTAGGGAGTAATTACATGTGTTACAATATAGAATGAATAATTGACACTTAACGGCGCTGGAGGGGTGAAGTGTGAGGGGGAATGAATGCAAGAGTTTGTGTTGCTTGTGAATTGCTATTCAGTGTTGAGTTAATTGACAAAATAAATAACAGCCTATCTCCTGTTGGATGTTGAAAAGCAGTACAGATGCATGGAAATCAATGTGCATTCACCATTCAAATGTGCACTTCTATCGGAAATAAACACTTAGTGGTCACGTTATTAGGTACACCCGTGAAATCACACAATTCGATACGTTCGATAATGTTGTGTCTTTGTGACATTTAGGTATGTTGTTCAAATAATGCAGAAATCATTGAAGTCAAGCTGATGTAGTGGACTGCATTATAATGAGTTGATTCTGTTTAGGTCCTATTGATTGTATAATATAATGCTGTCCAGTGCAATGCCATCATAAACCAAAACACATGTTCTGTGAATAACAGCTAAGTGAAAAATAATAATTCACATTATAGGCAACATGAAAGCAGGCTTTATGTCCAAACAGTAATAGATCGGACATGTGTCTGTTCGGCTGATCCGGCCAATAGTTTATAATCCTTGAACGTCAACAAGCGCTCCACCCCTACAGTAGCTGTGTATCACTTTTTATTGTCTCTGTTTCCATTGAGTGTTGAGCTTTTTGCAGTGTTTTTTATTTGCAACGTTTTTGAAAGTGAATACTTCTGGATTTTGGACCAACAACACATGAGACATTTAATCGCCATCCGTCACCATGTTCTGTTATTTGAAAACAGATTGATATCATCAGTTCCAGCTTTCCTTTCATAAGCAGCAGCTTTTCCAAACCAGGTTGTCTATATCTGACACTTCCCGAGGAAAATCTGCCTTCTTCCAATCATGGACGCTATCCCAGTGCAATCCTTCCACGATTGCAGAGAAGCAGATAAGCTAAGTCTTTCACAGAATGCCATCCACATATCAGTGAATCATCAGCACAAAAGTTTCGGAATACAGTATGCTGAGGTTATTATATGTCGATATGAATATAGGAAACTTGTTTTGGTTGTTGTGCAAGCCACCCAAAAAGTGTTTCTTCGGTCTCACTGCAGAGCTTTGTTCTCAAACCGCTTCACAGAAAGACCAACCTGTGTATCCTATCATCCTATTATTAGTCCATGGGCCAGACCAGATTTTGGTACCACTCAGAGTGGCAAAGTCTAGTAACATTTTTTGAAAAGGTACATGTCCATAGATGATATTTTGGTATGATAACCCATCCTAAGTGGTAGCTTTTTGACAGTTATCAGCTCATAAAGTTATCAACCCCCTGCAAAAAATAGGCCTCTAAACGCCGGGGGCATATTTTGTTTTGTGCTCATTTTCAGAACTTTACTCATATGTTATGAGGGCATGTTTGGTAGCATTTTAAAGTGTACAATCCTAGCTTTCATTTAGACCTAGTTTTGGGCCTATCTAAAAAATATAAAGGTCACATGGTCAAAGGTCAAACTGTCTCAACAACATTTTTTCCACTATTTTCGCCTAAACTGTAGTCTTTTTTATAGCACTGTGAAATGTAGGAACAGCACTGACACAAATAACAAAAACTGAAATACTCACAGGACTGTAACAATTCAGGAAATGTTTAATCTTCCCATAATATCCTGCTATGAGGGAGGATATGGGTCTTTAAGTGGAACATGGGCCCAGGCGAGAATTGACAATAACTGCTAATTATTTGGTATTTGTCACAGAGTTTTTATTTAGATTTGCCCTAATCATCACATCCATCATCATCATAGTCCACAGTGAAGACACAACTTCTTCATCCTCCTCCACCCTCTGATTTGTGCATTTTTGAAAACATTGAACATCTGAAGTCAGCGTTAAGAGCGTTAAGGTGGGGTGGGGGTGGTGGGGCATGGTGGGGCGTCAGGTTTTAAATTCTCTTTAAATACTTTTCAAAAAACTTTACAAACATATGGGTTTTTGTTATAATGTTAATAGAAATGTAAGAAGAATCCCTCAGAGTGTAAACACTGAAACATGAACTATACTGTGTGTGTATCAGACGGCCAAGTGCAGGGGAGTTCCTGTGGTGTGTGTGGGCGGAGGGGCAGTGTTCGGAGGAGGAGGACAGGGAGTGGGAGGTGGCCTCCTTCTGCAGCTCCGCTCTTAGGATCAGCAGCTCCTTCAGCGTCTGATGCACTAGCACCTGGAGCACATGGGGCACAGGAATAAAAACTACAGGAACATTTGCACAATAACTTTTTTCTGTATCCTATATAGATCGATCTTTATCTTTATTCTATTTTATTTTATCTTATTTTATTTAAATCTTTAATTTATCGCTACCTTTTACTATTTTTTGTATCTTACCTGGGGTCTCATGTGGGGGTTGCCCTAATCATCACATCCATCATCATCATCATCATCATCATCATAGTCCACAGTGAAGGCAACTTCTTCATCCTCCTCCACCCTCTGATTTGTGCATTTTTGAAGTTTGCACATTTCTGTGCACTTGAAGTTGTTGGCGAGGCAGGAGCAGCCTGGAAGCCTACAGGTCTTTACACACTTGCAGGCCATGAGCTCCAAGACAGCCTTTGGAGCTGGGAGCCCTCGCATCCAGTCCAACACCAGCATACCTACAGTAAAAGAAGAAGTGTAAGATCCAAGTCACACACTTTCCATGTCTCATCTACTTCACTAAAGAACTGAAATGTACAGAAATTACCTATACTGTTGCAGTGAATTTACTAAAAGCATACCTTTGACGTCTGTTTTCCATCCATAACCTTTTGGCTCTGGTATGCCTGGTTGTCCTTCCAGACATTGCCTCCATACTGCTGCCTGGTAATTTGCGCGCTGTGTATGCAGCTGTAAGCAGTCCCTGCAAGGCGGAAGAAGGCTTGACTCCATTTCACCCCTTTTGGTGCAGAACATCAGGTACCGAAGGTCGTTCACATCACATATGTCGGATGATGGTGCATACATCTGACACACAAAGGATTCCATGGCTCTGTGTAAGTGCTCTGATACATCCCATGATGTTCCCAGGGATTTGAAGCCCTCTTGATATGTCCTGTTTCCTTTAACAAGTTTGAAAGCACAGAGTTTCCCTCTTCCTGCAAAAGCACTCACACTATCACAACCTGTAAAGGCATGGAGACCTACAAGAGCATCACAGAGATCATCTCGATGGAGTTCAGCAAGGGTGCTAATGTTGATGTATCTTGTTCTATTCTGACTCCCACATTTCAGGTACATGGTGCAGTTTATCTTCTTACAGTTCCCTAAGCAAAGGACCATGACATCTGTGTCCTCACTCACAATCACTGTAGTTTTATAGCCATTCTGGCTGGCATGAGCAGCATGTAGGAGCATGCGGGTGTCTGCCTCCTCATGGGAACACTTTAACTCCATCACAACTTTCACATCTTTGTTCTTAAGACAATAGCATGTCTCTCCACATGTTACAAAAAGCTGCTTTTCTTGAAGCTTCACCTGGTTTTCTGGCAGTTTCCACTGGTCCACAATGAACTTGATCAAGGCAGTTTTGCTCTCTGGATTGCTTAAGAGTTTTCTCCACTGCACAACATTATGTCCCGGGGCAATGTTCTTCCATTGAGTGCTACTTGTTGCACCTCGATTGTCTCTCTCAGCATTCTTGATGGATGTTTTCCTGTACACATCAAACACCACATCTATTCGTGTACTCTTTCCTCCTTCATGCAAAGCAAAGTTCAGCACAGAACCAGCAATCTCTCCAAAAGTCTTGCCATCACCTTTCAGTTTCTGAACAAGGCTCATTCCATCAATGATGCATGCAGAGAGATTTCCAATATCTTCAACTGCTGATGCTGATTTCTCTAACTCTCTAGCAAGAGCGGCCTTATTGGTCTTTCGCAGCGAACCGTCTGGATTTGAAAGTGACCAAGGCAGTGGACCAAGTGGATGAGCCAGGACATCTTTAATGTGAAGACTTCTACTTTGTGAAACAATTATCATATGCCCAAAGAGATTTCTGTCTGCTTTCAATATCAACTCCTTGTTTTGTTTTTGATTTCCTCTGTCTCTTTTTGTGAGGCTTGAGAATGTCTTCAGATTCTGTTTTTTCATTCTGTCGTGGAATTTGGTTTCTGGTGATTCTTTTTCCAAACGCTCACTTCTGAACTTCTGATATGCTTCCTCTCCAGTATAACTGTCAGCCATTGGCTGTTCAAATTTAAAGGGCTAGGATGCTCAAACCTCCAGAGCTACTGTATGTACTTTGGACTGCTGCTGCTGATATTAGGGCAAAGATGTAAAGAAAACTAAATAAAATCTCTCATGGCCTGCAAGTGTGTGAAGACCTGTAGACTACCAGATTTCTCCTGCCTCACCAACAATCTTGACTGCACGAAAATGTGCAAACTGCAAACATGCACAAATCAGAGGGTTGAGGAGGATGAAGAAGTTGTCTTAACTCTGGACAACAACGATGATGATGATGATGATGATGATGATGATGATGATGATGATGATGATGATGATGATGATGATGATGATGATGATTAGGGCAAAGATATATAGAAATCTAAATAAAAACTCTGTGACAAATACCAAATAATTAGCAGTTATTGTCAATTCTCGCCTGGGCCCATGTTCCACTTAAAGACCCATATCCTCCCTCATAGCAGGATATTATGGGAAGATTAAACATTTCCTGAATTGTTACAGTCCTGTGAGTATTTCAGTTTTTGTTATTTGTGTCAGTGCTGTTCCTACATTTCACAGTGCTATAAAAAAGACTACAGTTTAGGCGAAAATAGTGGAAAAAATGTTGTTGAGACAGTTTGACCTTTGACCATGTGACCTTTATATTTTTTAGATAGGCCCAAAACTAGGTCTAAATGAAAGCTAGGATTGTACACTTTAAAATGCTACCAAACATGCCCTCATAACATATGAGTAAAGTTCTGAAAATGAGCACAAAACAAAATATGCCCCCGGCGTTTAGAGGCCTATTTTTTGCAGGGGGTTGATAACTTTATGAGCTGATAACTGTCAAAAAGCTACCACTTAGGATGGGTTATCATACCAAAATATCATCTATGGACATGTACCTTTTCAAAAAATGTTACTAGACTTTGCCACTCTGAGTGGTACCAAAAAGTCCAATTTTGGCCTCTGGCCCATGGACTATATCCTGTGTAACCTTATTCTCTGCTTCTATCTATAATCTCCCCTTAAATTACAGTAACCCGTTTGTTGCGGGTGAGAGGCTCTTAGAAAGGAACTCAATTTGTGACGGTCTTATGCAGTAAATTAGCTTTCAGAGCCTGCTGTTCGGTGTTCTGCCATCAGAATTGGCAACATGGGAACATATGATTTCTATGGGGAGAAAGAAGCAGCTGTTTGAAAGTAATTTGCCTTTATATAAGCATGTGTTGATTAGGGACTGAGTCTTGAGTTTTAATTATACCTAAGAAACAGCACCCGAGGCTTTTTGTTTTGTAAGTTCCAGGGCGCTATTTATTTTATCTTTTTAATGAATCCCCTAATGGCATTACCATTTAAAGAACATAAACACATTTGTATGGAGAGCCATGAGTAATATTATATTATAACTCCAATAAATCTTTGTTAGCCCGACAAAACTAACTTGTTCTCTCATATTTTTCTTATATTTGAAACCGTTTGCTGTGACATAACAACCAAAAATGAACACAATTTAAATTCCTTTGAAGGTAATTGAACATTTATATTGAATAACATCTCCACCCTAATACTTTGATTTGATACTGAATATGTACAGGCAATCGTGAAAATGTTGTCATTTTTAATAAGCTCTGCAGTAAACAGATATTATTTTTGAGTATTTACAGCAGCTACTGGTTTCCAAGCCCATCTGATGTGCCTCCAGATTCCTTCAGTGATGAAGTGAAACTCCATAAGGAGATTACAGATGTTTTTCTCTGCGGGAGTCATATTATCTTATTAAGAAGTCTGTTCAAACTTTCCCACACACACCTCCACATTCGCCTCGAAGCTGCTTCTTTTACCTTGGTAGATAAAGATTTGTTTATCATTCCCACCTACAGTGTTTTGAAGCATCTAAATGTCCTTCAACTTCGTTAGCAAGCATTAAATTCAGGCTTCAGTCTTTGCAAACTCTGATGCTCTCCTCCCTCGTGCTTTGTGCTCTGAAAGGTGTGAGAGCGGGATGAACGCTAGGGGTGGGCAGATCGATCCCAAAATATCGATACTTCGATATTACGTTACCTTTCAAAATATCGATACTAGAACCCATAGGATCGATACTTTTTTCCCCGTCTCCTCTACTCGTCAATTTCTTCAAAAAACTATGTGCAGACGAACACAAGTATATGCTCTTTTCTTCTCTCTCCACTGCTGTCCTCCTATCCTGGAGGCTCGCACACGCGCAGCGCGCTCCCTGCCTGAACGCCGATTATCAAGATGACAGACAGCAGCCAGCAGGGCAGGACAGCAGCAGCCAGCGACTCGCGAGTGCAACACACACACGCGCATGATGGCTGAGAGAAAGAGGAGCGTTGTGTGGAGCAATTTCACAACTGGCAATTAAAATTTAGTGAACTGTGATGTGTGCAAGAACACAGTTCGCTTCTCTGGCCACTTTGTGTTGTTATTTTTCATGTTTGCACTTTAAATTTGGAAAAGTAAAACGTTTATTTGTCTATAAAACTGTTCTGTCTTTATTCATGAAAATGAATTCAGATTTAGTCTATTTATGATGCTTTCAGCTCAAAAATCAGGTCATGCAGCTCCCCCCTATATGAAAGTACACGCTTTTCATCTAAAAAAGTATCGGTATAGGCGATACTGGCCCTGAAATACTTCCAGATTTTGTGGTATCGCCCACCCCTAATGAACGCAGAGTCAATATTTATGTAGAGGCTCAGTCTGCAGTGGTCTGCTCTGCGGACACTATTTACAGTGGCTGGCACTCACCTGCAACAACTGAGTGAACTCTGGACCCTGAAACAGATGGTTGTTTCCCCCCCCCGCTGCATTATTTGTATTATGCTGCCCACATTTGTTGTTCTGAGTGAATGCAGAGGGTGAATCCGGCTATGTTGGTCTCTTGGGTCTGGGTTATATAAATATCCTCTGAGGCAGTGCTTGTTTTCTATCTTGTCTCACTTTCATATTCAGTTGTATTCCTTTAAACCCGGAAAGCGGTTTCATGCCAAGGTTTTTCATTTGATATATTCATGTCCTGCTCCCAAATCGTGTGTGTTTGATATCTTCATGAACATCCTCTGAGGCAGTGCTTGTTTCTATCTTCCCTTAAACTTATAAAATCAGTGTTAGTCCTTCACTCCCAGAAAGATGTTTAGTGCTTTGGTTTTTCATTTGATATGTTCGAGTCCTGCTTACAAATGGTATGTTTTTGTCAATGTGCCGAGCCTGCACTGTGTGATATGATCTCACTGAGAGAGGAGTGTTGCTGCCCCACTTCATCGATCTTCTGCACCCAGCAGTCAGAAACTGTCCGTTCCCATAGTGACCAATAAAACAAGCCTCTGCCAACTCATGATCGAGACATCTTTTCCCCACTGGGCTGTGTGCAGTCAAGCCTGTGCTGAACCGTCTTTGTAAAATAGCAGCGTGTTCTAAAGTGCACGTTTTATTATTTATTATATTGGTAAAATATTGTTTTTATCGTGTTCCAATTTAGTTTCTGAAGTGCTACTTGATCATTCTATCGTGATTTTGAAAGCAAATCCAAACCCATGTGGTACACAGTCAACTGTTTACCTAATGCAACTCCTGAGTGTTGGCACTGTTTACATAGATAAGGTCGGCTCACTTCCCAATATGTATTATTTACCAAAAACCAAATGGCAATTTCATTCTTAAATCCATAGTTATTATTTACTAAGAATGGGTTATTTTATGGGAAAGAAAAATACCAAAAAAGTACTTATATGTTATGTAGGCCTATATACCACAACATTGCGGTTTTGGTTCACTTTCATCAACATTTAAGCAGCTGATTTAATGAAAGAAAAGCTATTTAAAGACTCTACCTGAGCAGCCCAAAACAGCAGACAGACACAGTTTGTGACTATCTTCTGAACAAAGCGGAGTATTTAGGGGTGTAGGATAAATATATTTTCTCCATGAGTTGGTAGAGACCGTAATAAACTTACGAGATGTGCAGAGACGTGACTCCAAATGAATGATAATGTTGCCGATTTAGCATTAGTTAATAAAACTTTAATAGGTTATAATATATTTAACTTCTATCTAGCTTGTTAAGTCCAGAAAATGGGATTAATGCCGCTATAATTCATAAATGTAGTATAAATAAAAAGTTAATGTTACAATTATGTGCCATTATTTAATAACGACTAATAAAAGCCTAGTTCAGAGGCTTATTGAGTAAAATACAAGTCTGTATGTAAATGAGTAATGTAAGGAAACATCAGGTGACATTTGCAAACACAAACAGTGTTTTCCTATACCTGTAGATACACATGTTTATTTAAACATTTAAAAACCCTTTAACTGCCGGACCAAGAAAAAAGCTATGGACATTTTTTTGTTGTTGCATTTTCTTATCAAATGGGCCACAAATAAGCACAAACACTTTTTTTTTTTCTGACTGACCACACAGTTTTGTTTTTATGAGCCTCTACCAAATGGTCGACCTGGCCTTCTATGGTAAAAGTAATCATCATATACAGTACAGTATTTGTATGCATCAAACTCAAATAAAACACAAACTCAAATATATTTGTTTATTTTATTGAAAATGAGCAATATATACAACCAGATATACTCATAAAAGATAATAAATTATAATTGTAAAAAAAAAAAAATGGAAAAAAGTCATGTAAAGTGTTTTTCATGATAAAAGAAATACTTGCTCATCTTACTGTATATGCTGAATTGGCCTAACGGGAAACCACTAGCCTAACAGCACATGTCCATATCCTGTGTTGGCCTAACTTGCTCATCTGTGTGCAATTTTGGGCTGAATGCCATGCATGAAAGGTGCTATATAAATTATTATCACTCTGAGACTCATAAGGCAGTACTAGATTTAGTAATATTACCATGAATCTAGCCATTTATTTACCATATTTTATTGGAAAACATCTCTGAAACTCTGAAAAAGTCATATTGCTAGCTTACCATAAAAGGCCAATTCAACCGATTGGTTGAGCATATTTTCACAAAAATAATGAAACCCTTGTTAAAACTTTTTTTGTGCATCAAGTTATCTAATTATGTTCAGTCAGTGCCCTGCCACTAAAATATGTCAAAAATGATATGGTTACCTTACAAAAGTTGACCAAAAAGAGTGATTTCTTCACCAGTGATTTTTAGCATTGCCAACTTTCTCAGTTGAAGCTAGCCGAAGGGCTTTCTGTTCGAACCACAGTGACATCTAGAGGTTGTTTTGTGCATAACATGTCAACCAAAGGGTAGAGCTGGCTGAATCAGATGGAGTTCAACTTTTTTTTTTTTTTTCAACAATATATCAAGACGCAAAATGTGCTCTACCAAATGGTGGTGCTGGTAGTTAAAGGGTTAAGATGCTGCTTCAGGTACAAAATTAAAAATATGTCTGAAAACGGTGATTCTTTCAGGCACAAAAGCAACTAACAGACAATGTAAGTCTTTCATTTACTGCCAAACAATGTTCTATTGTCTTCACTGCTGTAATGTCACCACTAGTACTGCTTGTACAAACAACTCGACCAAAAGCAGAGAACATTTTGTACCCAATTCTTGTTGAAGAAACAGGACATCAGCGCCAAACACAGGCCCATCACATTAACACAAACCAACTCATTCTCACCCAGAGCAGACACAGGCACACCTGGAGTGACGCCATCTGGACACCTGTGAAGGAGGTGATGATCTCTGAGGCGGCACAGTGTCTGCATACAAAGCCAGGGTGCCATTATGCTGCTGAAGTGTTTATGATGTTCATCAGATGGCCTCCACATGTTTCATCTGACGGCGCTGGGTATCGATCACAAACAATCTTCTCTGTGATTCTCTGCCTTTCACTTTTGTTCCTTTTCCCAATTTCATACATATACTGTCATAATTTCTGGCATGCTTAACAGGTATGATGCCAAGGAACGATTTGTTTGTATAATCTTAAAGCTGTTTTTCAGGTAGAACGTATTCTATCAAAACAAAAAGTGTCTGAAAATAGTGAAATTATCGGATTTTAGATTGACTTATTTCACCATTTAAGCACATTTTTTGTTTAAAGCATATGAGAAAATCCAAAGACATCCTTTTCAGTTTAGTGAAAATAAAACAAAAAAAATCTGTACATCCATATCTCCAAATTATGTACATTAAAAAAACAAATAAGTATTTCTTTCTCTACTATCCTTACACTAGAAAAAACATCTGGAAAATCTCCCGAAGCTTGAAACAAGCCTTTTTTTTCTTGGCTCATGAGAAGTTAACATCTTAAGGCTGCGCGGTGTTCACTGGACTGTGATGAACAAATCGCCATTTCACCTTTTTTTTCACACTCTGGAGATTTCTAACAAAGAGCTGTACAATGAATGTAAATCTGGGTAATGAGACATTGTTATGAGCTGTATAGTGATTGCATAATGGATCTGGAGCTGGAGTTATATAATAAAAATTACACATCTCATCAATAGGAACAAATTACTAAAACCCCGACATTGTGGAGATTTTATATATCTCGTAAAAAATTAAGCGAACCGTTCAAAGTAGCTTTTAAAAATGAATAAATTATCTGTTAGCTGATAAGCATCCCAGTAAAAGAATGAAGATAAGCTCTGGATATTAAAAATATAATACATGTATATATTATAGAAAGTCATCGGTATGTTATTCCAGCCTGGTATATAGTGCAGCTGAAATCAGAGATCGCTCGCCTAGTGCTATCAAAATTATGGTAGTTAAAAAACATCCATCCCATAAACTTATATGAGCATTCCATCATTAGACAAACATTTTTTATCTGATCCCACCCACACCTCCACCCAGAGTTCCTGCTCTTACCTTCTGGTAGGAGATATAGGGTCCCCAAAGCAGGCTACACCATTACATACACGTTGTCCTGCCAATGTCCATTTAGCTATCTATCGCATCCTAACGTATTGTTTTGCAACGTATTGTTTTGCAACGTATCACATCGTATCGCATATCACACTGTATTGTATTGTATTGTCTCGCATGTATCGCATTGTATCGCATCGTACCCTATTGTATTGCACTGAGTCTAATCATATTGTATCTCATCGTACCGTATTGTTTCGCATTTCATTATATTGTATTGCATCGAGCCGCATTTTTTTCGCATTGTATTACAACGTATCGCATCTTATTGTATCGTATCACATTGTATTGTATTGCATCGTTTCGTATCACATCGTATCGTATCACATCGTATCGTATCACATCGTATCGTATCACATCGTATCGTATCACATCGTTTCGTATCACATCGTATCGTATCACATCGTATCGTATCACATCGTATCATATCACATCGTATCATATCACATCGTATCGTATCACATCGTATCACATCGTTTCGTATCACATCGTTTCGTATCACATCGTTTCGTATCACATCGTTTCGTATCACATCGTATCACATCGTATCGTATCACATCGTATCGTGTCACATCGTATCGTATCACATCGTATCGTGTCACATCGTTTCGTATCACATCGTTTCGTATCACATCGTATCGTATCACATCGTATCACATCGTATCGTATCACATCGTTTCGTATCACATCGTATCGTGTCACATCGTTTCGTATCACATCGTTTCGTATCACATCGTTTCGTATCACATCGTATCACATCGTATCGTATCACATCGTATCGTGTCACATCGTTTCGTATCACATCGTTTCGTATCACATCGTTTCGTATCACATCGTATCACATCGTATCGTATCACATCGTATCGTGTCACATCGTATCGTATCACATCGTATCGTATCACATCGTATCGTATCACATCGTATCGTGTCACATCGTATCGTGTCACATCGTATCGTATCACATCGTATCGTATCACATCGTATCGTATCACATCGTATCGTATCACATCGTATCGTATTACATCGGATCATATCACATCGTATCGTATCACATCGTATCGTATCACATCGTATCGTGTCTCATCGTTTCGTATCACATCGTATCGTATCACACCGTATCGTATAACAAACAGGCTTTGATAGTCAGAGAAGTAGATTAACTATAAAGCAAAAAGGCTGTGACAAGCCTTATATATCAGTGGTAACATCAAAGTATTTACAACACATGTAAGTTGTACTGACCTGTAATGAAGAAATACAAAAATTACAAGACAAGGAGAAAGAAAAGGGAGGGGAACGGGACAAGAGGAGGAGAGACGAAAGGACATCATGCTATTTTTATCATTACAAGTTATTGTATTACTGTTGGGAGGGTCAGCACCCAGTTTATCACCTACACAAATGTGTCCAGGGTCCTCTACCACGCTTGATTTATTTCTTGTTTTACAGAAATTGTCAGGCTGCTTTATGATGTTGATTTTCTCCCGGACTAACATGGACATGTATGATCTATAGTCATAAATGAGGTGATATTTTTTGCCCACTTTTTCTTCCTTGTGCAACAGGTCCGTCTGAGCGTGGGAGGGAAGGCAGATATTTTGAAGTGTAATCAATAGTATTGCAGGATCAAAAGAATATTGCATTTCGGATGTAGAGGGGTTTCTGTCTGTGAAATGTCGCTACTGTGGAGGAGAGCTTTCTTTATCTCTGAAATTCAGATGGCTCCTTCTGTTGTTGCTGCAATGAGGCAATGGATTTCAGAGTAAGCTCACAGTGCATGGGAGTACTGGGACCATTTTCAAATCGTAAATGAAAATCACCAGACTGGTGGTGAAGCACACTTGAAAACCAAGGCTTTTTAGAAAGTCATTTGGGAAAACTTCAACAGTATTCTAGCTTCTTTCCTCATGGTTACTAATAATTCTTCCAAAGGTAAAGCTGTTCTGTGTTTGAGTTGAATACCTGCATTCATCATAAAACTGTTAATTGAAGCATTTCACTGAACAGACATCACCTCAGGGCATTATGAGAAGGCCATTAAAATGCAAAAAGGATTTCATACTTGACCTTGTCTACTGGATGTTATATAACAATGATTTTCTCTCCTCCTCTGGATCTCAAATGAAACAAACGTTCAAGTGCCAGAGGAAGAGGAGCGGTTCGTATCTTGACACAAACAGACCTTCATCTCTGCGTTATTAGGGTTAAGGATTGATGACCTTTCATTTGTCTGACGCTTTTATCCAAAGTGACTCACATAGGTGCAATCAACCACGGAGATACAAACTCAGAACAGCAATTATCCTAGAAGTTCATTAGCTTTCATTAAACTAAACACGTCTAAGTGCAATATACAGAAATAAGAAGTTTGCTTTAGTGTGGTTTGGAATGGGATGTTAACACCATAAAAATGTCTTTATCTATTTCTGATTTTAAAAATGGGAGACTGTTTATAATAAAATAGACTGATGAACAACAACTACAACAACAACGATCAACGTTTTGGGATCATTCAGCAGTTAGGATTTGATTAGTTTATATCTAAGGTTATTCGGGTTAGGGTTAGGTGTTCTGTAGGTTGTAACCGTTTCTGTATAGTATATTAACTCTATTCAATTCTAAATGTGTAAGTAGGATATATTTGGAATATGTCTGTTGAGTGTCTGGTCCCTTATTCTCAAACACCTATAGCTTATCAAGGCGTTCAATTTCATATTTCTCTATTATTTTTTATGATTGTACTTGTATTTTTAAGGGGGCCCTATGATGCTGTTTCCAGGTTCATATTTCTATTTTGAGCCTCCACTGTGATGTGTTTACATGCTGTAATGTTCTGACTGTGCTGCTGCACCTTTTTTCACACTGTTTTTGAACAAAATGAATTAAATTGTTTTTGTTTTAAGATTTTAATTGCTAAGGTGCAGTTAAAACAAGTGGGTTTTCTGTCTCTGACGTAAAATATTTGCACTTTCTGCAGTCCTGATATCAATGGGGGGGGGGCTCGTTTCACCATTTTGGAACCACGAGCAGCAGGAGTTTGTCTGTTGAGAGATAACTGGGTACCATAACTTGTTTTTTCCGGGATCAGAGCTCTATAAAGAGGGAAGATGTGACTCATACTTTATTAACTGTCAGTCCGAGGCTGAAGACTGTCCCTAATATCGTAAGCATCTCACAGCCAGGCCTCTATAGTCAGTAACAATTGAAAGTCACCTAGAAAAGGCTATGTCACTCATGACACCTGGCCCTGATGGGTCTCTAAGCAACAAGTGCTAATGCATGAAACGAAGGAAAGGAAACAGCATCCACCTAATTACGTGCTGGTGGAAATCTGTCTCTGTTGTGCTGAGGGAGATAAAAGGAGAGACATGTTAGACAGGAATAACCCATCATTTTTGTCAACATGTAATCTTTAGTTACAGCATTTATTTTTGATTTTGAGCTCTCCGTGCTGCGTTTGTTTGTGTCTCTGTGGGGAAAATGTAATAACATAAATGATACACAGAGCTCAGAGATGCATTCATCTGAAGATGTCTCTCTGACTTGATGCCTCTTCAACATCTAATTGAACTCTTCATGTTTGCATCGTAGGCGTTGTTCTCACAAGAGTTGCTAGGGAACATCTAATGGCAGCATTGATGGGAATTTAAACATATTCAGAAAGAAGTGCAAACCATTTTGTACTTTCACTTTTTCAACAGGCAACTTGTGAACTCATCAGAATACTTACAAAAATAGATACCTATAACATAAGGTCAACGTGCTGAATGATGTAAAGGTGACAGCTTGGGAGTATATAATACTCATAAAAAGTGCTTTTAACAAAATGGCACAAATCGCAAACTAAAAAACTACCTTTTTGGCAACACAATATAACAGTTTAAGAGACACAAGAATGTAAAAAGTGTGATAATAACACAAGTTACGCATTTTACCATTTTACCAGTAAATAATAACTGATCGTGTACGGTAAATATACGTCCAGCTGTGTGTAATGTATGGTTTTCTGCTGGATGCTGTCTATCAGCTGGCTAAGCCTCTGATGTCACTGAATGAGCAGTGCGGGCTCGCAGTGCGCACCTCCGGGGACGCAGCGGTGGCACAGGCAGTGGATTTTCTGCTCGTCCACTTTAACCCAGAAACCCTTTGTTTCTGCCATATTCACAGTTTCTGGATTTCAATCAGTGTCTAAGCTTCTTATAAGAAACTCCTTATCTGTATTGCTGCATTTGCATGAACTTTATTTGGAGCAGAGAATAAGGTAAGGTGGTGTTTCACTTGTGCACTGGTGTCCTTGAGCGCAGGCTGTTGCGCGCGGTTTCGTTGGAGACATATTCTGTTCTAATAGAGACATTTGCTTCTTTTTTTTTTTGTGGTAGCGATCATCTGAAATTCAGCTTGTTTTGGAGAGATTTCTGTTTAAGTTGAACAGCCGGGTGCAGGCAGCGATCGGCACCATGGAGAGCAGCGTGGTGCACATCTTCAAAGAGGACAGGTGTCCCTCGGAGGACTGTTTTCCAAACTTCACCGATCTACCCGGCTCCTCAGACGTCTTCAACTACACCTCCAACGGCACCTGGGACGCTGAACCCGAGCCCATGTCGCCCATCATCCCCATCATAGTCGCGTTGTACTCCGTGGTGTTTGTGGTGGGCTTGGCGGGCAATTGTTTGGTGATGTATGTCATCATCAGGTGAGTTTTCCTCTCGGAAATATGTCCGTTATTCAAGTCATGCCAAAAGCAATGCGAGTTGCACGCAAATTCACATTAACTGCTCAATTCATATAGCAATAATATATATATATATATATATTTTGGATCAATTGCATCCTTATATCATAAGAACTAATCGGATTTTAAGGGAAACAGTTACATCTTGAATGTAGGGCCATATTGTCTTTCTGTGCATTGAAATTAGGTTTTAGTTGGTAAACTTGGCTCGTTTTATTCTCTTCACCAATGACAACAATACCTTAAACAGTGTAAAAGCTTTGAAATCAATATTTCCTCTCAATGGTCTTTTCATTTTAAGTGTTGTTTGTCAACCTGATTACAGTTCAAAGACTTACTTAGGCAAGACATGATGACAACTCAGATTTTCTTTTTCTCCCCATTAGTTCCCTTTGTGTCATTTTGACTGCAATCTGTTTGATAGGATAACGGCTTAGCACTAAACTCCATCTCAGAAATGGATTTCATTAACCTTGTTCACCTTTAAAGGCTTTAACAACACAAAAAGGAGCCAAACGACTATCTTATCCTTTCAACCTCTTCATGTCTTCTTCTCACAACAGATACACCAAAATGAAAACAGCCACCAACATCTACATCTTCAACCTGGCTGTGGCCGACGCTCTGGTCACCACCACCATGCCTTTCCAGAGCACCGACTACCTGCTGAGCTCATGGCCATTTGGCGAGGTGGCGTGCAAAGTCTTCATCTCCATCGATTATTACAACATGTTCACCAGCATCTTCACCCTGACCATGATGAGCGTGGACCGCTACGTGGCCGTGTGCCACCCCATCAAGGCTCTGGACTTCCGCACGCCCGTCAAGGCCAAGATCATCAACGTGGTCATCTGGCTGCTGTCGTCTGCTGCCGGGATCCCCGCCATGATACTGGGCAGCACCAAGAGCAATAATGGTACCTTGACCTTCATACATTCACACTGCTAGGACTCCACCTCTGATGTGATCCATTCGGCATTAAAATTAACCTAAAAATAATACACCCTGTTATATTATTAAATTGCATTCTTGTATTATAACAACAATTTTAAAACCTAAAGGTAGGCTATCTGTAGCCTCTGATTCAAAGTACCAATCAAAAGCCTGTTGGGCGCCTGTAATAGCCCCACATTCCCTTTGAACGTGCATCATTGGTGTATCGAGTATTAAAGGTAGGGTAGGTAAGAATAGAGAAACCAGCTCGAGTGCGCTAGAAATTGAAAGTACACAACCAGCTAAAATGATTGGTCGTGCTTTTTACAGCACCACGGCTTCCACAGATGACATTTTTTAATGGATTTTTTGTCAAAGCACTTAAGATATCTATTGCTATCGGGATGTTAAGAGCATTCCATGGAATATAACAAAAAGTGTATCTCGAGCCGGTTTCTCAAACTTACCTACCCACTTTTAAGAGCATTCCATGGAATATAACAAAAAGTGTTTCTGAAGTGAATTATCTACCCTACTCTAATCTAGCCACATTTGTAAACTTTTTTTCCCATCTACATATTTTAACTGGGAAAAAAATGTGAGTCATTTTAAACATTGACATTAAGTTATCAGAGGAAGAAGTTTCACGAATGTTAGCAATAGCTTAGCAATAGGTTTAGCAATAGCTTAGCAATAGCTTACCAATAGCTTAGCAACGCAAGGGGAAACACAGATTTTGAATTCTGAACGTTGATTAGAAACTGATTATAATTCAGGTACATTGCTTTGGAGAGGAGACCTCTTTAGTTAATTTACTCTTAATGTAAAACATGTCTATATCTTAAGTAATCAGAGGAACGAGCTTGACAAACATTAGCGGTTTGCTCACAGCCAATACAGCCAACATATGCGGTTCCATTATTGGGGGAATACTAATATTTAACTTGTAACAGCTTTCAATTGTGTTTTTAATGGTTAAAATCCTCATTCATCTTTGAATAGACTTAGCTTCCTGTGAAATCCTCCCTGACTGCTATGGTGTGGTTATGCGTTGAAAATAACCAACCCTATGATCCCTATCTACTTCACCACACCACCAACCCCTAGGCTCTTAAGGGCAGATAATGACATAGTGTGTGTTGATAGAAGTCATAAGCCTTTCTGCTCATCTCTCTCTGGTTCAGTCCCTCCCTGCTAAGTAGACAAAAGATCTATCAGCTGCAAAAGGGCTCTAACAAGCAATTTCAAACTTCAAGCCCCACTTCATAGCACCATAGTTCCTTAAATATCTCAATTAGATGCAGCAAGTATCCTTCTTTCCTGAAGAGGATGTTCTGTAGGTTTGATGAGATCCTGCATTGCATCTTTCTGAATAGATGAAGCAGTTATAGACATTATAGGTCCTTCTAGTTAATAGAGCTCAAAGGAGGCATTCTTTTCCAGCAAAGGTTTGATAGATCGTGCACGATTATAAAGCTCAATGCACTATGAGACTAGGTGACGAACCGGATTCTGGCTGAGTACTCTTTGTCTTTTTGGTTTCCTCTGAATTTGGGGTTAGGTTTATTATGGCTTTTCTTTGTGTTTGACTGGTAAAACTGTTGTTCTGGGACTAACAGGGACTACAGAGTGTGCCATGCAGTTCCCTGAACCCTACAGCTACTGGGACACCCTGATGAAGATCTGCGTCTTCATCTTTGGCTTCGTGGCACCCGTCATCATCATCACCGTCTGCTACACGCTGATGGTGCTGCGTCTGAAGAGCGTGCGCCTGCTGTCGGGCTCACGAGAGAAGGACCGTAACCTCCGCCGGATCACCCGCCTGGTCCTGGTGGTGGTCGCCGTCTTCGTGGTGTGCTGGACGCCCATCCACATCTTCATCTTAGTCAAGGCGCTGTCTGGCAACGTTCCCGAGACCACCGCCGTCATGGCCGCCTACTTCTTCTGTGTGGCGCTGGGCTACACCAACAGCAGCCTCAACCCCATCCTCTACGCCTTCTTGGACGAGAACTTCAAGAGGTGCTTCAGGGACTTCTGCTGCCCCGGAGTCAAAGGACACGGAGACTCTCATGGGGTGAGTCGGGTGAGGAGCACCCTGCGGGACCACTCGTGTCCCACAGAGGCCCGGGGGGGTGGGAGGCAGGCCCGGCCCGTATGACTAGCCATGGACACGTCCCTCATGCCCTGTCAGAGCTGGGAGGACTCAAACGACCTGCCGACTCAAGTCACCACTGCCATCTGAGGGAGGGGCTAAAGCCAGGGCTAGCTTTTATTTATTTATCCAGCGTGATGCTCAGATACTCGACAGCCAGGTTTACTTAAAGGTCAAGTGTGTAGGTTTTAGTGTCATAGTGTCATAAACCCAACTATTCGTAAGTATGTTGGCACTTCTGGTTCCCTCATCTTGGGACTTCTGGCGATTTCATTTACGCTTCAACAATTATAAATCTAGTGTTACTGCAAGTCGACCGCTGATCATTTACTACATTTACAACTTAATTGACTATTTACTACATGATAGCAATTCTTATTACTATATGTAACAGTGACAATGATTGTGCTTGGGGCTAAGGGCTACACACAGGGCAGAGAAGTGAAAAAGTAGTGAGACATTTTTCTTTTAAAGTTTGTTTTTCCGTGGGATCTGTTGACATTTAGAAAAATAAAGATTGTTGGAACAATCATTTCAAATGTACTTTAGGTTTAAGCCTTTGAGACCGTGATTGTGAAGTGTAGTTAATGCCTCTGGAGTCACAACCCAGATAATAAATCTAATATTTTGAAATGTATAAAATGTACAAAGCTGAAATCCAGAAAAGAAAAGAAAAGTGTCATTATTGTTCATATTGTTGGTATGAACAATGAACATATGATTAAGATGAGACAAACCAAAACATATTTATTATTATGTAGCTTGACCAGATTTTGTTCACCTTACTTGGTAAGTCAACTAGTGGTTTGTGAACAAAATTTAAAAAAGAAATCAGCCCTAATTATTTCGGGAACAAACTGCATTATGGGCATTGTTTTTAACTGATTGTTTATTTTTGTGAATTGTATTTTTGATGCTGTAAAAATGTGTGAATAGTCTATATATCATTGGCAGTGAACCCATGAAAAATATATAGGGAGGCTGTGGCTCAGTGGGTAGTGTGATGGACTTCGAATCAGGGGGTAGCAAGTTTGAGTCCCACTGTAGTCAGCATGTCATTGTGTCCCTGGGCAAGACACTTCACCCCAAATTGCTACTGTGGGGATTGTCCACAGTACTGAATGTATGTAAGTCGCTTTGGATAAAAGCGTCTAACAAAATGACATGTAATGTAATGTAATATAGTAATCTCTCAGGGATCATCCTGTGTAATTCACCACTAGAACGTACTACATTAAGTATTCTCCTGATGGCTGACTTTCATGAGGCTTTGGTCTCAAAGCTATGTGCACAGTCTGTTCTTTGAAGCCATTTTAACAAACTACAATTACATCTGACATGGATCCACACCTTTTATTCCAGGCAGTAGGTGTTGGTTGTATACATTGTTACGTCAACCTGGCCTGTTCACACCTTGTCTGAAATACTAGTTATTGGAAAAACTGGGTTACAGCGCTCCAAGGAAACAGCTCACATGACAACCACATATGTATCAATCCAACATGCCTTTTGGTGTTCAATGCAATTCAACGTTCATACTGTAAATAACAATGAACTCATTAGTTTATTGTCTTGGAAATGTACATGTAACTGATTACTGTCGTTGTTTCCTGAATTATTTTAGCTTTCATATGAGTCACTAGATCAAATCAAATCATGCTTGTGATGGTTTTTCTTAATGTAGAGCAACCTGTTAATATATGTATCTGTCTAAATCTGATAGGGTAGTTATAGCAGAACATGTTTTGTTGTGCCTTTTTCTGTGTGCCTTATTTTAATTGGCCTCTGAACTCAGATATTTTCCTTATTTTTAAAAGATCAGCAATTAGCCACATCCATTTTTGTGCTGCCTTTCTTTCCCTTTAATGATATGAAAGTATGTTGTGGTATAAACGTACTGCTTTTAATTATTGTAGCACTAGAAGTCCTACTGAGGACCCCTGGTATGTATTTCTTATCTATTCCTCAAATACTGTATTTTAAACAATAGAAAGTATTGTTTTCCTATTAAAATGATCAGCCCAGGTCTGAGCACCACATACTGTATGTATAATGTGCTGCTGCATTATAAATTGACTGTATCTGTTGGATATGTTGCTGTATCTTTTAGCTTTGAATATCAAAACATGCTCCATGTGTCACATTAAAGCGGTGAAAAGTGAATTTTCTTCATTTAAAGATCAATATCAAAGTGTATCTTCTGTTTTCACTTCAACTCAACCCAAAGTAGCCTAAGTGTTTCCTTTTTTTGTTGGTGGCCATGCGCTAAATTGCGTTATGACCTTATAGATATATACAGTTTATTTGGTTTGAAAAAAATGGTATTGCTATGTTCATGTTGATAGCATTTAGTGTCATGTCTAATTACAGAATCATTTGGTAGTTAGGGAAGAATAGCGTATAACTGCAGAATATTTTCAATCTAATACTGACATTTGTATTTAGTATCTAATTATGATCTTGTAAATGGTGTCTAATTGTGCATTAGCATGACCTGTTTGGTTTCTATGAAGTTTATTTTGGGTCTATTGGGAATATGCTCCAGCTGAAATACTACTGATGTATTATATTTGATAATACTGTAGTTACAATACTTGTGCTAATACCAGTACTGCTATATAATTATTACTGACACGCCTGCTTTCTCCTGCCGCTACTTCCACTACGCCTCGCTTTTGCTAGTTTGAGGCTTCCGCTTTTTAAAATTGTGGATATAATTGGAAAGGACAAAGGTTTTTCATAGTGGTGTGCAGAGGGATTCTCAGATATTTGAGAGGCAAATTAAATCAGTCAGTTCCTGTGTGCATTGATTATGCTATTAGCCATAATGACGAAGATTACTGCAGTTTTCTGTCTGTCAAGGTCTGTGTGCATTGGGAAGCCATTACATAGCCAAGTTCAGAAATAGGCTCCTGTGCCTAATTAGGCTCTAATAGACTTCATCGTTCAGGGGAAAACCGTAAATCACTGCAGCTGCATAAAGCACATCCTAAAACAATGATTGACAAAAACAGAATTTGAACATGCATGTGCTATTACTTGTTTATGTATTTACTGGTTTTCAAAATACATAAATTGAGAACAGGTCTAAGGTTGCCAGTTTGGCTTGTGTTGATACATATACATTTACAAACAAGCGGTTCATAAATTAACTAAAATAAATTATCCATGACACACAGCGAAGTCTACATATAGTAACCCTCTTAATCATGAAACCATTTTGATTTAAAAAAAGCACTAATACTTTTATGATTACCTTTGTTTGCTACCAAATCATATTTACATGCAGATGGGGTTATATTCCTATAGATGTAAGAAATACTCACACTTAAGTACAATTTGCAGTACAGAAGACTCCTGCATTTAAAATCTTCCTTAGGTAAAAGTACAAAAGTATTAGTAACAAAATATATTTAAAGTACCAAAAGTAATTATGTGTTATAGCCCCTTTCAGAATAATGTATATCAACATACCGGATTATGAATATTGAAGCATTATTGGGTTTATCACTGATGGTAAATGTTGAGCTAATTTAAAATACTTAGTATACTGATGCTGGAAATATTAACCTATTATGTCATCATTTATTAGTTGATGTATCTATTGTATTGCTAATAATCCAAGTCTTTAAAATCACAAAAGTTTTCAGATAAATGTAGTGGAGTAAAGTTAGGTCAACAATATAATTAAAAGCTATATTCAATCCCTCTGTATCTTCAGTGTGGAGGTTTAACAAAGACTATTGCATCTGCGGGGACAATGGGTTTTCACTACAGCTCATGTTCAGCTATTCGCCACACGGGGGCAGGCGTGTTTGGAGAAAATACCTCATCTCATTCGCCACAACCGTTCACACCAACCAATAGGAACCGTTTGCGTCTGAACCGTTACTTCCGGGTGTAAGTCCGTTTTCATTTGATGATTCTTTGTATTTCATCTAAATAAAGCTACGAAATAAAGCTACAAAACGTTTAGAAAATGAACCGAATATTTGGACGTGGAAAGCCGAAGTCGCCTACTCCAAATCTGTCGGACTGTATCGGAAATGTGAGTCTCTGTTTTGTTGTTTACAACCTCAGGTGCCATTACTGAGCTAACACTGCTAACATGCTTCTGTTAATAAACACCTGCCCCACTACCAGCAATATAAATACCCCCTCGCTTTTATTTTTCATTCTGGTTTAGACTGTGAAATAGGTATATATTTGTTAACCAACAGCCGTCAATTATTTTCCTTTGCACATGCTTTTACACCTCTAGCTTTCTTATCCTTATATATTCCAGGGTCTTGATTGTGAAATGAGAGCTATCAATTCAGGTTAATGGGATTTATTAGCATGACATTTGACATGTGTTTCCTAAGCAAATACAATTATGAAATTCAAAGGCAGCGCAAATAACATTTATTTATTTATATAATTTATAACTCAAGCAAAATGACAACAAATAATAATAACAAATACAGTGAAATAAATTTCAATCAATGAAAGAACCAAAACAAGGGATTTACAATATTAGTTGTTAGAATAAACGAGATGATAATATAACTAAATCAAATTAAAAAAATTACATGTATATTTATTTATATTGTTTGGGTCGAGGGAATGTCTAAAGTTAAGAAAAAATCGTCTTGCCCACAACTTTGAGGTGGTTTCAAGGTATTTATCATAATAGGCTACGAGCTTTAGGTGTTTGAAACATATTGACCTAGAGAAAAATACACTAAATGTAAGAAAAACATTGATGCAAACATATTACTCTTTGCATCTCTCCTTGATTTGCCAAATTAAGAGATTATTGAGTTTGGGAACATAGTAGACTATGCTGTTTATGCGCTTTCTGTCTCCCTTCCTGTTTTCCACATGCAGCACACAGAGCGGGTATTAAGGCTGTGTGTTTGTTCTGCAAGGATGCTGCAAATCAATACTCCTCTAATCAACCCCCTCTTTTCTGCAGGTGGATGCAAGATCAGAGTCCATAGAGAAGAAGATTGGCAGACTAGACGTTGAGCTTGTGAAGTACAAAGATCAGATGAAGAAGATGAGAGACGGGCCCTCGAAGGTATCACAAACACAACAAGTAAACCACAGGAATTATGAAGATTACTCGAAGCTGCTCGATTATGGCAAAAATCATAATCTCGATTATTTGGGTCAATAATTGTAATTGCGATTCTGTAAATGCTATTATTCATTGACTTTGAAAACATCCATTTATTGGAGAAAAAAAATGTTAACAGTATGTTTTTAACAGTTGATTACCCTGAACTTTAAGTATAATTCAACTGAAAAAACAAAAACAAAAAAATAAATAAAAAGATAATCGTTTTATTTCGATTACGTTGTTTTCGTAATCATTGCAAGCCGTAATCGTAATCGCGATTAAAATACGATTAATTGAGCAGCCCTACAACATGATTCATTTTTTTTTTAATACAGAACATGGTCAAACAGAAGGCTTTGAGAGTCCTGAAGCAGAAGAGAATGTGAGTCCACTGCACAGTTTATACCCTAAGATGTATACATAAATAAGTACTGTATCAATTTGTTTCTGTATGGAAATGCCATATATGTCAATACTATAATTCATAAGTTGTGTCACCATTACAGGGTTACTTTTCAGTTTCCTTGGTTATGATTAATGATGAATACAGTTATGGACTTCATTCTTCATTAAAAAATGCTTGCATGTTACAAATATTAGCCAATATATGGCCACTCGAATGTCTATCTATTGCAGCCTTAAAAAATCCAGTATTGGAATGTCTCTACTTAGAATAATATGAAGTGCTCATTGTTTTAAAACTCACCTGTGTTTGTTTTACGCAGGTATGAAGGTCAAAGAGAGCAGCTGGCTCAGCAGTCTTTCAACATGGAGCAGACAAACTACACCATCCAGACATTAAAGGACACCAAAACAACCGTAAGAGCCAAACGACTTGATAAGCAAACTTAGTCATATGTGTTAAGTAAGGGATGAAACGTTGTCATGCCAAACAGTCCTCTCGTGCTGTCTTAGATACCTAAGGAGTGCCTGAGACAAGAAATCTCACATATTCAGATTCAGACGTTTCTTCATCTTTTTCCATGTGTCTCTACCTGAAAAAGACACATAACTGATTCTATTCCAGGGCTAATAATGTCCTTTTTACCAATGACAAAATATAAACCTTGTGCAATGTATTTTTTGTTTACAGGTGGAGGCCATGAAGATCGGTGCAAAGGAAATGAAAAGTGCTTACAAGGACGTCAAAGTTGATCAAATCGATGTGGGTTTACCGCTAAACTATTTGTATTATAATTCAATAATAGGTACACTGAACATCAATGCTAACAAAGGATCATCTATTTTCTCTATTTGTGCCTCAGAATGTCCTAAACTATGTCAAGACGTACCCTTGTTTCATTCAGAGGTATGATACATATTGAGTGACCATGTGTGTTTGATATTTCAGGATCTACAGGACCAACTGGGGGACATGATGGAGGATGCCAGCGAGGTCCAAGAGGCGCTGAGCCGCAGCTACGGCACTCCAGATATAGACGAGGATGATCTTGAAGCAGGTATACCTGACATGTTTGTTTTTTATTTAGTCTCTGGGCCCACGCCATTTTGATGCTGCTAGTTTAATAAAGAAACAACTAATGGTTCTTTCTAAGCTTTTCAAAATAGAACACAAAGTACTTTAAAAATTCTGAAACAAGAATCAGAAACAGGTAGGTTTACACGTACGAGGAATTTGACTTGATTTAACCAGAATTAAAAACACAGGTAGAGAACTGTAGAATGTAACTATTGTTCACGCTCACAGGCAAACATGAAAGTAATTGACTGTAGATCTGCACGATTTGGGAAAAATAACTCATTGTGATAATTTTGACTGGTATTCCAATTGCGATATGATATTCATGATATTTAAGGGAATGATCATTTTGCATCATTATTCTCAATATCATTGAAAAACATATTTAGATATCTTTTTAAGAGGATCTGTAGCAAACAAAAAGAGGATTTGTAGCACCTCTGCAGCACCACGATACTTTAGATTTAAATGTGATTCTTATGACATATTTAGCATTTAACAAATATTGTTCCTCCTGCGATTTGAATATTGCACTAGTCCATGTTGCAATTGCTATACGTTTGCGATTAATGGTGCAGCCCTTATTGATTGATACAAATAGTCATATTCACTCTTTTAACAATTGAGAAAAATCTAGTGGTGGAAAATCTGTTGTTGGGATGCGAGCTTGGCCAAACCTGCTACAGCGCGTGCAGTACTGTGTTGATGGTGTGACTGTGTTTCAGAGCTGGACGCGCTGGGCGACGAGCTGCTGCTGGACGACGACAGCTCGTACCTGGAGGACGCCTCGGCCTCCCCATCCATCCCCGAGGGAATGCCCAGCGACGCCAAGAAAAACAAGGTAACAGTATTCAGAAGATCGTGGTCACTAACACTTTATAATGAAGGCACCAAGTGGAGAATTACAGAATAAAGAATGCATGGAAGGGAAATAAAAATAAAGATTTGCATGCGTCACGTTTAAAACATAATGTGTGCTTCCTGAAGTAAAAATGGTCATGCAGTTAACGGGCTATAATGTGTGAGACTGTTGGAATCATATTCAGTGTTTTGCTCCACTAAAAATGATCAACAAAAAGACCAAGTCCAAATAAAAACGAGCTCAATATAACCCAAATGATGACTGTATGCATGCCACATATTCACTTTGAGCAAACAAGGTGAACTTGTTATTAGATGGGTCTTTTAAGCTGTTGGGGGCCTCGGATAGCCTCTGTTTTTTAAGTGTTTTGTTTTTGTCATTTCAGGACGGCGTTCTGGTGGATGAGTTCGGCCTGCCACAGATTCCTGCCTCGTAAACAAGGGATGGATTAAAGCAACTGCACTTCAACTGAAAACACTTTTATAAGAGTAACATGTATACATGCAAAAGGTTTGACCTGAGAACACTACGATTTTGAAGCCATCCGTGTATTGGGTTGTGTATTTTTAACACTACCGTGCTAGCATGTGGCCTTGTGTGACCTTTTTTTAAAAACATGATTCCCCTTTCGTTTGTTTTCGTCCTCCTGTCTAGCACTTATCCATCAGTCTCGTCCATCACCGGTATTACCAAGCTCATTTTTATTTGTCTTAATTGTGTTCTTGTTTTGTGTGTTGTTCGGTCATCACTGTTATGTTTTAGTTTTGTCTTGCAAGTGGAGATTATTCTATTATTTTAAACATGCAAATTAAAGTATGTGTTTTAACTTACCACTGAATTCTTTGGTTAATTATTTTTCAACCAGGACAACAAATCATTGCATTTAACATCTTTAAGTCACTGTGAAGATGCGAGGCACTTGTATACATATTAAAGTGCTTTTTCCTTTATAAATATGGTACTTAAGTACAGATTTTAGGTACTTGTACTTAACTGAAGTATTTCCATTTTATAACACTTTATACTTCTACTCTATTACATTTTGGAAGCAAATGTTGTATCTACTCCCCTGTATTTATTTTACAGATGTATTTACTAGTTTCTTATAAATCCAGATTTTGACACACTATACTTCGGAAAAACATTATTTGATATAGATTAATCCATCCAATATTATATATATAAACATAAAGCCAACCATATTACAGAGAGACATTACAAACAACTTTGTACATACTTTCCTAAAAAGGTCTCTTTTTGATGTTAACTCAATGTGTAAAAATTTTGAAAACGTCTTAATCCAATTCTCTATTATTCAATACATCAGGGCCGGCCCTAGACTTTTGGGGGCCCTAAGCGAGCTTTGGCTTGGGGGCCCCCCTCACTCTAGCGCGTTCTCACTACACGCAACACGGAACCAACTTTTGTCTTATGATGTTAACATAAGCATACATATTGTATAAATAAGCAAGTAAACACTGTGGACCTAGGGGGTCCTCACCTCCTCTAAGGGGGTCCTCACCTCCTTTAGGGGGGTCCGGGGGCATGCTCCCCCGGGATTTAAAAAAAAAATATTGAAGTTAAAAGCATCAATCTGGTGCACTTTGAGAGCAAAATTAAGAGATCTATGGATACATCTCTCAACACTCATATGAAACAAAGCTGTAACAGATTTTTCTTTATGGATATTTTACAAATCACTTAAACTGTATTCTTGTTTTGTCATATAGTATTTCATAACTGTTTTTCATTTATTCTCTCTGGCTGTCCATCTCATAATGTTCACATATAAACTAGCTGTCACTAGGAATATCATTCAGAAGAATTATAATTTCTTCACTCAGGATCAACTGTGTACTGTAAGGCTGCGTCTAGCTTCATGTCGAACAGTAAGTCAACATTTCCGAGGGAGCTTTCTTTGAAATCACCTGGTAACGCTAAAAAACATTACATTTAGATTGTATGACAAAGTGTTTATTTAATATATCTGGCTAGCTATAGCTACTTGCTAACAGTTTAGCTTACCCCCGCGATTCAAAGTAACGTCAACGTAGCTGTAACTTATGCTTTGCTTACATGTTCGCATAACTTGGAAGTTTACTTACATTTACATACCTTGTTTACCTGGCTCAAGTGGTGGATCTGGGGTTGTTGTGTGAGCTACCACTTGAGAATTGTCGTCTTTTTAAGATGTCCATCTTCAAAAACTCTGAGTCCGACTGACAGTTTAGTTTAAACATTGTCACAGCTCACAAGATAGGTGCCTGTCAGCCAATAAGACAGATGTTTATTTGCATTCAACTCTCTGGTTGGTCTGGTGTCTTGCCTCTGTTGCATTCACTGAACACGGGAAATTACAATCCTGCCGTCCTCTCTAGTGTCATGATGAGGTTCAGGTAAAGCACGGTTAATGTATTATATTATTGACTCAATAATATAATACATGACTTTGAGAGTAAGCAATCTAGACATATTAACACCATTAATTAAACATACTTATCACGGCGACGGTGTAGCCTACTGAGATCTTTTTTTCTTTTCAAATTATTTATTTTTTTTGTTTGCTAGGGGGCCCCTTAGTGGCTGCAGGGCCCTAAGCGGCCGCCTATTTCACTTAATTGGTCGGGCCGGCTCTGCAATACATCATATTTAAATCAACTCCATTTTGAAAGTTGAATCTGTTTGTATAAAGTCCTCCAGATATATTACAAACACACAAAGTTTAACCTTCCAATGGACTTTGTTTGGTAATTTCAAACATTCTATGACATCCTTCCTGATATTGCGAGTACCTTGTTAGATAGATAGATAGAGCTTTATTGTCTCCCTAAGGAGACATTTGTCTTGGGCATCGAGATAATAAACATAAACATTTAGGACAATCAGTCATAGATACAGAACAGAGATCACATATCACATGGCAAAGAAACAAACAAGAAACATACAGGTACAGCACTTTCCCTATTGCACATACACCTATTGCACATACATAAATCAAATATTGCACTTTCCCTATTGCATTCATACATAATCAAATAATGCACTTTTCCCCATTGTATTTAAACATAAATCAAATAGTGCACCTTCCCTACTGTATGTTCGTTTAAAAGCCTAAACATCTCGAACATAGGAGGCATTATAATATGTTTGACAGGAGTTAACCCTACCCTTATGGCATGTAGTTGTTTTAATCAAATATGTAAATTTAAAGTCTGGGCTAAACAGATTCATGATGGAAACCGTGTGGATACATCTGGAAATTCCTTATCTGAGAGGACACTTGTAGACTGTACAGTTTGTAACATGATATTCCCCGTCACCTGTGAGTCGAGCTCATTCCTGGTAGCGACAGCCAATCACCTTAACGTCTGCTACCAACATTCTACCAAGATTCTACCAAGAATTGAGAGCTCTGGCCAATCAGCGCCCGTATTGCTACCAAGAATTGAGAGCTCTGGCCAATCAGCGCCCGTATTGCTACCAAGAATTGGCTCCGCAGCAACCAAGAATTGACCAATCAGCGTCTCCGTAGGCGGGGTATACTCGCCGCGAGCGAGAGATGAACTGTTTCCCAACATCACAAGTAAATAAATCATCCTTTAACTATTTTGTCAACGCTTATAAACTGTCATATTAGATGTATAGATATATTTTAAGTAAACAACATGTTGCTCAGGGACATTTTACGAATGACTAGCGAACCGGACATGTCCCGTTCCATGTATATGATGTTTACCGGTAGCGGATTATTATGTACATGTATCGTCAATTTAATGTTGACATATCTGGCTAAATAACATGCCTGTTTTTGACATTACCCAGCTAAAGTTAAGGACTAACGTAACTACGGTATGAGCTAGAGAGCATCTCGGACGGGACGGGAGGGAGCGAGCGAGCGGAACTTCTTTTGTTGTCTTTTTTTTCTCCGTCACCGGTGCAGCGACCTTTATATCTACAGTCTATGGCAGCGACCGACGTGTTTTAAAAGTTAATTTATTCTTTAAGCGAGCTTTAACAGCATGAGATACAAATAAAACAAGGGCAAAACAAATCTTGCCCTTGACTGTAACCGGACAACCGTTTTTATTTTACCATTAATTTAAATACTAAACATGACTTGTAAACAATGAAAGTCCGGGGGGGACAGTGAAGGGAAGTTACAATGCAGTTTACACCACCTTTTTTTTAACGAAATGCTTGTACTCTACTTGATTAGGCAGGCCTGTTTCCATTGTAAGGTACTTTAATAAACTATAATTGAGAGGAAATTATTAAATAGTTGCGATGAAGTCAAGTTTTTCATACAAAATATATGCTATTTTTACATTTTGATTGATTGATTACATTTAAATGCATAATCTGCATTTGTACTAGTTTGTATTCATCTTTCATTTGTATTGTATGAGTCATCAGTTTTTCTTTGAATCAATATGTAATCTTTTACAGCTTGTTTATTAAATATTTATTATAAATGATATATTTCTCAGTTTTTTCAAATATGACTATTTTATTATTCTCTAGATGGAACCACGCTTTTGAAAACATGACAGACACTTTGGAAGCAAAGCTAGGCCGTGGATTCAACCTCTTTCTCCCGAGGAAGTGATAGACAAGGCCAGGACAGCCATAACCCAGCACCGTGGCGATCCATCCAGCAGAAGACACCTGCTGGGTTTCTTTGAAATCCAGTTTGGTCTGTTTTGCGGGCAGACTTTCCGTTGGGTGGCGGAAAATTATCTTGGCTATGCTGCTTACCTGGTGGCAGCAATGAAAAGAGACCCGACAGGAGGCTGCAAAGACTCCAAGACTCAAGACTCAAAGACTCCAAAGAACATGCCCTGAACAAGGGCTGTTTCAAAGAGTATATTGAGCTCTTTCCTTCTGGTATAATTGCCATTGCCATGAAAGAAGAGCAATATGCTGCCAAAGCTCCCTAGCACACCGTCCTGCCTAGGTCACTCCCCCTGCCAAGCACTTGACCACCACAGAGCATGCTGCTCCCACCCAGCAAGCTGGGACCAGCCAGCATGTCTCAACCTCTTCACTCCGCTCCCTTTTGGTTGGACAGAAGGTGCCAAATCAAAGGAGCCTGACAAACGCAGTGAAACGGCTGGTTTCCCCCCCTCAAAACCAAACCCTGTAAGCAAACATTTATTCAATAACACTTATTTTTTATGTGTAGTACTCTTCAATACTTGTGATGTTTATCTGTTTGTCCTTAATTTGTCTTTATTTAGCTTTGGTCCGTGCACGGCAAAAAACCCACCTCATCCAACTGCCTGTGTCCTTCGAGACAGCAAAGGCCCCAGCATCCACCCTCACACACCCAAACAAGAGGTTGTTACATTAAGTAAACACAGAGACATTATCTACAACATTTTAACATGACTGAAACTGGCTGAAATACTGTCTTCACCTTAATAAGTGTAGTCAATGTTATTAAAGGATCCTTATTTACTTGAATACCACCTTTCCTTTCTTGGGTCCAAAACAAACAATTACTTAAGAGACATACAATAAGCAAGTGTGTGTGTCAGATGGAGTAAAGCAGAACAACACTTTCTGGGTTTCCCCCATAACTTTAGGGAAGTAAAATTACAGAAAAGTACAAATACATCTCAATCTTTAGTAATTAATAAGTATTCTGTTGGATTTGCAGGTGCTTCATTGGGGCACACAGTCCTGCACAGTGACCAAACTGCAACAGAGTGGTGGAGGCCCGGTTCAAAATGGTGGTACGTGCTTATATAAGCACACCCGAGAGTGCGTGATCCCCAACGCCAAGCTGATGACTGAGACCACCATCCAGCTCCCAGAAGTGAATGTTGCAACTGTCACACAATGGTGAGCATAAGCATACTGCATGCAAAAACATGTATACTTACACAGTAATACTTACCCTATAAAATGATTTACCGTTCAAAATAATCCCAACTTTTTTTTATTACAAATATTCCATTTAGTTCATTAATATTGATTGTCTCATGTTTCCGCAGGTTCGACAGGCGTTGCGGGTCTCAGGGAGAGCAGATCCTGAAGCAGGGTATCTCCGCTCCTGACGCTCCCATGGCAGGACCTGAGCAGCTTCTTGTGGCAATGCAGAAAGGGACATCTCTGTATCCTGGCAGTTTGGCTGAGCCTCACGACTTTGTTCTGCCACCAAACACTGCTGGTGAGGCAAAGCTCCAGAACAGCTCACAACCAGTGGCAATCTCACAGGTCCCACCACCACCTCCATACTATGCTCTTCCCTTCCTTGCACCGACTCCACCCTTCTCAACACCATACATGGTGCAGCTTCCTCAAGTGCCTGCCCTGGACCCTCATAGGTTGTGCCTGGAAGCTCTCAGATGATGCTTCTCAACATGCCATTGCCATCAGCTACTCAGGCGCTAACATCCGGTCAGAGTAACGTGCCGTACACCACACACCAGTACAGGAAAGGAAAAGAGGAGAGGGAGCAATCTGGATCAGGCAAATAGAAAGTAGGTCTTAAAGTATGGTTAAATAATAAAAAAAGTTCCACTTTTACATGTTCTGACATACTAGGGATTGCGCGGGATTCAAAACCGCGCTCGCAGGGCGTATTTCGGCTACTTCACGGTTATCAAACACGCTATTACATACTTAGACCCTCCAGAAAAACACGGGCAAAAATCCTTGATTATGCGGGCTAAATTCCTTGATTATGCGATTAAACATGCAGGGTTTTATGTGATTTTATGCGGTGAAATTGCGGGAAGTTGCGAAATATGCGGAAAGTTGCAAAATATGCGGAAAGTTGCGAAATATGCTAAATATGCGGGGAAAAATAAAACATTTTTTAAAAATATTGGGCTGTCTTATTTATTCTCTCTCACACACAACCTGCCACTAACGTTAAACCCCTTTACTATTCAATTAAACACATTCAATGTTTATTTATTGTAAAAGCAATTGGGCTATTTTAATCTCTCACACACACTTCTCCGCCTCATTCTGTTTTCATTTACTCGTTCGTTATCTGACCAGCTTCAATCTTGTAGGCTACTCACTTCGTTTCTAGCCCTCGAAAGGGTTTTGGGGGTTGATGAACGTGGGTTGTTTGGCTTTCTTGTCCGCAGCAGCAGAAAGCATTTTCGAATGTTTGAATGAATCAAAGTGGGTCGTCACTGTCGATTTTCTCTTATGCTCCAACACACAGTTGCACGGGGTGCAGAATAGTTTCCCCCCACTTTTTGCCCGGTTTTTAGTAGAAATGTTCGTCGGTAAATGAGATGGATTAGATTTTTTCATCTTGGTGTTTTCTCTATCGTGTGAGCTCCACACGTTCAATCTATACAGTGTTGTTTACATTCTGTGATGCGCGAGTTGATGACGTCACGTCAAGACGAGTTAACTTTTTTCCCCCTCAATTTTGTGTGGAAAAATGCGGGGATTATGCGGCCTTTTGATAAATATGCGGCCTTTTACAAATCTGCGCCATTTTGCTGATTATGCGGTAAATTCTGCGATCGCAGAATCGCGTTTTTCTGGAGGGTCTACGATACTACTACATACAGTTTTGAGGGGAGGAATCTGAAGAATTCAACAGGCTGTATTCTTAAAAGTGTCGACTCTGGTGGGACTCGAACCCACAACCTTTGAATCACTTCACCAGTGTTTTGCTAGAAGTCCAATGCGCTATCCATTGCGCCACAGAGCCAGGTCTATCTACACTTTTGTGCACACTGTAAAAAATGTTCATAATTTAACAAAATGTGAAACTCCACAACTTAATTTTAGTTTGATGAATTGATACATCTTTAAATGTAGTACCACATATAGATGGTACAAAAAAAGTTGTGAAAACTCGTAATGTGTTTTGGTTAATATCGGTATGCGTGCGCTTGAATATACAAGCATAAATGGCATAAATACTCTGGTTATGTCACTGTTTTTCAACTTTATGTACACTTTTTGTCTGGATGTAAGCAATTGTGCCGTTGGCAAAAGATAAATAAAGTAAAAACTAAAATAAAGACATTAAATGGATTGTTTCCTGTCTGTACCGGAAGTAGTTATTTAGCAACAGTTAGCAAAAGCTAGTTGTGTGATTTATGTTGTGCAGTAAGTAAAGGACGTTATAAACAACATGTCAGGGCAAACGTTAACAGTGACAGTTGCATACGGTAATACCATTTTTGCATGATGTTAAACTATGGTTCCCAGATGATAGATACGAGTATGTTAGTTTAATAACCAGCTAGGAAGTGGTTAGCTGATGTAACGTTAGCTACAGTTAGCTCTTACCATGCATTTCACTTTAGTAGCTAAAAATCCTGACTAAACAGTGCATGCAAGTTAACCGTGTCTTTGTTTGTCTGATATCTGAATAGTTGGTCTACAGCTACATAACATGGATTATCAAAAACATGTTTATTTGTAAATGAATGAATTTTCTTCACACACAACACAGATTTGGGATAAAAATCACAACAGCATCGCTTATCTCTAAAACCTGCTGCTTAAGTAATTGGTGTTATTAGTACGTGGAAATACTTGAATGGGACATTACTGATGTTATTAAATCCGTTGTTTGCTTTGCCATCGTAACGTCACAAGTCTTAAGTGTAACATTTAATGCATGTATGTACTGTTTATTGTATGTTAATTACATTCATTTCGAGGGTATTAAAGGTAAATATAGTTGGGGCAAATTATATTTGGCGAGAGATGGATCAGATATTCAGATCTTGTACTTTAGTAAAAGTAGAAATAACAAAGTGGAAAAAAAAAATCCTGTACTCAAAATGTTACTCAAGAACAAAAGTATTGGCACCAACATATACTTAAAGTACAAAAAGTAAAAGTACACATTATGCATATTGGCCCATTTCAGAATAATATATCATATGTTGGTTATAATTATTGATGTATTGATGTTTTTATCCAAGCTGTTAAAGGTGGAACACATTTTTCTAAACACGAGACAAATGTGCAAAAATGCAGTGAGGGATGAGGGGGCTGACTCTAGTTAAAACACGTAACTGTGCTTGGGACAAATCATTTCTGGTAGACTGTTTTTTTGTGTTTCTGAGGGATAATGGATGGCACTGCTTGCTTTTTATGTCTTTTTTATGTTTATGAAAAATAATCTCCCACAATTTAAAAAGCAATTGTCGCTAATGATTGTGCTAATGATAAAACAAAAATATTTCCCAAAAGGATCTGCTAAGCACAGCATCACATTAACTGGCCAGGATGAGGGCAAAGGACCCATTGTCAAAGACCTCTCAGATGCTCTTGCCCAAGCCACTGGAGTTCCTCAAACGTCACAGAAACTCATCTTCAAAGGTAGACCGTCGGCCTCTTTTCTTCCACATCATTGAATATCTTATTATTTTACACCTACCTCTAATCATGCCTTATTGTTCATGTCATTCCAGGAAAATCCCTGAAGGATGTGGAGGAGAGTCTGTCCAGCTACGGAGTAAAAGAAGGCTGCAAACTCATGCTGATTGGAAAGCGGGTAAGGCCTTAACATGTGTGATTTATCTTGTGTGTGACTGTATATTTAAATAAATACTGGCAATAATCTACCAACAGAATAGTCCTGAGGAAGAGTCTGAACTGAAGAAGCTGAAAGACATTGAGAAATCTGTAGAACAGAGCGCTAAAAAGCTGGAGAAGGTCGACGGGGAGTTGACTGGACTCAAGAACGTAAGAAATAAATCCTGCTTTGAAAGATTTTCCTGCGTTGGTCTATTCTGTTCTCCAATATATTTTTGATGAAAGTACTGTTAAAAAGTTTGACTATGGATTTTCTTTCACAGGGCTTCCTTGCCAAAGACCTCCAGGCAGAGGCGTTGGGTAAACTAGACCACCGAGTGAAAATAGCAGCTGAACAATTCATGAAGATTCTTGAGCAGATTGATGCTATGGTGATCCATTTTGTTTGATTAATTGATGAGCATTTGGTTTCTTACAGATGTCACATATAAACCTGAAGTGTTTCTTCTGTTAACAGAATATCCCAGATAATTTCAATGACTGCAAAATGAAGAAAAAGGGACTTGTAAAGACCGTCCAGGTAAACCCTTTTCCAGCATCGATAGAATGTTGTACTGTAATTGAAAATCATTGTCAATAAATGTGATTATTTTCCACCAATAGGATTTCCTGGCACAGTGTGACAAGATCGAGGCTTGTATAGCGGACCACCAATCAAAGATCCAGTCGAAAAATCTCGCCCTGCCGGAGTAAGCGAAGTGTCCCATATCATGTGCTAATCATTGCTCTGTGAGCAGCTGTGTACAGAAAGCGTCACGAGTGGATGCGGTCTTTGTCTATTTATTGTTGATGTGTATGAGACAGCCCTCATCACAGTGAGTCCTGAGAACAGAAGGAGGCTGGGTCTTGGCTCTATGTTAGATACATCTGGGATATGTCCTCTGGATTTAAGAGAAATTATGAAATCATAACAACAGACACTCTGTGGAAGTTTTGATTTGTGGCAAATAATGTAGATCAGAGGTTTTCAAAATGTGAGCCCTGCCCTCCCAGAGGCACACCAAACTGTTTAAAGGAAGCTTAGTGAAAAATATCTAGACAATCGCATAGAAAAACCTAAATTAGTTTTATCGTTAAGTATCTCAAATGGTTCAATAATACAGAGAACATGTTGTTCATCTAATTGTGGTGTACCGACTGTTTTGATGTAGAAGTTTGTACACACCTGGCTAAAAATATGTGGACATTAATGACCATCGATCTGCATACAGATTTCAGTCTTTTAGAAAATGGGTCTATCACCAACTATTATCTTATATATGCTAAATATACGGTATATGGTCATTTGAAACTCAACAACTGTTAACTTCTTTTGTTATTCGAAAGTAAAGCAGCTATTTTGTTCATATATGTTCTTCTCTTCTTCATCACATGCTAGTAAACTGAATATGTTTAGCTTTCAGATAAAAGGGAAAATTTGATGGTCCTTTTTCAAAACATGTTTAATGTTCAGTTAAAAGTCGCTACACTATCAAAAAAAGAAAAGAACAAGAAGTCCATAATGCTGTCCACAAACCTTTTTGCCATATGTTGTGTATTTATATTTCTACATTGAGTCAGCACCTTTAGTTCAATCCGGTGACTGATCCTGTGAACTTGCGTACCTTTGAAATGTAGTGTGCACTGTTGAATTGTTATTGATCTAATTCATCATGAAAACTGACACATCACATCTATTTTCCTTTGTTTTAAAATAAAATATTTGAAAATGCAATAGTGTGTTGGTGAATCATCTCTGAACACAATCTTAGAACTTCAATTTGCTACAAAAAAAATGACTCGGACTCCTTTTTTCAGTTTATTTCCAGCTTTATCCATGATGGTCTTTTAATACATTTTACTAGCTTATACAGACCCTTCATTTTTCACAGATGTGCAAATGAGCTTTGAGAGTAGTGGTTGAGGAATTAGAGGGGGGGGTCCAGTGGTACACTGTGTTCCCACAAGCAGCTTTAACAAATGACCTTCAGTAAGCTATACAACAGTGAAGCTTGCCATGTAACAGGTTCTAGCTGGTCTAACCCATAAAAACAACAATGTACTTCTGTCACTAATCATCTTTGTCCTTAGCGCCGTGCTTCAGTATGCGTGTGAATGCAACATAGTTGAAGTTGCCTTTCTTGTCAATGGGCGCCTCACGGAAGAGCTCGTCCACGTCTTCATCCGTAAACCTGTCTCCCATGGTGGTGAGCAGCTCCCGCAGGTTTTCCTCTTGGATTATACCTGAGGGAGAAGTCGATCCATCTGTTAGTGGATTTACAAAAAAAATTAATCAACAAATACAAATAAAAAGACTCATGTTCTTTGAAATCATGAGCATTTTCAAATCATCATTCACCAGGTGTTATATAAAGGAATACATACCAAACATATATTTACTATATATTGTCATATACTATATATGACAACCGCCAATTCCATTTATGGAGCTAGAATAATGAAACCTCAGTATAATATTAATAATAAATGTTGTAAATAGTCATAAATGTCTTAGAATAAATGGATAGATTACTATAAAATGCTAAAATGTAATATCTTATTGTTGTCACAAACCCTTTCCCTTATGCAGATTTTTCAAATTAAACATTTATTAACAAATGAATGTTAATATAAAATGTTAAAATTCAACGGGAATACAAATGTTCCTTTAAAAATCGTCTATTTTTTAACCAGCAGTTACCTCTCCAACGGCACCTACAGTATCTATGCATCTGTGCAAGTAATCAAAAAAGCAAATCATATCATTCAAACATTTATTTGTCCAAATGTTTCGGGATTTGTGGACCAAACCAAAAGGTGGGTATGTCAAGTAATTATACTACTAAATAAGAAAGACAAGATAAAGAAAATAGCTAATAGCAGCTCTAATACAAATCAATTTGTGAATTGAGGATATAGAAAAAGTATTGCTATTTTTCTACTGTTTTGATTTTGGGACAGAACAACGAACATGTATAGAACAACTAACCAGTGGCCTCTTCGTCAAAGCAGGCGAAAGCGTTACGGATCACATCCTCAGGATCCGTGCCGTTCAGCTTCTCCCCGAACATGGTCAGAAACATGGTGAAGTTGATGGGGCCCGGCGCTTCGTTCATCATCTCCTCCAGGTACTCATCTGTGGGGTTCTTACCTGCGGCACAATCACAGGAAAGACCATTTATTATACATCACACCCAGCACCCATTGTGAAAGTCTCAGGTGTTAACATATCTTCCTAATCTTCCATAATCTTCCTGGATTGAATCTCTTCATCTTCTAGTTTTGAAAGGTCACTTGAACAACCAGCATTTAGCCCAGTTTTAAAAGCTGGACATGAATCTATGAGAGTAGGTCACATCCACATCTTCCCCCTCGTTGTCGCAATGTGTTCAAAATAAATACATCTGTTGGGAAAATACTGAATGTACTCTTCCAATATCAGAGTAGCACATGATAACAAAGGCCCTACGTAGCTGTGTAATGACAGGGTGTATGATAACTAGAGGAGCATCAGGACTGTTTTAGGCATATGATAGCTATGTGATTAACATGATGATCCAGCCTCTTTGGAGATAGACATATGACAAGCATGATCATTTCTGATGTAAATCTAAACTAAACATTGAATACTGCTTTGAACCGGTATTCCTCCATCTTGTGACTGTGTAACACCCTCTCTTGTTTATAAGCATGTGAAGGACACTGTTCTGGGAACGAGTTGTCCCAAATGCTCTGTATGTGATGACTACTTCTATTCTTGCAAGGATAATAAATACATGTATCCCGATTATTGAAACTCAAGCCGGTGACGACGAGTGATATTTTCCGAACAACATTGTTAAGTTTACCTAATGAGGCCAGCATGTCATGAAGGTCTTCTTTGTCAATGAACCCATCCCGGTTCTGGTCGATCATGTTGAAGGCCTCCTTGAACTCCTGAATTTGAGACTGGTCAAACATGGCGAACACATTGGAGGTGGCGCGCTGAGGACGCTTCTTGGTGTTCTTTCCCTTGGCCCTTTTGCTCGACATGATGGCAGTTGGTTAGTTTCCCCTTCCTGTAATACAGATCAAATGAAGGATGTAAACTAGAGCTTGAATTGGATCTGATATGTACATCACTATTGTGAAATTTAAAGTTTGCCTTGGTAAATTGCATTAATATTGATCCAGGAAAGGGTTATTTCATCTAAACAAACTTCTGATTCTAGCCCAACTTACTTTGTTCTCTGAATGCAGTTGTTAAAAAAACGCAATGAAATTTCAAGCAAAACGTAAGGAATTTATGGAAGTATAAAAGTAAGATTGGCCTATAATTTTTGAAAATGACTCGAATTTAACTCAACCCAAATGATTGTTTCAAACATGTTCAGACTCCATGTCACAATCTCCAAATGAAAAACAATGAATTTTGGTTCAAATCCACTGCTTTACCTCGTTGTCAACAAAGCTAGTGTAATCCTATTACAGTTATATTGTATGATCTCTGTTTTAAGAATAACTAATACATATAGTGCCTCAGTATGTAGTCTAAGCGCATGTTGATGTGTGTGTACCTTTATATGTAGTATTATGGGTTATCTTTGATTAGTTACGCATGTAAAGGGTAGAGAGACTCTCTGTTATGTGTCCTCTGATAAACTGATGTGGAAGGTCTTTTGGTTGTATTAGTCGACAGCTAAAAAGGTATAAATTGTGAATGCACTTTTACACGTTTGACCAAAAGAAAGCGCTTGTCTGACAGATTATAAATGCCGATTATTAAATTAAGGCAACAAATGGGCCGTTTAAAGATGTGGACCCTTGTGTTGGACCTTTTACTACACATTAATAACATGTTAGTTGGTATTCTCATTTAAGGTTCATAGGATTCTGATATCTGCTAGGACTAAATCTAACTCGGCAAGACAACCACAATGTCTGATGATAAACCGTAAGCATATCACACATTAGCCAACAACAGGAATGCATCGATTTGCGAAAGCAATTTCCAATGTTTTATTTATAACAATACATTTTTGCTGCCTAACGTACTTCCGAAATCTGATGTAATGTTAGCTATACATTACATTTATAAGCTAATAGCTAGCCCAATGTTGACCTCAATAACGGACCAGACTATCACGAGCTAACCGAAATCCATTCACAGCACAACAATATCGACTTAATGTGGCCTTAATGTGCAGAAGATTCAGAGGCTAAATTAAATCACCCACCTCAGAAAATGCAGGCGTTATTGCCAAACGTGTATAGAGAGGGCTAGCAGATCCTCCACAGAATAATAAAGAGCAACCATCAATGTTTTATTTCCTGTCTCCTCAACTGACCAATCAGAGCCGAGCTGGACGGAGCCAACTGACCGGAAGATACCATGTTGTCCCCATTTCAGTTTGTTAAATCATGTTTTTCCATTTAGATATTTAAATATTGACGAGTGGTCATACTGAAAATAAATGTTGGATTGTTTAATTTAAGCTCGTATTTCGATAATGTCATTAAATGTGTCTAAATGAACAATACTGCAGTGTATATGTCCCACCACTAGATGGCAGCAGTTACAAATACATTCCAACGTTTATTTTTGCAGCTTTTTTACGTCTCATTAATTGAATTGTGGTGCAGAGACGTCGGTCTATTATATGATTTTGCCCCAGAGAGGAAATGCATATTGGTCCCAAACGAGCAGCTTGGGAAATGTAACTGTTCATTTAGGGAAATAGAAACATTTAAAGCACTTTGAGGTGACATGTTGGTACAGATCAGCCATTATGGCCGGTGAATACAACAAGGGTTTTAATTTGGAGATGGAAACATGCGTTAGTGACTTCGCCCCTTGTCTCTAAACGTTTAAGAAAAAGGCTTTGCAACCGTTTGCAATAGATGATGAAACCTATTCAACATTCATTCAAGGTAGCAGTCAAACGTGAACTGCAGATTTTCATCTATTTACTGACAAGGCCTTATATTTCTCACTAGGAGTTCCCACATACACAGTCTCTGGTTCCCACGTTTCCCTGAAGCTTGGACACCGCGGAGGGCCAGGCGAGCTGAGGAGCCTGGGATCGGCCTTCTCATGGTCTAAATTTAAAGCTGTCCCAGCCTTAAAAGGTCCTGACGGCGTCTTGCACATTCTGCCAAGTGGCAGCATTATTTTTGTTCAGTGGACTGCCGTCCTGTCCACCGCCCCTCACCCTGCTGCTTTCCCAGGATCTGGACTTGCTTTAGCTACTTTTGGAATTAGCACACCTTTTATCTGATTTTCAACTTTTGTGGATTGGTGAATCCTTAGTTGTGGTGAGTGACGTATTTATTTCTTTATGAATAAGACTGTCTTTAATACTGCATAATTGTTATTTCAGTTTATGTCATCTGTCATTTTGGAAGCAGTAAGGCTTGAGGCCTCCTTTAACAACTTGAGTAATGTTTTTTGTTTATTGATGTATTATTCATTTTATTCATGCCTTTATAATAACAGTATATTGTTAATCTGTATCTATTGTGTCCTTGCAGAATATTGCATGTGTCATTGAAGTCAAATGTCATTTTAAATGTAGTAAAAGTTAATCTTTCCATTAACATTTGCTTAACCTTTAACGTTTTTATAACCCAGGATTTATATTTGCAAACTCATTGCCCTCATGCTTTTAGTCCAGTGTAGGCCTACTGTTTGTTTCTCTTCACAAATGGATTCACTCTTTGCCTACACACTGCCTGTTGTAGGTGTTGGACATAGCTATACAAGTTTTTGGAGTCTCTTGTCATAAATGGCAGATCTCTCCTCTCTGATCTCTGGTTACATGATGAAGGGCCCTGTGGGAGCTGATCATCATGTTTTCAAGCTGTAACACTTCAACAGTGGTTACTAGAGCTGAAATGATTTGTCATTTGATTGATTGTTGACTCCACAGACTTTTTTTTTCGCAACATTCTTGATAAACTGATCATTTATTCCACGAAATTTTGAAGCAAAACGATGTGAATATGTGCTTCCTTTGAGCATTTCACTTATTATTGACCAATACAAAAAGGCTTTAGGAAATATTGAAGTGCATTGTTTTCTATAAACCAAATGATAACATGATTGATTAACAAAAGAATCAACCACAGTACATAAAAGAGTGTAATATCTAATACTACTGTATATGTATCTAGACTTTTATTGACTATAAGCCTTACATTAAGAAATAACAGAACACAGCAGTTTTGATTCTACCTTCTCCTTTAACCCAAGTTTGTCACTTTTTATATTCACACCTGTGAAAGTAGTCATTTTAATTGTAATGGTACTTCTACCCCAAAAAGGAGTTAAGGAATGCTGCCACAGCTTGTTTGCTACCTGCTGTTGCTTCATTTAACACAGAAGCAGTTGATCTTAACCAACACTTTAACTGCTCAAAAGACAAACATCATAATGTGATTTTAACAATTTAACAACCTTTCATACTTAATCCCTTTCTCCTGGCCTAAACTAACCTCAACATTAATAAATTAATAATTAAGTCAATCTGTAATGATAACAATGAGATTGATTTCCAGAGCTGGTTAAGTAAAGAACAGTCAACATATAAGTTGGCGGAGTGGCCCTCAGGATGTCAGGATCAGGATCAGTAACGGTGACGCAGAAGCTGCAGCAGCATCAGCAGGAACATCAGCAGCATCACTTTGAGAGCAGCTTTCACCTGAGCACCAAGTCGTCTGTTAGCCAGAAATCATACTCCGCTTGCAAGACCAGCAGCAGCCGTCGGTAAGAGGATGGGAGGTCCAGAAATACTTAGATGGTTGATTTTGAAAAATGTAAAAAAAAGAAATGTTCTCTAAATGTAACTCTTCCTAACATCAGAAGTGCTGGAGGCATTCAAGCAGACCTCTTTCAAATATTCAATGTTGCACTTTGGTATCTGGTGTGAAGTGGCTCATCAGTAGGAAAAAAGAAATGCACAACTAAAGATGTGTTTTTATATAGAGCAGGTACTGCCCTAATATGCCCATAAAGTAGATGTTCATCCTAAAAGGAGGTCAGGATTTACAAAGTGTTCTCCTTGAAGCTGTTCAAGTGTTCTTTGAGGGGTTATTACAAGATAGCCTACAAGTCACTCAGGTATCTCAATGCTGACCAAAACCAGTATATGTTTCTTTCAACGCTCTGTTTGTTGTGTCTTTAAAAGCTTAAAAGCAGGCATTTCAATGATGAAGCTTAATAATTGAATATTCCCAACTTTGTCGGACTTTAAGAGGTCAAAACTTCTGGCTGTTTTTGAGTTGAACTAAAATCAATTCAGATTAGTAGGGACGTTTAATTAAGTCACATTTTAAATTGGTCAAATCACATTTAAGTTTAAATTGTTTATTTTTGTTATTTAAGTCTGAGTCTAGCCCAAGTCTCAAGTCTTGATTGACAGGTTAGTTTTACCATTCTGATGATGTATGGTTGCAAAAGTAACGAGAGGAATCACAGGTTCAGACATTTGGTTTATGTGCCTGGCTGAGGACCTGATGGTTTGTAACTATCTATGTAGAAATAGTATTGTGCTCTTGTATCTAACAGAAATAGCACATTATATGCATTTACTTTAAAGTTGACCATCTTAGAAACGTCTGAAGCTAAGTATCTCTCTAACTATCAGCACAACATTCAGTCATCCAAATCCCAGTGAAAGTACATTATATGGGATAAAGATTAAACAATTAGGCGGCAATTGAAAGTTGTTCAACAGCGCAAACAGCAGCTGTTTTTCATAATAGATTAATGTTATTTTAGCTGTTTTTTGTTTGTTTTCTGTGGTGGTTACATATATTAGGCTTTTGGACTGATATGGGACAAAATAAGCAATTTTTAAATGTCAACATTTAAAGTGTGCAATACATTTCGCATTACTTTATGATATTTTAGAGACTGCTGTCGGGTTGATTGAGGAAATACTTGATGGATACATCTGTAATATAAGTGGTTCTTATAGAGAAAATATAGATTTCCTCAATCTTTCAAGCCTTACCATTATAACACAGGCCTGCTGCAGGAATTAATCTAGTCATTCCTAATCCTACACAGGTGCGGTAAATATGCAGTCAAATTTTAATGACATTTTCCTTCCACTTAAAATTCTGTGTTAAATGGCAAAACAATGGTAAGTGTCTGATACAAGTGTTGTGTGAAAGGAACACTGTTTATGAAACGTTGCGCCCTAGCTCTGTATACATGGTGGCAACTATTGTCAACATGTATGTTCAGTAATTATTAGTCCTTTAAGATGCAGGGCTCTGTCAGAGTACATGTTGGAACCTTGAGAGCTTTCTAAACGGGGTCAGGGAAAGAATTTCAGCTGCAGTGAGCGGCTGCCAGAGATATCCATGGACAGACGAGCTATTTCTGTAGGCAGGACATGAGACGCTGCCACTAGGCCAACTGTAAAGAAACTGTATGCAAGTCATGAAAGTATAAAGGCTTGTGCCACGATAAAGGTTTAATAATTATTGGTTCAGTATTGACAACATTGTATCTGTTAGAAATAATTGATTGCATTACAATTGTTACATTTATTACTTAAAATCTTAAGATTGACGTACAGTGCAGCTTGTCAGACTGATTTAATAAGTCGTAAAACTTTTTGACTTCCTTACACACTAAGCCAAAGTGGTGAGTCAGCAGTATACATAACTTTTTGACACTGCAGAAATATTTTGGTAAGTCCCTCTCCATCTGTCTGTCTGAGCCCCTTTCATCGACTTGATCCCGCCTCGTCAGTATGGAGAAGAGTTTATCAAAGCCACTTTATGCTACTCTATTCCTCTATGGAGAGACTGAGACAGACATGGAAGAGATTATAAGTGAATGCAGGGCTTTAAAATGAACGTCTCAGCCCTGAAGGCATATCCTCCAGTTCTGTAAATGAGTCACATTGTAATATGGGTCAGAGTCCTGGAGGATGGACAGAAATACATCTTCCTTTTATAAGTAACAAGACATGTTCTGAATGTGTCTTTTTATAGTTAGCACACTTAGTACATAGATGCAAAGAGCCAGTATGGGTCGTGGTGAGTTTTCTTTAGATTCAACTGCAGCTTTGTCATTCTTTAGGTGTTTAATTTGTCGTCATTACAAGCAAGAAACTGTAGAAAATACTTGGTCTACTTCTAGTTCAAATAACTACATACAAGCCGATGTGCTGTATGTACTCCATGTACAGGTGTGATTTATCCAATGGTTCATCTTTAACTAATGAGAATTAAATTAGCAAAATTGTTGGTAATCAAGAATGAGTATTTTAATTTCATTTGTATCAATAATCTGCTTTAAGTGCATTAGTAACACTAAAGTTACTTACAAAAAATGTAAATTCAATCAATGGATAACACTTGCAGTATTTTGTTCATGTCCAGAAAAAACATAAAATGACGAATATGAAGATTATATTAGTCCCTGTGTATAAGGGAACTGAAGAAGTACATCTTTGAAAATGGGTCACTTTCACATTTAGTTTGTTAACAAAACAGCTGGGCACTAGTTTGTATCAAAGGTGACTTAAACTGAAATAAATAGTGTATTTGTTGGAAACTATTTATAGCCGCACATTAATATGCGTTGGTATTCATAGCAGCAGGTCAGTGTGTGTCGGACTGAGTTAAAATAAACTTCACTACCCATGTTTATTGCAATCACAGAACCCAGTGCAACACAATGACTTATTTGTGTGTTTTTATGGAAGAGTATGGGAGAAATAAACTATATGGGACTGTATCGACAGACAAAATCAATAGAAGGATTAAATATTGATAGAAATCAAAGAATGTACTGCCAGTAGGTAAGACATAGAATATTATTAGATGTGTCCTTTTAAGAAAGGCTTAAGCTTTTGTAGCTTTTTTGCAAAAACAAATGTGGCATTCAATGTATTTGAAATACTTAATGATTTACTGAATGTTGTTTTTTTTGTTGCAAGTGTTGTGATTGTTTTCTATCGCCTCTAAGCCTGCAGACCACTGTGAAGACAGAGAAAGGGCAGGAGGTGGTTAAACTGAGCCCACTACCCAAGAGAGCCAAACGCACCTACCTTGCAATCGACATGGACAAGGAAGTCATCGGCTATGTCATTCCCGTATTTAGAGCCAGGTGAGTGAAGACACTACAAGACATAATTGATTGAGATTCCTAAATTCAAAGCAGTCAATACCACTGTTTCAAGATATTGATGTAGTCTTTTGAATCTAAATGAAGTATTTTCCAAAGTTTAAACTGATCTTATATGTCTGTGTTTTGTTGTTCATCAGTCATGAAGCTGTTCGCGGTCTGATTGAGTCCCACGAGGAGGATGTCACGGAGGAGGGGATTAACTATGTGGCCATGAGGAACCTGTTTGTCAGGGAGGCCAGGGAGGCGGTGGAGGTCAAAAAAGTGGAGAAGCAAACCAGAACCACGCATATCAGGGAAGTGGCTGGACGTATGGAACTGGGCAAGACTGTAAATCCTTTTCATTCCTTTTGTGAATTTGTGAAAACAAGATTGTGTCCTTTTTCAAAATCAAACAAACCTGCAAATGCTTATGAGCTTTATTTGACAAACTGCATCTCTTTTGCTAAAGTTGGAGGAGTGGGCAGAGTTCCGTAAGAAGATGAACCCAGACAGCCTGACACACCTTCCAGAGTTTATCATCAAGCCCCGTGGACAAACTGTCTGGGAGGGGAAGACCGTGAAGCTGCACTGCACTGTGGCTGGATGGCCCAAACCTAGGATCGCCTGGTAAGACACACTCCAACTCCTCTGAGTCACAAGACAAAGAGGCTGCTGAGAGGGGATCAGTCGTGTGTGTGTGTGTGTGTATGCGTGTGTGTGTGTGTGTCATAGAGAAGTTTCCATCCAAAGCCCTCGTCATCAGACAATTCTGTTTTCCACCGTCGCAACACAAACACACACACACACACACACACACACACACACACACACACACACACACACACACACACACACACACACACACACACACACACACACACACACACACACACACACACACACACCACACACACACACTCCTCTGTAATTACAGCCTCTGAAGACAACGGTAAAAATAAACCTGCTGTCTTTCCCCTGTCTTCAAGGTACAAAAACAATGTGCTCATTGATGCCAAGGCCAAGCCCGAGAAGTACACAGTTGAGAACAGTTACAACATGCACTCCCTGGAGATCAAGAAGTAGGTAATCATTTAGCTCCCACTGCATTACAATGAATGAGATGTACCCCAGAAAATGCACATTACCCCAAACTGAAAGATTTATGTTAACAATAATTCTGAAGAGATGCCGGTTATTCACCATGTCTACATTTTTATTTCCAGCTGTGATTTCCTTGACACTGCTCAGTATTACGCCTCTGCCCTCAATGTGAAAGGAGAAGCTTCCTCTGTGGCTTATATTGTTATCAAAAGTAAGTCACCGCTTTTTCTCATCTGTCTTCTCTGCAGCTGTCTAATACGGTTAAAGGTCGAAGTTCAAAGTAGTTTAAATCCGCACCACTCTGATCTGGTATGAAAGGATCAAGGCTGACTGAAAGAACGGTCCTTCATTTCAAGCTTAAATGAATGTTTTGCCGTTTTAGCATATTTTACTAATGTGTGTTTCCTAAGTCTGTTGTGACTAACACGACATAGTTATTGAGAGATATATTTCTCTGCAGGGTTCCAGGAGGGCGAAGAAGCAGGCCCACTCGATCCTAAACCACGTGAGTGACTTTTTATTTTAGTTTCAAAGATGGCCGGCGAACTTCTGTTGTATATCACAATTGACATTTAACATACAAACTGTACAAGTGTTCTATACGAGACATACAATAAGTAGAAACTTAAGCTGCATACAATTCTATATAAGCAATTACAAATGATGACAATGTATACTGTAAAACCCAATAGTCCCCCTTAGCTCTGACGTGTTTTAGCATCTTTGAGCACATTTTTAGCAGCATGGCAGGTTAGCCAATAAAATAAAACATGTTTACCATAAGCTAATGACATGTCATTGCTGTGATTCAAAAAGTAAATTAATGTAGGTGAAATGTTTAAGTTGTTTTTTTTTTTCTTTCTTTCTTTTCTTATCTGTAGACGGTTTCTGCGCTGAGCACGGTGTCACCTTTAGAACCACTATCATTGAGAAATTTGAAGTGGCTTTCGGCAATGAAGGCGAGACAATGAGTCTGGGCTGCTCTGTCATTGTTTATCCCACTGTGAAAAAATACCAGCCTGAGGTCGTGTGGTACAGAGACTGTAAGTAGAAAAATGAAATGTGAATATTGCTTAATTTTCCTCTTTAAAAATATTGCAAATGATCTTTAAATGTATGTACCTTTATGTATGTATCCATTCATTCATTCTTGAGTTTTAACTTCTCCCATCAGCTGTCCCATTGAAGCCCTCTAAATGGGTCCAAACCCTCTGGTCTGGGGATCGTGCCACACTCACATTGGTCCACCTCAACAAGGAAGACGAGGGCATGTACACCATGCGTGTCAACACCAAATCTGGCTTTGACACCTACTCTGCTTATGTGTTTGTGAGAGGTAAGATGCCCGTAGATATTTCACCTGAAGCTGATTTAATTACAAATTCACAAACTGTTGAAAATCAGTTTCTTAGTTTTGTATTATATTGAGATATATCACCTGAAGCTGATTTCATTACAAATTCACAAACTGTTGAAAATCAGTTTCTTAGTTTTGTATTATATTGAGATATATCACCTGAAGCTGATTTCATTAAAAATTCACAAACTGTTGAAAATCAGTTTCTTAGTTTTGTATTATATTGAGATATATCACCTGAAGCTGATTTCATTACAAATTCACAAACTGTTGAAAATCAGTTTCTTAGTTTTGTATTATATTGAAAATTGAGATAAGCTATGAAGCCAAGTATGCGCTTAATCGTACAGTTTGGAACAAAAGTAATACGTGCAAAGTAAAGCAACACATTTTTTATCACCACAAACACACATGTGGTCGGGAACCATTCATTTCTGCTGTGTCTTTAAGTGACATAACTCTCTGAGGTGTTTGGTTTCCTCAGATGAATGTTGGTTCTATATCTGTCTGGATGTCACAGAGAGGGTGATCTAAAATAACAATCAGCAGTTTATGAGGACTTTTCAGATTCCCCTTTTATGTTACCAACATGTAAACTAAGTTATTATAGCTACAGTGCTGCCGGACACGCTTTACTGTAATGGCGTAAGTGGGTCAGAACATGGAAGCTTAGAATGTAATGAAGATCAGCCTGATTTAGGAAACAGCACCACTCACAAGTGTGCCCTCTGTGATATGGTGTTGCTATTCCAGATGCTGATGTGGAGGTGGAGGGGCTTCCCGTGGCTCCCCTGGATGTACACTGTCATGATGCCAACAAGGACTACGTGGTGGTGACCTGGAAGCAGCCGGCGGTGGAGGGCAGCAGCTCCATCCTGGGATACTACATCGACAGGTTGGGATGCTCAATATTTCTTTTATTACGTTAATTATTTGCCAGATAATTAATTATTACATTTCATCTGATCTCTTTTTGCAATTATACAGTCTTCCATTCAGGATATACTGGTTCTATCTATGCTGCTTATTGTAATGCTAACTCTGCAGGTACAATGGCAACCTTTTTCTAGATTTTGACCAAACTGCCATCTTGACAAATAAATGTCACTTTCTAGATTTGTTCTTATGCAAGCCCATGAACTCATTGTGTCAGTTATGGGCACAATTGGGTTGGATCATATGTTATAAATTCAATGTGTTTTTTCTGTGCAGGTGCGAGGTGGGCACTCACCACTGGGCTCAGTGTAACGACGCCCCGGTGAAGTACGCCCGCTTCCCCGTCACCGGTTTGGTGGAGGGCCGTTCCTACGTGTTCAGAGTGCGCGCCCTGAACAAGGCAGGAGTCAGCCATCCATCCCGTGTCTCCGAGGCTGTGGTTGCCATGGATCCCTCCGACAGAGCCCGCCTCAGAGGTAAACAATTATACATCATGGACATATCTGTAAAGTGACTGCTGTATTCTACCTTAATTGTATTTTTGGTTGTTACTTTGTCATGTGTAATTTTGTGTCAACATTCCCTTTTTTACCTTGCTTTTTTGATTCTTAAGATGCCGTAACATGCACATTGTCTGGTGTGGAATCGATAAAGTGTTTACCTTATGTTATTTTGTCTTTACTTTTCCCAACAGCTGGCCCCTCAGCTCCTTGGACTGGGATTATCAAGTTCACAGAGGAGGATACCACCGGTAAGGCAGCTTTAAACTCTGTTAGGTGTTGTTTGTTCTACATTTTTATTTTCAGATGTGACAGCAGTTAAAACTCAAATGACATGTTATAATGACTTCAAGGGCAGGGTATCAAACATGAATACATTCTCCATATTATTTGAGATTTGTAAGTCTAGTTTAATGATTACTTAAATGGATTTTTCCTGACTTTCTTTTATTTCTTTTTAAATATTAGACATTAGGGACTCAGGGAAAGTTGCTTGTTAGGCACTCGTAGGAAAACATGATTCTATTCCTCAAACTAAAATATCGAAAGTAATTTATTTTGTGTTTTTAAGTATTTAAGGTTTTTGAATGATAACCATCCCAAGTGACTTGTTTAAGTGACTTGTTTAAGTGAATCTCTCTGTGATCCTCAGTGGGCGTTGTCCCCGGAGAACCCTCTGATGTTGTGGTTACTGAGGCGACCAAGAGCTACGTGGTGCTCGCCTGGAAGCCTCCGATGCAGCGCGGTCATGAAGGAGTCATGTATTACATCGAGAAGGTGAGGAGAGGTGGTGGAAACAAGCATACAGTGATGAAGAGATGCAACATGAAAGATCACATTGCCTTATTATAAGCTACAAGTCACATGGCAGTGGTGGAATGTATGCAAATAAACTGTTACTCTTCTTTAAAATGTTCTTCTACCCCACTACCTTTAAGAGGCTCTACGTGTCAGACATCTTAACTTACCTCTCCGAATACAGTTTGTCTTCCTTTCCAGTGAAAACCATGTTTCCCTAGATTTGTGGTGAAATGTTGTGATAAACTGTAGGATTTAATGTTACTTTATGTGTTTAAAATGTTTCTCCTTTTACACAAGTTTAATATCATTTTCAAAAACCCTCTTGGATTAGCTTGAAAATTCACAAAGCCGATGTTTTCTCTGCTGAAATACATTGTTACCCCGTACATATCATGATTTTAAATGAATATGATGCATTTCTATAGATTAAATTACTCAATAATGTGCCAAGGAGTAGAACTTTAAACATTTACAGCAGTTTAATACAACATACAAAATAATGCAACACATATTTATTGTATTAGAAGCCTTTCCTTTACCATTGTCTGCTTCTTTACTGACATGTCCTTGTCTCTCTGTCGCCTGCAGTGTATTTCTGAGTCAGACACCTGGCAGAGGGCGAACACCGGCATGCCAGTGAAGTCTCCTCGCTTCGCCCTGTTCGACCTGGCAGAGGGAAAATCTTACAGCTTCCGAGTTCGCTCCTGTAACTCCGCTGGTGTGAGCGAGCCCTCTGAATCCACAGGAGACATCACGGTCGGAGATAAACTGGGTGAGGCCTGCACTTAAATTTGATGTACAGCTTGTTATCGCTGTATTCCTTCATTAGTTAGTTAATAGACTGTTTTTCCCTCTGCGTTATGTTGATCCAAACATAACGTCCTCCTTATTTTCATGCATATCTCTCTTTTAACAGACCTGCCCTCAGCTCCTGGCAGTCCAGTGGCCACCAGGAACACCAACACCTCCGTGGTCGTCTTCTGGAGCGCCTCTAAGGAAGTCAAACACCTGGCCGGCTACTACATCGAATACAGTGCGGTGGGCACAGATGAATGGACACCTTGCAACAACAAACCTGTCAAAAAGACCAGGTAAGTGCAGCTAAAGATAAAACTAGGTTCATGAATTCACAAGTCATTCATTGCTTAAAAAGATGAGTTGATTCCATTTCAAATGTTTTTTTGGTGTTCTAAGTTGATGACCAAAAACTGGGAAAATATAAAAAGAAGATTAAAGGGGATATAATGTGCAAAAAATGAAATACTAGTTGAAGTTACATCACATTTATTTAAGTGCCAATCCACACAGCAGCGTTAAATAAATCTTGAAAATCTTGGAGGTGGGCGTGTCTGAAAGCTTGGGGATTTTTTGCGAGCAACGCGACCAACAACCAATCACATGAATATCCCGCCCCCGACATACAAAGCAAAAAACCCCGGGGATTTTATGCGAGCAATATATATATATATAAATATATAAACTCCCCAAACAGGCGAAAACACAGTTTCACCCACTGTCTCTGCCACCTCCCTCCATGCCTGGTTCCTCCGGTTTGTATCCCGGTAAATAGTTCTGGTCGTAAAGAACCGGGTGATTTGCTACCGTAATTTCTCGTTTGGAATATGAGGAAATGAACTGCGGTCTGGCTCTCCCAGTTTACACGCGGTTTGATTGGCTAGTGCTTGTACTGTCAGATTTGCATAAACGGGATTTGAGTGGCTGACGCTTCCACCTCAGCTTCAAAAGTTGAACATTTCTCAACTTTTGAATCCTGAAAATCCTGGAAATCTTCGCTTTGCTTCCCCACAATGCAGTTCGGCGAAAAGCGAGGCAAAGTGACGGCACCCCATTCAAAGTGAATGGGCAGAAGCGTTGGAAGATTTTTTAACGCTGCTGTGTGGACGGGCTGTTATTGTCTTTGTTGTCACCATTTTGTTTGGTGATGAATAGCTGGTGACTTAACAGACATTTATTTGAATTACACTAAGTAGATTCATTTATTACAAAACCACACTAACACAATTTGCTCATGGTTGTCGGATCTATATTTTTGTATAGGCTCCATTGTTTTGCTCCAGTGGATAAAATATATGATGTGTTACAGAAAAGCATTGAAGTCAGCTAAAATGTGTTAGTAACTCAGCTCTGCAGGAATATTTGCTAAAAGTGATAACAAACCAAACAACTAACCTCCTGAGTTACATTAGGAAGTGAGTGTCTTTCATATATGGCTTTTGAACTTTTTTTTTTCATTTGTAAATTAAGAACTTTAATATATTTTTTATGTTTTTGAAAGCGTACATACTGTATAGTATCGCTTGCAAAAGCCGTGGTTGGTTAGCTAAGCTACTTTTGAATAGCTACAGTATTAGCAAGGGTGCTAATGCTAACAACATATTTCCCTTTTCTTTAGTATGACGGCCCAAGCCTTTGTGTAGCTATAAGTTCAATTTTTAGTTTGTAATTGTATTGAATGCAAATGTAGCTTTTACTATTTCTCAATCCTACTGTTGGTGAAATCTCTGAGTCAATATTATATGACTCTTTACATCTTTGACTGTTTTTAGGTTTGTGTGCCACGGCCTGACTACCGGGACAAACATCGTGTTCAGAGTGAAGGCAGTGAACGCTGCAGGATACAGCCTGAGCTCCGCCAACTCTGAAGCTGTGATTGTGCAAGCTGCCGTCTGTGAGTGTCATGATCACATCCCTCATCTCCATTATTCACTTTGCCTGTAGCGTTCAAGCCATACTCTCCCCTTCTGCTACTTCCTCTCAGCTATTTTTAAACATATATTTATCCAGGGATTCACGGCTGAGAATGTACACTTGTATTTCAACACATTCACACACACGTTAACTTTCATTATTTATTTTCCTTTTCCTTACCAAAAATCAGTTATTTAATTTAAATCAGATCACTTTAAATCACTTAATAAAAAATTCTGAGAGTTTGTTCCGAAACAGTTGCCATTGATCTTGTCTTGTGCATGTTATCCTGAGTTTGATGAATGCAAGAGGCACACAAATATGTGACTGCATGTTGATTTATTTACATGTGTCTGCCTGTCATCGCTAACATTGACTGACTTTATCATATTTTGCTGTTTTCCATAACGTCATTTATTAATGACAAGGTTAAATAGCAAAGTAGACACTGATTTACAATGCTTTTGCTGTATGCAAGTATTGATTTCTGAGTTTTGTGTTGATATTTTACAAAGGTGATGGCTAAAACATTTGTGTTCTTAAAGAGCATGAACATAATGAGAGTCTGGTGCGACTTTCGGAGATTTTCGTAGCGTGAAAGTTGTCCTGCTTCTGGCCTTGAGTGTAAGTACATTATACATTACAATGACCCTAATACAGTGTTGTTGCTTGTGTCCAAAGCATGTTGCATGATCAAATGTAAACTAATATGAACTAAGATCTATGTTATATTTTGCTTATTTCAGGCCATATTAGATGTCATTTATCATTTAAAAGGAAAACAAAATGGGGTCTGAAAATCGGAATATTAGTTATTTCAACATACTTCTTGGCAATTCTCATAATAAATATTGACCACTTTATCAACTTTCTTTACAGCCATCTCTGGAAACCCCACCAATGTTACCCTGGTGGAGGCTGTGAAGGATTACATGACACTGGCCTGGACTGAGCCCTCTTTCAATGGAGGGGCTGATATCAGGGGATATTTTGTGGACTACAGGACCGTGAAGGGAGGCGTTGTTGGAAAATGGCATGAGATGAACCACAAGGCACTGCCTGCTCCCTCCTATAAAGTAAGTGTGTTTATTTGTAACCACATTTCAATTAAATAATTTCAATTAAAAAAAAAAAATTCAATAAAAGACCTCACAATGTTACATGTAATTTCTAACTGCAGTTTTGACGTATCATCTCATGAAGCTCAAATAAGTTTATGTACTTGGTAATTCATGTTTGTCTGGAAAATAGCCCAAAAGAGGTGTTTTATTAATATCTCATTACCTTCATTTCTGTTTTTAGGCTGAGAACCTGAAGGAGAACGTATTGTACCAGTTCCAGGTGCGCGCTATGAACATGGCAGGTGTGAGTAAAGCCTCTCTGCCCAGCTCAGCGATAGAGTGCAAGGAATGGACCATTACTTTGCCAGGTATGAACAAAGAATAAAGGTATATGTCAGTAAATATTAAAGAGGAAACAATTGGATGATTAATTAACTAGCCGATTGAGGCTGATGATGATCAATTAATCATTCAAAGTTATGAATACAAGAAAAACAGACTGAACCAAATAATGTTGAGACAATAGTCAATTACCAGTTTGTTTTGGGCACAATGCATTTCGGATAGATAATCTATTCATGAGACCATTAAAATACATTTTGTGATAAGAAATATATTTGTATAACGGAATTTCTTATTAAGAGTGTCTTTAGAGCTTGAAAAATACATTCTAAACACATAACACAACCAAACACAATGTGCACATGTATTGCAGTACACCTATATCACTGGATGTGTATTATTTTCTTGATGTGTTCACTTTGTCATACTTAGTTTCTTTTTGTGTTAACCAGTTCCAGTTTGTTTAAGATATTTCTTTATTCATGCTCCAAGGTGTTCCTGTGGGTCTTCATGCGCTGGAGGTCCGTGACACCTCGGCCGTGATGCTGTGGGAGCCGCCTATATTCAGTGGCCGCACTCCTATCAATGGATACTATCTGGACCTGAAGCTGGCCTCTGCTGGAGAGGCAGGCTGGAAGGCTGCTCACGAGAAAGCCAACAAGGGCAAATACATGAAGGTGAGCAGGATGTTTATAAGTTACAATGGATCTTCTTGAAATGCTTCTATGTTTTAGCAGAGGACATATTTTAAGTTTGATCAATATGGCCTTCAGCTTGTATCCTCATGTGATATTTTCATGTGAAATAAGGGCGACAGTGTTCTCTTAACTCTCTCTTCCTTGGACTGCTCACATGCTGCTTCAGGTGACGGGGATGAAGGCGGGTGCTTCCTACGTTTTCCGCGTGCGCGCTCAAAATCTGGCCGGCGTTGGAAAGTCCTCAGCAGCCTTAGGTCCAATCCTGTCCCAGACTCGCCCTGGTGAGTGTGATCGTTATATAACTCACACTTTCAACCACATAGTGTTCCTACGCAGAGCTGGAAACAAGGGAACGTTTATATTTCTTTATACTGATGTATGAATTTACTAGATGCACACACACTGTAATCATTTACTCTCATTTCCTCAGGCACCAATGAGATTTATGTGGATGTGGATGATGACGGTGTGATCTCCATGGTCTTTGAGTGCTCTGAGATGAAGGAGGGCTCTGAGTTTGTTTGGTCCAAGAACTACAAGACCATTACAGACACCTCTCGCCTTACCATGGTTACTAAAGGGGGAAAGTGAGTATAATTTGTGTGACCAATTCCTCATGCAACATCCAGGGACCAAAATAACCCTCTTGCTCTTGTTCAAGGCTTGTGTGCAAATGCAGTTCTTTAAATTGTTCACATTCATTTTTGTATTCATGTGTCTTCAACTCCAGGCAGGGTTATCATCATGAAATAAATAATCAGAGCAATAATTTATGTCATTTTTCATGACATTGGACAGAAATTGAACATACTTGGTATTCCAGTCGAATGCACATGTTTAACAATTAATTATATTTTGTTATTTTGACGAATTAAATGACAAAAGTGATGGTTTGAATATGGTTTCAAATGTAATTTAACAAAGCTACTTAGCTCATGTAACCCTAACCCAGATGGGGTCGGGACAACATTTAACGGTTTTCTTTTTAATGTGCTAGTGAAAGAGTTGATTCCCAAATAAAAAAACAATGGAATATGATGGCCATTCCTACACAGCTCTCTTATAATATGTTTTTGTTTGTATATTTAGCAATTATATCATTAGATATTAAACATCTCTATATACATTATACCTGGACCTCACAAAATCATGCATAATATATAAAAACCTAACCTTTCAGAAGAACTGAAACCAAACAGAAACTAGCAAAAGCAGTCAAAATCAATATCAAATGAAAGATTTAAAACTTATAACCTCGCCTGCAGGTCCAGAGCCATCTTCAACAGTCCCTCCCTGGAGGATCTGGGCACCTTCTCCTGCGTTGTCACCAACACTGAGGGCTTCTCCTCCAGCTACACTCTCACTGAGGAGGGTGAGTCGCCTACAGTCCTGGCATCTCTGCTTCTGAAACTTGATTCTCTTGTTATTTCTTTTGGATGAGGTCAGTGCCAAAGGTGTGAGAAGGACTTGAAGGACTGTGTCATCATGTCTCTGTTGTCGTGTTTCAACAGCTGCGACAAATTGACCTCTGTTACACTCTGTGTTTGTCTTGTTCCCTCAAATTGCTCAGTGTCTGTATGTCTGTCAAGTTGTGTTTCAATCAGAGGTTCTACTTGACATGGAGTATTTTTTCACTGCATACATAATAAGAAAACTGTCAGATAGAAGTAAGACTCGTAGTTGATGGTGAAAGGTTTTGACACTTACACTTTTTGTTGCTTTTGTTGTTACTCAACAGGTCTCAAACGTCTTCTGGACATCAGCCATGACCACAAGTTCCCAGGTGAATATCCCGCCACATCACAGATCCTTCTTATACCATGGTTTATTTTTCCCTTATCAAGAAGTTGCATATCTATCACTAACTAAAGAAAAATACTTTCTAAAAATACAGATCTTTCTTGGAAATGATAGTTACTAGGTGTGTGACGATAAATCTATTTGGATCAATGTATATTGATTCAATGAGCAATGGTCAAACACCATCAAAACTAATTGATAATATCAATTATCATCTTTTTTGAGATATTGCTTTATTTCTTTATTGTGCAAGCATTACAAAATGTGGCACATTAGTCTGAACAGGAGGTGTATTTCTTCTTCCATTTTAAATATCTGGAATAGCCCAATAATAATTTTTGCAGTTGGAATAAATGTAACTTATTGTATTAAAATTGGCATATGATATCTTTGTAAATTAGTCCCACGCCTGTGAATTGAAGGCATTCAAAATCAGGGCAGACTACTGTGAACGTAGTAGTTACCAAACCATTGTTACATGCATAGCTTATACAAAAACCTTTAAAAAATGTGCTTGTCTCCAGTTATCCCCTTCAAGAATGAAATGGCCATGGATCTGCTGGAGAAGGGTCGCGTGCGTTTCTGGACTCAGGTGGAGAAATGCAGCTCTGCCTGCACTGTGGAGTATGTCTTCAATAATGCCATCATTACAGACAACAAGGTACGAATAAAAACATAAAACGTTGTCCTGTGTCTTTTGGGATGGTGAATGTTCCACGACCTGATCTTGATTGGGATTTTATATCTTTTTGTTTCCAGAAATACACAGTGAACTTCAACAAGTCCACTGGAATTATTGAAATGTTCATGGACTCTCTGGAGGTCACTGACGAGGGAACGTTCACCTTCAACCTGGTGGACGGCAAAGCTAAGGGGACGACCAGTCTGGTGCTCATTGGAGATGGTAAGACCTCAAATATCCATTTTTTTTTTTAACTCTCTTTCTATTTGGATAGAAAGACAAATTTGAATTGCACTTTTTTTCCCCTTGCGTTTGTACATTTTTCTTTTTTAAACTTAAGAGACCCAAACATTTTAAAATCAATACAAATAGAAAATAGATTGAATAATGATGCAGTTTACCTTAAGCACATAGATTTATGCATATCCTTATGTCAATCACTTCATATGTACCCTCTTAAAAATGTATTGTAAAATGTTTGTACAAATACCCACTACCCACATATGAACAAAACTGACATATAAACACCTATACGCCAGCCTAGACATGCATATTTTCTCCACACCTTTTGAATCAGTCTTTAAAAATAAAGACCCCTCTAATTCAGTATCAACATCCATGTTTATGTTGTGCTTAGTCTTTTGTTTTAATATCAACTCAAATTGTTGACATCAAATAGGCCCCCCCAACACACAGAGCACTTTTGAAGGTTACGCACTGAAAGCCTCCCTCTGCTGGGTGTATTGCATCTGCTGCAGTTAAAGTTCTTGTCCATTGAGGGGCAGCAGAAGACAACCTTTCTTTACTGTTTTGTCTCTCAGCTGATTTTCTGATGCACCTTTCGTTACCTAGAATTCAGGGCGCTTCAGAAGAAATCCGAGTTTGAGAGGGCAGAATGGGTCAGGAAACAGGGTAAGGTATTTTTACTTTTCCATTACATAAGTGTAACACAATTGCTGAAGTGCATCTTGATAAATATTTTAAATGTAATATCAACAGGTCCTCACTTTGTCGAGTACATTGGCTTCACTGTTACTCAAGAATGCAATGTGCTGTTGAAATGCAAGGTAAGAAAAGCAGCTGTTTGATACTGCTGTTCATGTTTTTTTTTAAGGAGCCTCACAAATGGCTGCTATTCAGGTGGTGCAACTTAACCCTATCTCTCTTCTTTCTCCACACAGATTGGAAATATCAAACCAGAGACTCAGATCACCTGGTCCAAGGACAAAATTGAAATTGCAGAGGATGATGAGGACGCCGCGAAAATCGAGAGAAAGGACGGCCATCTGACCTTTAATATCGGAAAGGTCAGCCCGTTAGACAGAGGCCGTTCATTGTGAGGAGTCGTGAGCTCCTGAGTGAAGAGGAGAGACAGTGCCGCTTGTGCTGCAGCTGTGCTTCCATCGTAGAGCTAGACTAGACTAGATGCTTCACTGCCAACCATCCCTCTCTGACACACAGTGTGTTTCATCATAAATGATGAAACACTATAAATATTCCTGTCCTCGAGGCCTGCTGTAATGCTGCTGGACTCGGCACGTCAGCATGTCGCACTGGGGAATTCAAATAAGCCTACTGGGTACAATTGGCACTATTTTGAAGATTGAAATCCTTATTTGAGGTTTATAGACTTATAGGACAAGCTTTGCAACATGTATGCCCATATACAGTATATGGTTTATCTGTGTGATTCATTCATCCATTTCATGACTAACACTATATTCTATTTGACTCCTCTGGCCAATATACTCAAAACATTTAAAACTGGAAATCTGTCCTTGTTTTAAGGATATTAATCTGGGGCTATAATACAGAAACTTTTTATCTTGAGGATCCAATCTCAACTTTTTCGTAACTATGATAATGAGGGTTAAGAAGAAAAAAAGGGATTCAGGGAAAAAGCCATTACAGATGAACACAAAGACCCAAAACGTTCTCAAACACTCTCATAACATCAAATAAACTTTGAGGATACATGTGAAGAAGTCCTGACTTTCGCTTTCCACCAGAGAATATTAGTCCGCCTTTTTGGTTGCTTAGCTACAACCAACCAAATGTCAGCAGGCGAATTTAATTAAGTCAGAGGCTTATTATATGGAAGGCAGACCCTAACGTCGTATTGCAGCTTGATGACAAAACCCTCATTAGCTGTAAATTCACGAAAAAAGTATGTACTTTGATTTCTCCAGAGATGTTTCCAACACCTCTAAGTCATCTGCTTTCTTGTATTTTTTCAATGACAAAAACGTTTACAAAGTTCTTTAACTCAACAATAAGAGAACAGCTGCATGGGTAGAAAGGTCAAAGACATCAAAGTTTACAAATAATAACATCACCTATACTGAGATAAACATGATGAAGTAAGATAAGATTCCTAAAGTTAGGTGAAATTTGCTTCTCTAATACCAAATTCAGAAAATCCTGTCTTCATAACTCTTTGGATCTTAAGTTAAGACAAAAGATAGGCAGTTTCTGTAATACAGCCCCTTTTCTGTTTGTGCCAGTGAAGTTTTATTGATGTTTCAAGGTACCTGTACATTGAAACTGTATCATCATCACTCATAAAGAGAGGGTTGGTGTCATTGCATGAGCTCAGGAGAGGTGGCCCGTCCACAGCCACTCCTGTCCATCGCACTTGCATTAACTGGCTTATCTGTCTAATTCACAGTGCGTTATTAAGCAGGAGAAACCGAAAGGAAAAGAAGGAAAAAAGGCAACTGCAGAGGACGTGCCGCCGCCGCCAAGAGCCAAAGTCTGGACATATTGTTTGCTGCCCTAAGTTCACGCCTATAAATATTCCCTTCTCGTCTTACCTTATTCATGTTTTCCTTTTAATGCCTGAAGCATCCTGGGCAGAGGAAAAGCTTGGCTTTTCTGCTTAGTTGGTCTTTGTCCTGTTCTTATATCTGTCCCAAGAATAATAATGTGTTTCCCTCTGTTTGATTTAGAAGGAAATTCATTACTGCCTCAAGGATACTAAAGTTGTTTTACCTTGAACTGTAGATCTCCAAGGCTGACAAAGGTGTTTACGATGTGGTCCTGAGGGACGAGAGAGGCAAAGATAAGAGCTCCTTCGATCTGACGGATGCAGGTAAAGCGTTGTCCATGAATTATGAGAGGGAAACTCAGTCCTGTCAGTGTTGCTTAAAGAAAAGTGAATAACTGTGGTTCTCATCTTTTTCTCCCAGGATACCAGGCTGTAATGAACGAGCTGTTCAGGGTTATTGGTGAGTCATTCAACTTAAAACACCAAGCAGTAATTGAGCCTCACACAGCAGAAAAAGCCAGAGAAAGAAGCAGAATTTAAAAAGTATTTTCACTGCATAAACCATTAAAAGGCTACCGGCTTAAATATGATTTTTTTATATACCACTTATTAAATATGTTTTCCATGGGATGTAGATAAAAACTTGACTTTTATTCTTTCCCCTCCAGCCCACTCCTCCTCTGATATCAAAATCGTCAGTACTGAATACGGCATCATCCTCTCCTCCTCGGTCACGTATTACAATGAGGAGCTGCGTGTTGGATGGCTTCAAAAGTATGTCAAATCAACATTATTCACTTACATATAGGATTTCAAAATAACTTTTCCATTCTCATCAAGTATTTGCTTTACTTTACTTCGTTAGCTCTGCCATGGAGCTTATTTGTTCAGTTCAGTTTGTGTTTTTGTCTGTTTGTCAGCAGGATTACAGAAAATTACAGGCTCAATTTTCAGGAAAAACCCATTAAATGTTTTCACTTTCAATTTCATAGCAAGATAGGACATTTGGCCTTGGTGTAAGCTCCACCTGAGTGCTTGGTGTTGGGTAAACACTAGATGTATCAAAAGAAAAATACACTCAAAGAATACAGCTAGTAAAAAACAATTAGAAAAAAATACATACACGCGCAAATTACAGAAATGTACAAATAAGACTTAACATTCCAAAAGATTATAATAATACTATTCCTACAAATAAATAATAAGGATGCATGAAACACAAAATATATTACAAAACATATTAAATATGCGTTTATGTTTTTCCAACAGCCAGTTTTTCAGCTTAATAGCAACAGGTTGTTCAGTCCCTCTCAAATCAGTTGGTCGTGTTTTCCATGTGATGTTTGCGATGAAAAGGCTTTTTGTTTTTCAAAGCTTGCAAGTAAATGATCTCAAAAGGCTTTGGGGTGATTGAACATGTCTGTGAGCAATTAGTAAATGGAATATGAAGGAGTATTTTTGCACTCATAAATATTTTTTGCTGCCATAGTTAATTAGTTTCTGATGCCTAATATCGCACTATTTTGACTATAATTATCCCTATCAGCTCTCCTGCACAATCTTCCCATGAATTATATAAAAAACAATCCACAGATGGGGACGAAATCTCCCCAACTGGTAGTGAGGTCACGTTTCTCATTTTGGTATAATACAGGGATGATTGTGCCGCTGCAATTACTGCTTTCCTGTCTGAATCCTGCTCTTCAGGGTACTCGATACTTTGAGTCAACAGTCCAGCCTTAATTGATCTCTGTGTTTCCCTTTTTTCTCCATTAGAGATGCTAAGATTTCTGTCTCAGAGAGAGTTAAGTCTGGAGTCACAGGAGAGGAGCTTTGGCTTAAAATCAATGAGCCCACTGAGAAGGACAAGGGCAAATACACCATGGACATCTTTGATGGCAAGGATGGTGTAAAGAGAGTCTTTGATCTGAGTGGCAAGGGTAAGTGAAACGTTTAAAGTCAAATGGGGAAGGTTCTTCAGACTTGTGAAACGATCTTAACAACTTTTTTTCTTGTGCAGCATGGGAAGAGGCATTTGAAGAATTCCAGAGGCTCAAGTAAGTAAACAAACAAACACATCTGACGCTGTTGTGTAACTCCGTTTGAAGAGGATCTTTACAAAAATAAATACTAACATCATCACAAACTTAAAATAGACTTTGTTCCACTTTGTGAGCCGTTTAACAAGCACAAACAAAATGCATTTCCTGCAATTGTAAAGCTAAGGGAAACAAAAATGTTGGCGACCTTTCTGCGCTGTGATACTGTAAAAGATGCTTCTAAAAATGTCTGTGTCCTTCCTTCCGCAGGGCGGCAGCCCTCGCAGAAAGAAGTAAGTCATTATTTATTCGTTCTTTTCCCAAAGATGAAATGGCTATTTTTCTACAATGTGGAATTGAAGAAAAATAAACTTACTTTCAAAAGTTATTTAAAACATCATATACAGTAAAATTAAATATATTGAATGAGGGTGGTTAATTTACCAGTTTTTAAAGTCAGTTTTGGTTCATATTATGTTGTCAACAGGCAGATGTTCCACAGGTTGAAACGCTGAGTAATGATTAACATTTGTTTATTGACTCACTCTGTATTTTCTGTTCAGATCGCGCTCGTGTGGTTGGAGGCTTGCCAGATGTGGTTGCAATCCAGGAGGGCAAGGTAAATAAATGCAGTACTAACACATTGTGTTAAAAGTCTTATAAAGTAGTTTGGTGGCTTTGAAGAGAGCAAAGATGGATATTAGCACTTCAGTTCTCCTCAGGAAAAGGCTGTCTGACTGGGCTGTGTACAAATTCTAAGTATAGCATTTACTTAAACTGATAATAATGTTTTAGAGTGGCTAAAATACTTTTTGTTAATGCCCCTGTCCACAGCAGTACATGGCGTATCTTCCATGCTGGTACTTTTGTTAGTTCTTCAAACTGTGGGCATGGGGAATGCAATACTGTAGTTAATACACTGAAAATGGATAAGTACATCAAACAACCCCACTTTAAAACATTTAAACTATCCCTTTAAACGCTCTGTCTTCCCTTCAAATTACTATGCCATTATCTCATTCTTAGGAGTGTCTCCTTCCCTCTTAAATCTGTAAAATCCAGACTTGTTGCACACACTAAACCCCTGCATTCCTCTTTTTCTCTGTAGTCCCTGAACCTGACTGGAAATGTCTGGGGCGAGCCCGTACCTGAGGTGAGCTGGACGAAGAACGACAAGGAGCTGCTGTCTAATGAGCGCTATCAGCTCAAGCTCGAGCACGGCAAGTTTGCCAGCATCACAATCACCTCCGTCACCACGGCTGACTCTGGCAAATATGCCCTCCTGGTGAAGAACAAGTACGGAAAAGAGGCTGGAGAGTTCACCGTCAGCGTGTACAACCCAGAGGAGGAGGAGAAGAAAGGCTAAAGTATGATGCAGTGTAATGAAATAAAGCAGGAAAGATAAACGAATGGGCTTTCTCCAAAGCATTTTACCCCGGCACATGCCGGTGCACTGAGCAGTTTTAAATAAATGATTCATACAGCTGCTTCCTCCTGCGTCTTTCATGTGCTGGGCTAAAGAGCTTTGGGCATCGCTTGTCGAGGAAGCAAACAGTGGATGTGATACAGAGAGGATAAATGTGTGCTTTTAGTTGCTTGATATGTTTTCTGTCACTTGTGACCCTTTCAGCAGTAAATGTTATGTTTAATCTTGGGAGAATGTTGACCTGTCATTAATCCTTGATTTAGCAATGACGGTCGGCAAAAGTAAGACACCGTTTTCTTAAACTATTACGGTTTTACATTTGGAAAACCTTTGACCTCTGAATCCAACTCATGCCTGAGGTTTATACACTGTAAAAAAATAAAGGAAAACACTGATGTCATGAGCTTCCCTCCAGCTTTTTGCTTTGTGTCGTGAGACAATGGAAACGTGTCAGTGGATGTCACGCTCATGCTTGGTGTCTATTTGTAAACAGCTATATGTCTGATCTGTACTGTGTATGTTGTGCTGTTAGTCAACTGTTGCAGGAGACATAACAGTTTGTAAGAGAAGTGGAACAGGTTAAACCTAATGTCGGTCAACACATCAGTTTCAAATGGATCTTTAAGTGTCACACAGCCTAAAAGCCGTATGCAATGTCATAAAGGCATAGCTTGCATACTTTTGGAAGTCTTCTCGTGTAGGTTTCAGACATTGTCGAAGAAACTTTTTGAAAGTCAAGGAATGTTGTATTTCAAGGAAACCATAAAGGTAAGCCCTGCAGCATTTAGTGTCTAAAGTTAAACATAAGTCTGTTTTCTCTTCAAAGGCACTCCTTGTGATGAAGGTGCACAGGCTATAGAGAGGTTTCCTTTATGTCTTTACATAATGGCCCATAAACAGCTCATTCATTGAGAAAATGCCTTAATTAGAACCACATAATGTGATTTTCAATGAGCTCAAGGGTTTTGGTGCTTATTGATGGCCTTTTATAAAAGCTGCTCTAATGGTGGCATCTGATTTCTGCCTGCTTGCATTGCTGATGCCATTCATCATGAGTTCCCAAAGTGTGGCGCTGCACCCACAGTGGATCATTAACCCATATGGGCCCGCAAATGATAATGTGAATTTGAAAGTGATTTTCTTATATATTTAGTATTTAGTCTCAATATCCTTATATTCTAGGAATAAACAGTAGTCCCAAGTGCCCATAGAATAACTATAGTATGGTAAAAAAATGAATTTTTCTCAGAAACTAAATGGAGCACAATCCTATTTGGATTCTAAGTTTATTTTTTAAGGATACACACACATGTATGTACTGGGGAAAAAACTCAAAAGAGATGACATTTAATAAACACAAAGTAAATTACTGACTTAGACTATTGATTAAATAAGTATTTTATTGTGACCTAAAAAATATCTTAATTATTTTAGATATTTTCGCAAAGTTTGTCCATATCAAATGTCATGACCAATCAGAACCAATGTTTTGGCATTTTTCCATACTAAATATAGCCTTTGGGCACAAATGGGTTCTAGCCAAGAGACTGAGTTTATCTCTCACCCACATTTATAATCCTTTTTGAAATATCTGTCAATAAATGTCCTCTACACAGTGTTCAGGGCAAAGTCTTTCAAAAATAAAGAAATGCATGTTGCTCAACGTACACTGTAATAATACTGTAACCCTGAGCAGTGTCAGCAGAGAGAGAGCAACGCCACTGTGCGGCTCCCTGTCCCATCAACTCTAGACAGTCAGCCACGGTGGTCCGACACAGACACGTCAGGAGGCTTCTGAAGGAGTTTCACACAAACATGGGGACTCACTGAAGGCACAACAACATCCTTCATCGGCAGCATCCCGCTGGAGCAACTGAAAGGTAAACAGTTAATGATATGATGATTTATAACCGTTTGATAGCCTCTCAAAACGCATATTTCTGAATACACCGTGCGCTAACGCTAGCTAACGGGCTAACATATTTGAGCTACGATGGATTAATTTAACACTGAAACACATAGCTAAAGGATTGGATATTAGGTCATAACGTTAAGCATTAACATGAACACTACTCATTGAAACCAGCGACTTAGCAATAGCCGTGACTGTTACCGTTTGTTTTCCGTTTGCTTTAACGGTAACCCAACGATATAACAGTAAAGCTAGCAGCGGGTCTGCAGCTAGCTGAGCCCTGTCTCCATTCATTTATTTTCCTCTCTTCTATTCCCTTCACAGCTGTTTATGCTTTTTATCTTCACACTTGGCAAGCAATACAGTACACAGTGAACATAATACATGATTCCGTGTTTGGTTTCTGTTTGTTTGTTTCCACATTTTCCTGTTCCTATAACGTTAATGCGGCTGTGTAATGCTGACATTTCAATCAAGCAATATGGCAGCTTTAATCTCCGAAATTAGCATGTTTAGCAGTGATGGAAGAAGTACTGAGATCCAGTGGTGTAAAGTAACAAAGTACATTTACGCAAGTAGGCTTACTATACTTAAGTACAGTTTTCAGGGACTTTACTACTTGAGTATTTCATTTGTCTGCTACTTTTGTTCTTCCACCCCACTACAATTCAGAGGTAAATATGGTACTTTTCCTCCACTACCTTTAGTAACTTTGCACATTTTAATTAATGATGGGAAATATAAACAACACTTAAATAAGACTTAAGTCACACCTGGAGTAAATCCACAAACTTCCCTGTAGTATACAAAGACATTACAACTAGCTGCACCTTTACCAGCTTTGATAACACTTTAATACATCCATAATTATAATCACAACATATATATTCATTCAGAAAATGGCCCATACTGTAGCATAACAATTACCTTCACTTTCGGTAATGTGATAGTTTTACTTTTGGTTAAGTACACAATCTTTTTCCACCCTCTGCTTGGATCTTATAGTGAAAGTAATAATACCACAGTGTACAAATACTCTGTTACAAGTACAAGTCCTGCAATCAAAGTGTTACTTAAGTAAAAGTACAAAAGTGTAAGCATGAAAATATAATTAAAGTACCAAATCTAAAAGTACTTTAAGAGGCATTTTCAGAATAATATACATTACATCAACGGTTTATAAATAGTGATGCATTCATGTGTCTATCATCTCAATTTTGCAGCTGTTAAAGTAGAAGAAGAAGATATACTTTATTAATCCCTTACAGGGAAATGTCTTTCCCCACTCTGTTGTGTTTACACACATTACACACACACAGGGGAGGATATACATGCACAAACACAGAGGATATACACACACACACACACACACACACACACACACACACACACACACACACACACACACACACACACACACACACACACACACACACACACACACACACACACACACACACACATGCAGATAGGAGAGGTGGCAGAGCAGAGAGGCTGCCAGGTACCCGGCGCCAAGGGAGCAGTTTCGAGGTTAGGTGCCTTGCTCAAGGGCACCTCGGCAGTGGTGCAGTCAAAGTACACGTATATTGTAAAGCTTGGGTTCAACTAAGTATATCTACTCAAATACAGTACAGTACGTCAGTTCAACTTAAACATACATCATTAGAGTTGGCCTTTTTTATTGGCTGCTACTTTGTACTTCTATTACTTTAAAGTTACATTTCACAGAAAAATACTGTAGTTTTTAAATCAACTACATTTACTTGAAAGCTTTATCTACTAGCTACCTTTTACATGAACAGACCTACATTTGCTCGATCTTAAATCTCTTAAAATGTATCCTGAAACTAAAACACAATAACTTAATATACACAGTACACATGTTTAATAAGACACTGTAAAAGGAGGCATTCTGCATAATAAGTACTTTGACTTTTTATACATGAAGTACATTTGGCTATAAATAGTATACTTTTACAACAACATAACACCATTTTGAATTCAGTATTTATAGACTTTGGCATTCCTACATTTACTTATGTAAAGAGTCAGAGCACTTCTTCCACCTCTGGTGCTGCCACCTCACCAACCAGACCTGCATGTGGGGGGTATTTAGCTCAAACCTCACTAGTTTAATGTTCATTTATTTTCAGTCACTTTATGTAAATACTATGACTCAGGTAATCATGACACCTCATGATGAGCACTAAATGGGACCTGATTTGCACTCAGTATTTTGTGTTTACTAGCTAATACTAATGTTATTTTAATATTAAAATGTTGTTTTTTATAATGACTGTGCAGTTCCTTTTAGATGGCTTTCAAGATGTGTTTCATTACATTCATTGTCACATAACAGTTTGTAGTTTCAACAAAGATTGATCATATATCTTCATATCATATATCATGATGTCTTCAAAGGTTTATTGTAGGAGTGGTATGAAACACCTATAAACTGTGTGTACCCAATAACATTAGCCAAAGCTAACCGACTTGGTTTCGGTTTTGACTTTGAGTATTTTTTAACCCTGTGAATTAAATCTTATTGAAGAAGATTTAGAGTTTTACAAACATGAAACACATTTGTCCAGACTTCCCTTTTCTATACTTAATTGATTGATTTAAAAGAAAAGAAGAAGCACTTTACGTTGTTCTTGGCTTCTTCTTTCTCACAGGGCGTTTCTGCAGAATGTACTAAATTAAAAACCGACACAGTCTGTCTGAGGTTGTGGTTTTTTATGGTTTCTTTTACACACATAAACAGCAGGCTCATTTCCGTGCAGTTTGCTGAAACCCTAATACTTGAGAGAGTGTAACATGAACCCTGTGTTGTCTGGCTGGCCTGGCGCTCAGTCACAGTCAGGTCTGAGTCTTTTGTCTCTCCCTCAACACAAATTAGCTCTGTATCCTTTTCACATGAAGGGCATAATAATGATAGTGACTAGGACCATAATAGTCATGCCTGGTTCTGAATGGTACAAGTACATCATGTATTTATTAAAGAAAAGGGCTTTCGACATTGTTTCCCCCTTAGTGTTTTCAGTTACTGCTGAGTTATTTATGACTTGGCACACAGAAGATTTCCCCCTTAAAGGAAAATCTTATTCTATTTATGCATGACATGTCAAACATTCAAAGAGAACAGATCCTAACACAGAGGGAGGATGTGCCCACAGTCCCACACCCAATAGGCCCATGTGTTTTGTTTGGTAGTGTTTACAAAAGGCTTAGCAGATGGCAGAGTGAGGCCTTTTTGGAAGAGCCTCATGCGTGCATTATGTTTATCTCAGGCATTCACTTAGAAGCTAAATGAGGCAGGCGGATGCTGGAAGTCGAACTAACGGAAACCTCCAGATGACAAAAACATGTTTGAACCCATCAATGCTTGGACTACAGTCTCCGCAGTGTACCAATTCCATCTGTGTATTCAATCTATATTAATCACTTTGGCTAATAATAGCTTTATTGATATTTGATACAGTCTAACCCTCAGAGAGAGATTATCTCTTTGGTATTCATAGAACTTTCAACTTTTCACTTTTTTTTTAAACATGACCCAGATGTCAACAAGTTCAAGGGCAATGAACAACAAAGGAAAGCATGTTAAAGTCCGATGTACAGATATCCTATTGGTCGACTTCTGCAGACTCTATCTATGTCATTTGATTAGTCCTGCTCAATAAAAAGCACATGCAGTAAAGATCGTACCGTACATGTGACCGACTGACAGTACATGAACATCATGCTTTTATCCTGAGCATGTACTCTTATCAGGGGAAAAACATTGCTTAGCCGTTCACAGGAATTAGCTGTCCCTTATCAGCCATTGGCCACCACCTTAAAGGGGCCATCCTATTGGCTGATCCCTTAGTGTCCTGTCACGTGACTGGAAGAGCACAACTTGCAAAAAATAGCCAAGATGTCAAAGTTTACGGCGGTGTTGCGTGATCACGCCAGATAGCGGTGAACTTGTATTTACCCTTCGGTTACTTCAACGTGATTAGGTGGGCCACATTGTGAGATTGGATTCAGGATGGCAGGGAGGCATTGTGATCATAATCTGAGGGGAGAAAACATTGATCCCAGTGGAGTATCCTGAGGTGGGGAGAGTAAGAGCTGGTGCTCTACTCACTGTAATGAAGAGACAGCGATCCTGGGGGGACAGGGAGCTCCTGGGGGGGAACACAAACGACAACACAGACTACAGTGAACAGAATGAGTCCTTGTCTCTGAGGTCGTCTTGGTCCCTGGTGAGTCAACTGACCGCCGGTCATTTAGTCGGCTACAGCTTTGGCGTGATGCCGCAGGGCCTGCTGATCCGTTATTCATTCTGTATTGTGTGGTTTGGCAGGTTGTCTGGAATTATTGGTTTACTATTGTAGGCAAGGGTGTGATACCAACCTGACCACAGTGAGTCAGATGAATGCCTGTTTTATTAATTGCTTCATTCAAGACTGTGTTCAACAACTGTGAAAGAATAGGTTGAAGAGGTTGTACATGTATTTGATATGGTCTCAATCCAAAAAATCTGGTTTTGTCACAAAGCCTGCAAAGTCTTGTCTATTATGCTAGCAATTTATTCTCAACAAATTCAAACCTGTCCTATAATGATTTGTTTTTGGGTGTAGCTACTTGCTTGAAATGTAACTTTTGAGTAGAATTTAAATGAAGGAAAAGACAATGGCATGTTTGTCACACGTGAATGTGTTTTAGATAACTGAATACTGGCGGCTTTCCAGATAGCTCCTGTGTAAGGGTCATCAGTCACAGTCTTTGAATGTAGAATTTTCCTTATTATGTAACGATGACTTTACAAAGGTTTAGATGCCATGTTTCTCTGCACTTTGGTGTTAACACTGGCAGTCCAGGAGGCTTTGCACCTGCAATGCAACTTTCTGTGGTGTAAAATAAAAGTGAAAGTGTAAAGCATAACTCCCCAAACGTGTGTTGTTAGCTTGATAGCAACAAGACCGCTTTTGGTTTCAAGAGACAGATGAAATCCAGATAGAGAAACAATAGAATTGAAAAACAACATGATACAATTGGACACTTTACCCCTGACAGAGGCACAGTGAATTTAAAACACCCCCGGGGCATTCAAAGAAACCACGTGGCTAGATACATACATATTATATATTTTATTATTATTATTATTATTATTATTACTATTATAATAATTCACAACTCATTCATTCTGGCTCCAGCAACCCCGAGCGTCTCTTCTCCGCCATCAGCAAACTTCTCAAACCCTGTGACAACGCCACCTCGTCCTTCACCACCGAACAGTGCAACTCCTTCCTCTCGTCTTTCCAAACCAAAATCAGCAACATTTAAAGCAATCTGACCCCCTCATCAGCACCCCCCACCTCCCCTCCTGGCTCCCCCCCCTTCACCTCTCAGCCCCTGTCCCACTTCTCCCCTGTGACCCCCATGCAACTGTCCCACTTCATGACTGGAATTAACTCCACCTGCACACTTGACCCAATGCCCTCCACATGTGTTAAAGAGCGCTGCCATCTCCCAGCTCATCGCCACCATCATGAACTCCTCCCTCAGATCTGGATCAGTTCCCCCCCCTCTCTCAAACTGGCTGCTGTCACACCCATTCTCAAAAGACCTGGACTCACACCTGACATCATGTCCAACTTCCGGCCCATCTCAAATCTCCCCTTTCTGTCAAACGTGTCATTGCCTCACAACTAAAATCCCACCTCAGCTCCAATGACCTCTTTGAGCCATTTCAATCCGGTTTCCGATCAAAACACAGCACCGAAACAGCTCTTCTCAAAATCACAAACGACCTCCTCCTCTCCTCTGACTCCGGCAACCTGAACATCCTCATCCTCCTCGACCTCACCGCAGCATTCGACACCATTGTATTATTTGACTTTAACTATATATATTTATTTGTTGTTCTTTTCTTTTCACTATATCTGTAAAGCGTCTTTGAGCACCTGTAAAAGCGCTAACAAAATTAATCTATTATTATTATTATTATTATTATTAAATAGTCTGGCTTTCGTAACATTTCTGTTAGTTTAGAACTCATTTTGTCCGCACATGCAGTTGTAGTAAAAATAAAACGTAGCGATAATGGATTTTTTGTGTTTTAGAAACGTTTTCCATCGTGTCCGGTTACTTCTCTTCAGATTGTAGTTTCATGTTATCTTCCAGAGGAGTGTCATTGTAGTGAATGTCAATAAAGGGCCTCAACTTTTCTTTGTCTACACATGAGGGTTGATGTTCTTTGAGAGAGGTCATTGTTGTTGACAGGCCTCGTATCAAACCATATAAACCTTTTATAGCGTTCTTTGAACTGTCAGTGATGGCTATGATCTCATAAATGTTGCACATTGTGTGTGGTTAGAGTGGTTGATATCTGAGTGTACTTATTAATATTTTATTGCTATCTAATCATTAGCACTCTAGTAAAACAAATCATGCCAATTTCCCATATTCTATGATGCCACCCTAGCACAAATGTGCCTATTCTCTACCCTACAAGCCCCCCCCCCCCCCCCCCCCCCCCCCCATCACCCAATGTACTCATGGCTTGACTCCGAACAAAAGGTCAGTGTGAGATAGGAGCGTTTGCAGGTTGCATAAAGTCATGAAGTCAGCAGGGGAACATGTTTACAAGCCCAACTCGACTAGACCCTGACCTGAAAAAACCCAAATCATGTTTTGCTAATGTCACAGCGAAGTAATGAAGGCAAATAGTCTTAAGTTCAGTAATGAGGCCAGAGGAAGGAAGGAAAGTTTGTCTGATTCACTGTGGCCTGTTAGTCATTTTCTCTCTGGTTAAGTAGCATAAACAGATTGCTTGTGAAGGAATTTACAGTCTTAGAAACTCCTTCTACCGAAAAACAAAAAGTGCTTTGAGAAAACGTTCCGGGTTAATCCAAGTCCATTTATAATTAGCCACAGAGCTACGGCTTTTAGTGTTGTATTTAATAAACATAGCACAGAGGTAGGAATATAAACAGGAAGTCAGCTGCTTTCATTGCATCAGGGCAGTGGGATCTCTGTGTTAGGTTTTCTCTTCTCATTGTTTTAGCCCGGCAGTCAGCCCCCCCCCCCCCCCCCCCACCTCTAATGTGGCTCATGTGGGACAGCGGCCAGTAACAGGGTAGTAGTGGCACAGTCTGTATCCAGGTCAGGAGATAACAGACAACACAGGGCAGAGAGAGCTGGGAAATAAAAGCTAAAGACAAATGAGACTTTCCAAAAACGATACTTAAAAGAAGAGACAACAGTGAGTAGATTGTGAGAGAGCTAAGTCAAGTGGGAAATGATACGACTTTACAACTTGTGCTCCCCGGGACGCTTGCTGAGCAATACTTCCTCTCATCCTGTGTTTTCCTTAACTCAGCTAATATTCTGTTGTTTTCCTCCTCCAGGCGGACACCATGAACTACGTGGGCCAGCTGGCAGGACAGGTGCTGGTAACCGTCAAAGAACTGTACAAGGGCATTAATCAGGCCACATTATCGGGCTGCATCGATGTTGTGGTTGTCCGCCAGAGAGATGGCACTTACCAGTGCTCGCCATTCCACGTGCGCTTTGGCAAGCTGGGGGTACTCCGCTCCAAAGAGAAAGTGGTGAGTTATAACTCAATTCTTTTATTTGATCTGTTTGTTTTGTCTTCTCTCACTGACAGGTTGAAATCATGTAGTCATTGAAATGATCGAGCTCCATTTCAAGACACTTCCACACTTATAAACTTACAATTCAGGCAGTGATAGTGTGCCAACTACTACGTGTTTTGTTTTCCTTTAAAGAAGCAGGCACTTATCGAACAATGGTTACTTTAATGAACAAGCTGGAGCTTCATTGTCAGCATTAACAGGCTTCAAGAGAACATTCAGTTTCAGTGGCTAGTAAGTTTGTGTGCAAACTAAGCCAGATCATATTCGGTTTTGTTTTAGGTTTTACATTTAAGGATACTGACTCCTAATTTAAAGCCTGTACACCCTACAAATATCTGTTTATCGTCACATATTAAAAAGAAAAGAAGGGAAACTAAGGAGTTAGGACTTGAGCGTTGTGGCTGTTCTTGCTTAAATTAATTACTTGCAAAATGTGTTGCTTGACTCTGGCTAGATGTTATGAAATTCCATACTGGTCCACCAGCAGTGTGGTCTCTCCTATTTGCCTGATTGGATCAATTGAGGACAGTGTAGGCTTGTGTTGACTTCTCCCTGAGTCACAGTATCTTAACCCCTAGATTCCACCGGGTCCGTCTGCGGCACGTTACGGCAGCGCCCCGGTTTTGGTCCGGCCTCCTCCGGCGTCATACCCTACCGGGCGCGTTTCAGAAGCATTTCAGAAGCGGAGCGTCTTGCCTGCCGGCTCGCAGTTTTTGTTGATTTGGGCATATTTCCTGGACAGACTACTTTGTACAGGCAAAGTTAATAATAATTGTAATATCCCAGTTATAAACGACATGAATCAAAGATGTGTTGCTGTATTTTAGTGGTAAAAAAATGCATTCATCATCATAATTATTCTATATATATAATTTACACAGTGCCTGTAAACCGGAGGAGAACGCTGGCATTTCTCCTCCTACTTGAAAGACTACGGAGGGATAGGGTCTGCAAAATTTGCTTCTGGGCCGTAACGCACAGCGTGTGGTGGAATAGCACCCATTGACTAGAGTGGCCTCGATCGCCGTGAGCACTGCGGCGCAGTCGTAACGCGCCGCAGACGGATCCGGTGGAATCTAGGGGTAAGACTTCCCTGCAACTGGGCTGTGATGAGCATAATACATATATATTTAGCAAAGGGATCACAAACTGTAAAACAATTTCTTTGCAAAAGTTATAAAAAAATGATTTCGTTTTTGTGTCTGGTCGTGTAACGTTGTGTTTAACAGGGTTATGTTTCTCTTATATTTGTTATTGGTATGTTGAAACTGGTGACCTTCCACCAAAAATACATGTTTGTTTATGTTGGTTTAAAAATACTTACCCATGTTTACGGAGGTCTTTTTTTAGCAAGCTAGACTTCAGATTTGTTTAGTTTTCTTTGGATTTCTTTCACATTTCCAATTCAAAAGTTGTAGAGAAATCATCTGCACGCATCACTTATGTAAGTTTAGCAGTCAGGTTACCCGTTATCATGTCATAGGGTTTCTACCAAAATGAAATGCTCATCAATAAACCATTCAGGGAAATGTTTGGCTCTGTTTGCGGAACATAGATAGCGTTGGATGTTCTCTTCTATTCTCCCTCCTTAAAAGTAGTTGTTACTATATGTTCTTGCCTGAAGATAAGATCCAATTAATCATGGTTCAGGAACAATGGTCCTATTTTTAGTGCTTAATTCTCACTTGAGAAAACGACTCCTTGTGTTGGCCTATTTGATGGGTGAGGTAGAGCAATTTGAGCCGACTTTGGTAGTACATTTAATACATGTTTTATGTTTCAGTATTTATATGCAACTGTGACTGAAAGAATATTGCTTTTATTTTACTTTTTAATAGTTATTTCATTTTATTTATTTTTTGTTATTTTTTTGTAAGAAGGGACAGGTCAAATACGATTTTCTTCTCCTGCTTCTTTCCACCATGTGCTTTAACAAAACAGTATAAGTGTACATGTTTTGTAAAGTGTACATGTTTTGTTTTAAAATAGCCACCATGTGTGGAATAAACAAATAAATAAAGGTGAATATAGAAGTAAATATATTAAGTTTAATAAATAAATGCAAACAACACAATAGAAAATGACAGCACACAATATCAACCTTAGGGTGATAGGGCAGACAATAAATACTACTAATATTTTTGGTTTTATTTTTAAATGACCACAATCTTATTTGTGATAAATAAAATGAAGTTCAATCAGTTCAATCAACTTATATAACAACAAATCTTGGTAGTCAGTCAGCAATAAGTGATGGCTAGAATTCCACTGCATTAAAAATGTAATATTTCTTCTTCCATCCCATAAACGTTGAACTTTTCCATGACTTCTATTCTTAGAACAGTAACGGTGCGCCCTGACTTCATTAAAAGAAAGCCTGTTTACATGGATGTGAGTGGGTGATGATCTGCGGGGGTTGAATCTCTCTCACCAACTACCCAGAATGCTGATGGGCTCATAGGGAGGAATGAATGAATGAGTTTCTATGGCAACAGCTCTACAACTTGAGTGTGTGGGAGGTGGAGGAAACGTGAGGAAGAAGGCTTCGACAACAAGAGCTGTTGTGTAACAGTTGTGCACACGTTCCTGAGATACAGTAACTCATCAGATCCTCGAGGGCTGCTGCTAAATATATATGTTTTGGAGAAGTTACTGGACCAAATAGTGTTATGATATTTGTCCCTGACACGCAGATATTTAAACATTTACAGAGTGGGAATTAGGCTTTGGTTGCCAGCTAAATCTAATTAAATGTTGGCTGTGCATGTACATTAGTCACTTCGGTTGGCAACCAGAAATGTTTTTAAAGTGATTTTTGATTCCAAAAACATTTGGGAAAAGAATTAAAAAGAAAGTAGAAACTTCAAAATCTACATTGGCTGTCAGAGAAAAACAACTTGGTGGTACCATGGGTTAATTTCCAACATCTGCCAGCAGCCATTGCCTCCAGTAATTCCAGTTACCCAGCGTGGTGTTGGCAAATCCCCAACTCAGCCAAGTGAAGGTAACCTGTCCCCGGCTCTGAAAGGCTGAAGAGGACTGTCATTTATTCCGCCTCATTATTAATTGGGTATTAAAATTCTCACCGTACATAAATTGCCCTTAGCAACCCCGAGGATGTGAAATTAAATCTTGAGGCTGCTGAGAAACCACACCAGCAATAAAGCACATCAGCAAATATACAACATGGATCACTAGAGCAAAAATGAAAAACAGATTGGTAGATGTTGAGAATGAATATTAATGATTTGGTTTCAGGTTGTCAGACTGGGCTGATCATTAGTGAGTCACATTATTCCTCCACGAGTCTCTGCCAGACGTGATCTGGTTTTTGCTTTTGTGGTGTCAAGTTTCTGAATGGCCTCAGGTCAGCTGGGGGCTTGCCCGGCAAACATGAATGGCCCTGCTGGCAGGCTCAGAGCACCCATACACACATATAGTTATTGGGTCTTAGAAAGCCCCGGGAGAAAGATGGGGCTGTAAGCAGCTACGGGCTTTCTATGTGACCTGACATTGAATGCTGGAAGTACAGTGAAACATGACCTAATTAATTGTTTTACTTAATTAAAAAGGCATAATCAACACCCTTTACAGTGTCCTTGTTATGTTTTTCTTTTTAAAATCAGTTTATTTTGATATGCATTAGCTTGTCTTACTATTCCCGTTCCCTTATCCTCGAATTATTCCCCAAGAAGCTCTGATCCGATCCTCTTTATTGTCCTTTTGGGTCAAAGGAATTTCGAAAAAAACGCTTTTATATTTCTGGCTCCTTCTGATGGTTCTCATCATTATGCTTTTTAAAACATGTTCTGTTGTCTAATCTTCAAACAAATGTTTTCTGTATCCTTATCATGGTTCCTTTTTTATAGATCGATTATTTTAGTTTTGAACGTGTCTAGTCTATGGTTTTGACTCTTCTACTGTTTGATTGTTCTTTTTGTTTGTTTGACTTAACTTTTGCTTAATTCTTCCAGATTGACATCGAAGTGAATGGAGAGCCAGTAGAGCTGCACATGAAGCTTGGTGACAACGGAGAGGCCTTTTTTGTAAAGGAAGCCGAGGAACTGAATGTGAGCATCCAAACACGTACTCAGATTAATTAACCATTGGGAAAAATGAAATGAAATAGAAAAGCTGTTGCACAACATTTAATTTGGATGCCTTTGTTCTGTATAATTCATAGAAGCCAAACTATTTATTATATACATCATGTCAAAAGTTTTGTCGTGTTGTTGTTATAGTAGACACCGTTTTAGTATGAGACAGTCTTGTGTTTCAGCCTGGAAGCCAATGTCATTCTCCTTTGACATATTACTCAGTGAAATGTTAAATCAATACCGTAACAGATTATTTTGAGAAAAGTCCACACTTAGTAAACAGCCCTTCCAGTTTCAGCATGGAAAACAGAAAGGCCTTCAGGGACGTGCAAGTGTGAGGAAGTGTTTTTTTGAGGAAATAATTACACCACTGTTTTGTAGTTGCTACATCTGACAGTCGACCTGTACCAGCCAATAGGAATCCTTAATGCTGCTTTTGTTTACACTTGTTTACATCTATCTTAAGCCCCAAGCTCTCCTATTTGTCATAATTCTCCTCGATGCCTCCACAGATTGTCCCCGCCCACCTGGCCACCTCCCCGATCCCCACGGAGAGTCACCTGTTCTGGATCTCGGAGGTGGAGCACAGAGCCCCAAAAGGTCTGGAGGATGACCCCGCAGACCCAGAAGACCCCCCCGAGCCTCCTGCTCCCAGCACCGGGTCCACAAAAAAGAAGAAGAAGCGGAGGAAGAAGCACAAAGGAGACCCCCGAAGAGAGGAGCTGACCCCGCCCATGTCGGTCACTACTGGAAACGCTATCGCTGCTAACATACCTGCTGCTGCTACGACTGCTGCTATGTCCAGCGCTGGGCAAAATGAGGAGATCTTTGAGATGGACCTGAGCTCTGACGAGGGGGGATCAGCACATGTCTCAAGGTAGGTTCAGGGTCAATGCTCACTGTTATAGAAGAGTTGATTATTATATTTGTGCTTCACCTAGTGTAAAACATGTCAGATATCATTTCATTTAGTCTTAGTCCTGTGTCTAATGTCTTTGTTAGCTATCATAATCCACCTTATCCTTTTATGTTGTCTTTTTTAATCAAGTTGACAAGAATTCCAGGCATTTAATGGCACATTTCCACTGCAGCGGGGTAGCCCCGTTTAAGCATCCCTAAGCTTCCTCGCTCAGGCCTCGGACGGCCAACGAGGCCGTCCGAGGCCGTCCGAGGCCGTGGTGCATTTCCATTACAGTTTAGGACCTGGGGTAGCAACGCAGTGTAGGCGGGGCGATCGGCTTTTTTTTTTAGATTTAGGAACGTCGTCACCTCCTCGGTCGACCACGGTGTGCTTTTCTTTGACGTTGCCATTTTTGTAGCTCCTGCGTTTACAGAAATGCTGTGTATAAAATGCTGCAAGCTTGCTTCTAGATATATATGCGACGCTAGGGATGATCTCGCGCGCGATCTTGTGACGATTCTCTCTGACCAATCAGCAGTCGAGAGTGTTGACGTCACTAGTTCAGCCCTGGCCCTGGCCTGATAGCACCACGATTTTATGTCGCCGGAAAAAGAGGGAAAAAGTACCCGCTAGCCGGTGCTACGCTATATGGAAAGGCCACCAAAAACTGGCCTGGCCGCTTGAGGACGATTTAAGGACGCTTAAACGGGGCTACCCGCTGCAGTGGAAATGCGCCATAAATCTTCTTAGTCAAAGAACACCCTTAGTATTTGGTATAGTTTTAGTGAAAATGGTTGACATTTTAGTCATCAGATTATATCAGGCAATCTATTTTGGCAAAATATCTGTTTGTTCTTTTTCTCCCGAGCCTTGTCGTTGTCCTTTTTAACTTTTATCTTAAGAAAGTGACTCTTGAGTCCTGTGCTCATTGTGTGCTGTCGCTGTAGACTAGATATAACTTAGATAAAAAGGTTATTCACTCACATAGTTCATTTAGTCATAGTGTTTGTTCACCAAATGAACACTGGTTTCCCCTTTAGGTCACCTTCACTGTCCACAATGCGAGACATTGACCCCAAACTGCCTGCAGCCAGACACAGCATTGATGGTTATCCGCTGTCTGATGGGGACTGGCCGTCACATGACAGGTATGTATTGATGTGAACAGAGCCTCAGCCAGGGCGTGGCAGAGAAACAGACCCTATCTCACTGACTGTTTGCATTTGTTCATCTATCCCTTCAGTCATGGCTTGTCTCAGGCCTTTTCCCCAAAGAGTGACTCAGAGCTGATGGTCCGGCCCTCAGAGAGCATGCTCAGAGCCGAGTCCCACATGCAGTGGACCTGGGGGGAGCTCCCAGAAACCACCAGGGTAATAAGCGTCTCTCTCCACTAACATCAGGTCTCATTCACCAGCCAGAAATGCTTTTTTAAGAACCCTCTTTTGCAGTTTTCATGAAGATTAAGACATTCAACAATGTTATTTTTTATTTGGAATTATTTCTTGCACACTCAACAGCACAAATATGTAATTCTACAGTTGTATAATATTTGTAGAATTGACATTACAATCACTTTTTTATCATTAATATTATTTGTCCTAATTATTTTACAAAGCATTTTGGTATTTAATTATAAATGAACACCAAACTCTTTAATTCACTTCAATTCTGTTAATTGGGAATTCCTCATCCCACTTCAGTGATCAAACCTTTTGTATTCATCTAATTTATTTGATTGTATATCCACTGCGGCGGCTACTATGATGGCGTTCACATCCTGCAGAATTATTGAGGTGTTTTTAATTATGTTTGGAGACCAGTGCTCCACCCTCCTATAGGATTCTGTTGTGGCATTTCTTTGTGTGTGTGCGGACGGTTTCATGCCCTTTTTACATCTATTTTTAGAGCTACCGTTTTCTAATTATTATCAGCTTGAATATGCTTTCAATTTATAATGACATTGGGATGCATCATTATAACAAGTCACAAATCTGATGTATACTTTTATGAAGAACAAATGAAGGAAAAGACTTATGAAGATATTGGTGAATGAGGCTTATTCAGAGATACATATTTCTCAGTAGGGCTGCTCAATTAATCCTATTTTAATCGCGATTACGATGATGGCTTGCAACGATTACGAAAACGGCTTGCAACGATTACGAAAACAACATAATCGAAATAAAACAATTATTTTTTTATTATTATTATTATTATTACTTTTTTTTGTTTTTTTGGGGGGGTTTTTCAGTTGAATTATACGTAAAGTTCAGGGTAATCAACTGTTAAAAACATACTGTTCACATTTTTTTTCTCCAATAAATTGATGTTTTCAAAGTCAATGAATAATCGCATTTAATAATCGCAATTACAATTATTGACCCAAATAATCGAGATTATGATTTTTGTCATAATCGAGCAGCCCTAATCTGATGTATTCTTTTATCAGGAAAAATGTAGGAAAAAGCTTAAAAAGATATTGTTGAATGAGGCTTATTCAGAGGTACATATTTCTCAGTGTCCCCTCCTTTTAGTAACTTTCTTTCCCATATCAAAAATCCAGGTCCCCAAGAAGGAGAAAGCAGAACTACTAAAAACAGTGAGGATCACCCCATCAGAGAGCACCCACTTCCGGGTCATCCTCAGCTCTGAGGCCATGGAGGATGACTCTGAGATTGAAAGGGGAGACGCGTCCTCCTCCTCCTCCTCAGTGTGTACCATCGTCAAACCCGAGCCACGGACCCCCATCACCACTTTAACACCCGTGATGCCTCTGGAATCCATCGACATCATAACCTCTGAGAGTCCCCTGACCCCCGCAGATCCTCTGGATGTCCTCCCACCCAATGTGGCAACCTCCACCCCTTCCAACAGCCAACTGAGCGACTCGCCCTCTAAGAAGAAAGGTACACACGGTGGTTTCCATTTCCCTTTTTTCAATTGTCTCCCGGTTAGTTCTGATTAAGTGATAAATACTTCTGTTGTTGATCCAAGGTGTCCCAAAGAGGAGCCAGCATCAGGGTCCTGAGGATATCTACCTAGATGACCTGAATGTACTTGAACCTGATGTTGCTGCACGATATTTCCCTAAGAGGTGGGATTATTTTAGAAACACCTAATTAACGTCACTGCATGACCTGTTTTTAATTAACGTGGTTTATTCTAAAATTAAATAGAGTATAAATATTCTTCCCCTTGACCAGCACATTGATGTTTTGTACTCGTGTGTTGCTGCAGTGAGTCTGAGGCAGCTACAAAGCTGTGGATGGACTCTGAGATGCACTCCGGCTCTCAGTCTCCTCAGTCGGTGGGCAGCGCGGCGGCTGACAGCGGCACAGAGTGTCTTTCTGACTCAGCGAGTGACCTCCCCGACGTCACTCTTTCTCTGTGTGGAGGCCTCACAGAAAATGCTGAAATATCCAAAGGTACACCAGAATAGCACTCATAAAAAATGTACATGAAAGTGCACTTAGTACTTTTATGCAGGGTAGGAAGTTAACCTCAGTGAGTAGAAGACACTAAATTCATTATGTAACATTGGAATTTCCCACTGTATTTGCGTCACTAGAATGCTTCCAGCCACAGAAATCTTCTTTCTATGTGTAACATTAACAATGATTGCACCAACATTTCCCTTTGAGCCCACAAGGATTTATTTCACTGGGGTTGAATCCCAAAAGTAAATTTATCTCTTGAGTATTTTACTTCCTGCTGAAAGTGTTTCTTAGAAGCCCTTAACTAATGTGGCAGATGGAAGAAAACGTCTCTGACCTTTTTCTGTGACTCTAAGTAAAATGATATGGCTCTCCACCACTGACCTTTTCATCTGCTGTCTATAATTAATGTTCCTCTCCCTTCTGTGTTTGCAGAGAGGTTCATGGAGCATATCATCATCTATAGTGAATTTGCTGAAAGTCCAGCAATTATCGATAACCCCAACCTGGTAGTGAAAATAGGAAATAGGTAAGACAACATTTATTTCACACGTAAAATGTACTATTAGGGATGGGAATTTGAAAGCAAATGTATATTCGAATATTCAACCCCCCAAAAAACAATTAACCGGTTAACCGAAATTTATATATCCTATAAAAAAAAAAATTGGATAAAAAAAAGAAGTTCCCAAACATTTTCCAATTTTCTTTTTTTACATTTTTTTTTTACCCAATTTCTTTTCAATAATTTTTGGAAATAAATACATACATGTTCAAATAAGTGTAGAAACCAAGTCGAATTTGTCAAATGTATTGAACTGGTGATCACAGTTTGACAGCTATAGGCCTACAGCTTTCATGTGCGGAGGCGATTCACAATCAGCCCAGCTGTAGAGAAGACCCTCTCAGCTGGAGCGGAGGTTGCGGGTATAGTAAGGTATAGCGTGTATATATAAGTTTAATTTGGCATAGTTTGACCTCTACGCCGCACTCACTAACCTGGTCGAAATATTTCCACACATTACTCCTTTTTGACGCCATGTCTGTTGTGTAGGACTCTTCTTAGAGTGTAAATAATTACCGGACTATGACTGGTCAAATATGTTGAATACAGGCAAAACTAAATCTCTCCTGTCAAAATGTCTATGTACTTTGCCGCCACACACGGTTGCCAAGCAGCGCTTATTGTTGTTTAGGCTGGCCACTCATGTGTCGCGATTGTTGACAGGGGGCGGGGGAGCACGCTCATGAACTGTTAGCGCCGGAACCTCGCAACGGCTGCGGAGCGCATTTGCGCCACATTTGGGCCTAAGATGAGGTTTGAGTCTGCGTGATCTGCGTGTAGGGAGGGGCAGCAGCCATATCATTGGCTAGAACTAGCTAGATCTGATGGATTTGGACATAAACACGAGTGAAGTATAACCGGACGCGAGAGAGAGAGAGACCAGCACCTGCAGCTCTACCCGCTCTGAGGGACCGGTGAGCGGAGCAAAACACACCTTTAGACGTCAACTAACACATTTAGCTATGGCACTGTCCTATTGAATTATTCAATTTGATAACATCTAATCACAAAAAATAAATTAATAAAAATATTCATAACTCATATTCGAATACATGAATAATTATTCGAATTGCTGAATAATTTTGAATATTCGATTAATCGTTCCCATCCCTACTAGAGACATCTTAAGTATTATTATATAAATAATATTAAAAGTTCATGTCCTATATAAATATTGAACAAAGCTTAATTGTCTCTGCTTTTTCAGATATTATAACTGGACATTAGCTGCACCCTTGATTCTGAGTCTACAAGCATTTCAGAAGAACTTACCAAAGGTACTGTGATCCCTGTATCCAGTTCAATGTATTGTCATTACTAATGGATTATTGTAAATCTGCAACTTGCTCCTCGCTAACGGTCTTTATTGGTTTATCCCAGGCTACAGAGGAGGCTTGGATGAAGGAGAAAATGCCAAAGAAGTCGGGCCGCTGGTGGTTCTGGAGAAAAAGGGCAGACAGTTCAATCAAGCAGGTGTGTAAGGCTTTCAAAAACAAAACTTGCACTGCAGAAAGTCACATCCATAAGTACAGTTTTTTTTTAAATATTCACTTTATGTCCTCTGATATTTTAATTCTTCCAGTCGGAGACTAAGCTTGAAACAAAGGAGGACTCTCATCCGGAGGAAGAAGGAGCCTCCATGTCTCAGGAGAAACTGCCCCTGCCGTAAGTGGAACCAAAGGTTTATTGTTACTCAGTCAAGTGAGTTCAATGACTTGATGAACTCCAGCATGAGATTGTAAAAAAACATCCACAGCTTATAAATCAGTTTTATGACAAGTCGTCATGATCACGTTGTATTGTACGACATTGAATTGTAACCTGCTTCAAATATTAAACAGTTTAGAAGCTGCAAAATAGTTAAGTAGGATCAAAGCATGCATTTTGTTTACACTTCAAGTAGACATAGAGTGGTTACTTCACCCACAGCCAACCTATTTTAAAGCTACATATAGATGCAGGCATTTGATAACGCAAATTGTTTTTGTTTCCTGCAGGCCTAAAGCCGGAGACTCCTCCAGTGATGAAGAGGCCAAGGAGGTGAGCGCTGCTTCCTGTCAGGAGAGACTGCAGCCAGTCGATGTTCAGCACCACCCGAGCCCCCCCACTTACAGGAAGTCACTACGCCTGTCCTCTGACCAGATAGTGAGTACATTCTTACACAAGTGTTGTCCCTCCTCAAAATCACCTCGCCAACTTCTTTAAAAGTATAGCACCCTACTGCTTAACTGTTTTATAATATTATTATCCCTCTGAATCTCAACACTCTACCAGCGGCTTTGAAATAATTATAGTACACCATTTTCCAGAAGTAGAAACATTCCAAAATTGTTCAAATGATTGTCAGGTCATGTACAAATAACATTACATGTGTGTCCTCCCAGTGCAACTGCTAGGCCTTGAAAGACTTGGCTGTGGGCCAACAGTCATGGGACACAAAGTCAGTGGAACCTCTGAAATGTAGGCTGCTTGGGAGAGAGGAGAGTTCAAGAGTGATTGTAAAAACTAAAATAGTTCAGTACCAATCGTATGTAGAGCTTCCATTTACGTGAACAACACTGTTAACACCTCTTGGCACTTTGAAAAAAGTATTAATTAGAGATTACATTTTTAGCAAAAGCGATTATTCACATTAACATTAAAAGTGTGTCCTTTTTTACTTTTTATGTATAAGTTTGTAACTGTTTGAGTTCCATACTTCGAGCCATGATTGTTTTTATTTCCTTAAAGTTGCAGTGTAAAATGAGGCCACAGAGAGTACAATGTGACGTCGCTCTAAAACTGCTTTGGGTTCAGAGAGTTCAGTTGTTCTTTATATTGAATCCTTCCCCCTTGTATCTGGTTTTCAGAAAAGGTGATTGATTATTAACTGAAGTGTCGAGTACTGAATGAGATAAATGGTTTATTTTGAAGTGTAGAGCTCCCCCTGCTGCCTCTCTTTGACCTGCAAAGTGTTTGTTCTGCTTCCAGTCAGTAGGGGGCTCTAAAGACCTGTCGACGTTGATTGTAATGTGGCAAACAAATCATACTGGGGAGAAATGTCTGCACTGTTGGGACACAGAAAAGGAAATGGCCTCCAGATGCCTTTCACTGTCTTCCTTGTGTTTCCAGGCCAGTCTGAAACTGAAGGAGGGCCCTAACGATGTGATGTTCAGCATCACCACCCAGTACCAGGGCACATGCCGCTGCGAGGGCACCATCTATCTGTGGAACTGGGACGATAAAGTCATTATCTCTGACATCGATGGCACCATCACCAAGTACGTACCGCACAACAACAGTGTCATAACCCCTCTAATCAGGGTAACAATGCTGCACTTCAATTAGGCGTTATTCATATTTGATGAACTTGCATAGCACATTTAATTTACATGTAATTACTGCACTCAAATGTGAGACAAACTAGGTTTTAGTGACATTAACAAAACAACAAGTCTAACATCTTTACATATTCTGATTTAATGAAATGTACTGCACTACATTGTCTTAGGCTTTTCAGTTTTCCACTCTCATCCTTAATTCTTACCACAAATTGATCAAGCATGTAACAGGGTGATTTAGAGTATCACCCTGTGCTACTTTTGCCATGAAAAAAAAGAGAACTGTGTGTAAGGCACCATCTGTGGAGGTGCAATGCTATTTAAAGCTACAAATTGAACACCTATGGCACCTATATAAGGCTTGTTACTTGACTAGTGTGATCACTGCAGATGGAGACAAGGAGGTGAACGACATGAAATCGTTTTGATGATTAAATGAAAGAAAGAAAGGTTAAATAAGTTGAGCATTTCATTTCCCTTCTTAGACATATTTTTCCAGCTATTTTATGCCACGGACAAATTCAAGTCCTTCTCAAACAGCCGCTATTAAGTCCGTAATCCACGTTGAGTTATGTTAACCTTTTTAATTATCTTGAAGCTAGCTCAATCTTTTGACGCAGGTCTGACATCGCCCACTCTGTGAGGTTTATAGGTGGTCAACATCAAACGGGTCTAGATTGACTGAAACTTATTATCTGTGTGACCCTTTGGGCCAACCTGTGACATGTGAGGGAAGAGCACAGGGACTATAATGAGCCCATTTACATTTCAGTGTGTAAGCACACACGGCCATAAGCTGCGGTTGAGACAGCGCCTGCCCTATGGGCCAGTAATCCTCATTAGTGGGGAACAGTCCATAATGTTCTCTGGGTATGATGGAATATATAAAGTTGTTATGTGACCTTCTATGAACGGTCTTAAGCACCAATCTGCTTTGCCTGGTCTGCTTTGTCACGCTCAGATTTCTCTGACTTTGACTCTACATCTGCAACGTTTTGCAGCCTTGTTCTCAGTGATGTAGGATGGGAATATCTGTGTTTGTGTGACTAATATCTAAATGTGTTTGTTTGAATGATTAAGGTCAGACGTGTTTGGACAGATCCTGCCACAGTTGGGGAAGGACTGGACCCACCAGGGCATTGCCAAGCTCTACCACTCAGTAGCTGAGTAAGTGCGCAACAACAACAACACTGATTAATCAAAGAGGAGCGATGAGTGGTCGGTCAGTGGTTAGCACTGTCCGGCTTTGACTCCCTATAGTCTCTCTATGGACATGATATTACCTCCCTGTGTTTGCGTGGGGGGTTTTAAGGGTGATGAGTCAGGAAGTTCAACTTTATTCCACACAGAGGTATTTTAGACACTAAAAAGATGGAACTCCATGTCAGTGTTTGACTTTTCTCGTTGTGAGTTAAAATGACCTTAACCTGTCCTCAATGCTAGAGTCACGCAGACAAAAGAAACTGGAAGCACACAAAATAGGTTGTAGTGACCTAAGTAGTAATAGTATATAGAAGAAACACTTTGATTGATTCGGTATTACTGCAGGGCGGCATGTGTGACGTCAGCTTAGTTAAATCATTGAAGGAAAAGGTACAATGGAAGTTTAAGCCAATGTTGGGCTGTTTGCCTTAAAGAGAATAACTAATGTTGAAAAGAAACGTTTACACAAGAATGAAATTCAATATTTAAAACCCTTATCAAGCTACATCCCACTTTGAAAAAGCACGTTGCATTAACTTACAGGTGTTAAAAAGTTATAAATGGCAGCCCTTTGCTTTCTGCTACTTTCTGACAGAAGTATCATTCAAATTTATATATATTCATAGAGAAAGTCGATTTTTTTTATTAAATTGTGCTAAATTCCCGATCTGGACTGTCCTGGAGATTTTACGGAAAGTAGTTGTCTAATGGCAATCAGCTGGAATAGCTAATGGATCGATGGTACACTATGACATCAGCAGCACATTATGAAAGCATGTGATCTTATTAAAGTGCTATTCTTAGTAATGGCTAATGATGGTTGGGATATTGAGCTGTGTGTGAACAACTGTTAATGAGCACCGTCTCCTAATTGACAGGAACGGCTACAAGTTCCTGTACTGCTCAGCGCGAGCTATCGGTATGGCGGACATGACACGAGGTTACCTGCAGTGGGTCAATGACGGAGGCACCATTCTCCCCCGGGGACCCCTCATGCTGTCTCCCAGCAGCCTCTTCTCCGCCTTCCACAGGTACGAGAGCATTCAGTATTAATGACTACCAGTTTCAGTTTCATTAAGAAAGATCTGTCTTATCCTGAAGTCGTCTCACACATTAAATCCCCCTTATTACCAATCCTTTTTGTCAGCAAATTCAATTTCATATTAAGTTTCTCAGACTCCAAATCTTCTCTAAATCCTTATTCATTATAATAAGCCGGAGGTGTTAAGGCCACAGAGAACTCAAACTGAATGTGAAGCTCAGAAGGTGTTAACCGTGTCGGTAACCTTGCCATCAGCCCCTAGTAAGTGTTTGTTATGCCTGCACTTCCTTTTAAATCTTTATTTCTGGTTTCCACTGTCGGCTTTACACTGTTGAGAGTTTTGTCCTCACAGACGGAGACAGCCGCCATGCAATGCCCTTGATGGACAATTGACATGTTTATTAAGACTAGCATCTAGCTGGGAATAACAACTGATAGTGGTACTGTACCTCAAAGAAAGGATTTTTGTATTAATAGCACAAATTATCTAGGAGATTATGCCAAAATATATCTCAGAATATAACAACATTTTATGTGATAAAATGTGTTGATGTCAATTTAATTAAAATGCCATAACACTACGCATAAGGTGGCAGATGTAGCTTTGCACGTGCACGATTGTCATTCACTGAATAAAAGTGCCCATCTGCTGTTCTCTGGATTGAATACCGAATACTAGGGCTGCTCGATTATGGCAAAAATCCTAAGCTCAATTATTTGGGTCAATAATTGTAATTGCGATTATTCATTGACTTTGAAAACATCCATTCATTGGAGAAAAAAAATGTGAACAGTATGTTTTTAACAGTTGATTACCCTGAACTTTAAGTATAATTCAACTGAAAAACCCCAAAAAAAAAAAAATTGGGAAAAAAAAGAAATGTATACTACCAAATACACACACACACACACACACACACACACACACACACACACACACACACACACACACACACACACACACACACACACACCCAGTTTGATACAGGCCTTGTTATGGGCCCCTTGACATTATCATGAATGGAACATGACCAAAGCGGCTGTGCTGTACTCATGCTGTGTCAAAGATCAGCAAAGTAAACAAACGTACATCTTATATCTGTATCTTACATCGTTTCAGTGGGATTCCTCTTTGACCTTTACCGTGTACATCATGGTTACTGTGTCACAATGGCAACCTACAGCATGTGGAGTTGTATCTTATTTGCACTTATTTGTATTATTGACATGCCCTCCTCAATTTAATTTGCATATAACAGAGACCTCCCTACCATCCTAGCATTTGGACCTCCATACCTCATTTACATAGTGCTGTATTCCATCAAGAGAAGTTGTCTCCGATATATTTTTTCAAATTCAGAGACAAGGAGTGAATGCCAAGTGAAGCAGAACATCTATTACTGGACGTCTGGACTTAATCGAAATCTGGGCAAGGCTAGTTTTGTAGAACTGACTACATAAAAGATAAACAGATGGGTGTAATAAAAGTGAACTAATCAAATGAATTATTTTAAATGATTGGATTTGTGTATTTCTCATGTATACCTCCTCTTAAAGCTAATTATAAAATATCCATCAATCAAATTGTATTCATTTAGCCCAATTTAACACATTTCTCAGGGGGCTTTACAGTGTCTACAGCAAACAGCATCCTCTGCCCTTACACAAGGGGTGCCCACACTTTTTTGGCTGGTGAGCTACTTTTGAAATGACCAGTCTACCAACCAAAAATAAAATCCCAAATTGCAAGGGTTGCTGAATAACACGTTTTATTTATACATGGGATAACTACAATAGGGCTGCAACAAACGACTAATTTGATAATCAATTAATCTATCGATTAATGAAACGATTAATGGACTATTCGACTATTATGCCTTGCACAATTTCTCAAACGCTCTTATTTAGCCATCAACTTTTAGATTTAGCTTGAGGTTGTTTTAGGCATGTGGAAACTAACAATGAAGACAATAAAGATGAATACTTGATTCAAAAATACATATATTATTAAATTAACTTAACAAATTGTTTACAAAATTAACATTGCTTTTTATTGAAATAAAATAAATAATATTTCAGGTCAAAAGAAACAATGTTTTAACAAATCGTATTAAATAATCTGATGACAGAACTGTAAACAGAATAGCTGAAACTTTAACAAAAATAAATACCTCAGTTACCTCTAATCATTAACCCATGTTTGTATAATGTAGTTAACTCCGTGTGTTGCTGCTAGCATACATAACACCTGACGTGGAAACGTTACTCGTGGATGGGGCTACAGAGCTACTAGAAAGACAGTCGAACCCGGTGCATTCCTCCGTCTGGATGTGGTGCACTTTTGCTAAATGTTTAGACAAATTGCTCGTGTTACCGCCCTTACATGCTAAACACTCGTGGCAAGGAGCATTGTCCACCTCAAGACGGGTAACATTTAACCACACCTTGGAGCGCTTCTCTCCGCAATCCCCGCTTTGTGTTGCTGCATGTAGCAGCTGCGTGTAAAACTGCCCCGCCCCCCGCGCACACTGGGGAGAGCGATCGGTCTGGATCGGAAAGATCGAAAATAAACCGATCATAGATGCATTTTTTTCGCATATTAGAAACATGGTTAGAAACGAGTTGGCGACACTAAGACTGCGAGATAATGTTTGTGTCGCAATAACACATGACCTTTCTCTTTCTCAACTCGCTACTCGGAGGGAAGTCGCTGTCATATGCCTTGTGAGCACTCCGATAATGCCTCTCCACGTTACCTTTCTTTGGCAGAGCGACGCTTGCTTTACAAATAAGGCAAATAACCTTTTGAATGTGACATCACAAAAAAAGATTCTCCCTCCCATTCTGGGTGGAAGTGGTATGTCTTTAGCTTTTTGCTCGGTCCCACACTCATTTTGTTGTTTGTCTCTTTAACTTAATTTGAGTTTTCCTGGCACTTGACTGATTTTGTATCGCTTTGCATTCTGGGTTAACAGACTGGAAAGCGATAGGTCGCTTTTTCTGTCAATCAAGTAAACTCCTGAATTAAGTGGCAGGGAGGCCAAGGGAGGAGGGATCAAAACCTGTTTTGTCTATTTTAACGGAGCTGGATTTTTTTTATATGAATGACTCGCGATCTACCAGCATTGCGCCCGCGGTCGACCGCGGGGGCAATGCTGGTAGATCGACGTACTGGGCACCTCTGCCTTAGACCCTTGCAGTATACAAAGAAAAACCCCACAGTTAAAGGGGAAAGGGTGGGAGAAACCAAAGTCTCATGCGTATTGACTAATAGTACTACCAATACATTTGAAACACAGACATAGACAATCCATTATCTAAAGAAAAAAAGGATTGGGAGAAACCAAACGTGTATTTGCCAAAGTTAACTCTCATTCAGACTTGACCCACAGTAAGGACGTGCGTACGAGTCGCTCTAATCAAACTCTCTGTTTCCTGCAGGGAGGTGATTGAGAAGAAACCAGAGATCTTCAAGATTGAATGCCTTACAGATATCAAGAACCTGTTCCAGCATAACAAGCAGCCATTCCACGCCGCCTTTGGGAATCGAGCTAATGTGAGTTAATGAGTGTTTGAAGATGTCAGACTCCCAGACATTAACGCTTTTACACGTCAAAGAGCCGTGTCTTTTTCCAGAAGTCTAGGCAGACGTGATGTGTTTGCAATATCAACATGACACGTTGGCTTTCAATTAGAGACACAAACATATGAAATCAGTCCTGTGCTGAACCTGGGCTGAGGTCACTGGCGGAGTTTGGTCCCATGAGGCAGCGTCTGTGGAGAGAGAGCTCCCGCCGGGCACAGCGCACCATCTTCAGCTGCAGCAACACCAACACCCAGATGAAGCACTGCGTCGGCCGTCAGACCCTCTGTCTCTAACGCTCGCCAAAGAAAAGAAAAGAAAACCAACAAACACACACAGTCTTTCACTTCAGCATAGAAATATTGCCATTACGTGTGTTAGGTGGAACACAAATCTGTGCCTCATGTTATTCAACACACCTGTCCCCAGTTTGTGTTGTATGAGCTACTTTCTGAAAATAACATCATGTCAGACGGCTTTTGAAGGCCTGGTTGCTCATTTTTAAACATATTCAAATGAGCTGCTTTCACATCCTTTTATCCCCAGAGAACAATTCAGAAGATTGTTTGCGTTTCATTTACATTTTGGATTAGAGATGTAAGCTTTCACTCCTTTCTCTCCTTCAGGATGTGTTTGCCTATAAGGAGGTGGGAGTCCCAGTGTGTAGGATCTTCACTGTCAACCCCAAGGGAGAGCTGATCCAGGAGCAGACCAAGGGCAACAAGTCCTCGTGAGTGCATAACCTGACATTTACTGCCTGCCTCATTAGGTGGTTATAGTGCAAAGACATTGGTACCATTAGAATAAGTACTACAATTGTAAAAGTGCTTGCATTAATTGTATATATATATATCTGAAGAAAAAATCCGCCCAATGAAAAGTTTTAGGAGATAGAAATCCGACATTAAAGTTGCATTATTCAATGGTTTTATTATAACTGTGAGGGTTCCTCACTGCGATGTTCACATCACACAGTGAAGTATTCTCTCACTTTCTTCTGAGCTTTAAGGAGGTTTTTCAGTAATATCCTACTTTGCTTGATTTCTAACAAGCTCAAAATAAGTGTTCCAGATTTCTCTATTCATCTATTTATCAATACATATACATGTTTTAAAATAGCTTTTTAAGATTTACATATAGATGTAGATTTAAGGATGTGTGTAGGTTGTCTGTATTTCATATATGTTGATAACGGGAAGTCCGACCAAACGTAGGCTTTTACTCATTTTTGTTCCGTCTCTATCTTTACTTTTCTTGTCTCTCCCACAGTTACAGCAGGCTGAGTGAGCTGGTGGAGCACGTGTTCCCTCTGCTGAGTAAAGAGCAGAACGAAGCCTTTGTGCTGCCGGAGTACAGCTCTTTCTGCTACTGGAGACAGCCCATAGCCGACATCGACCCCGAGGAACTGGTCTAATCCGGCACTATGGAGATCCAGGTGCCCATATACATGCAAATAGACTGTGCACTTGAATGCATCTCCAGGAGACACATGGACTGAAACACAAACTCTCCTGCATCCTACACACACACACACACACACACACACACACACACATACACACACATACACACACACACACACACACACACATACACACACACACACACACACACACACACACACACACACACACACACACACACACACACACACACACACACACACACACACACACACACACACACACACATACACACACACACACAGGGTTATGACCATTAACACAAACTAGCTGTTAAACAGTAATCACCCATTAGAGATAACTGGAAGTTTTCTCAAGAACAGTAAATCCTGATGAATAATCAATCCCTGAGAACCTTCATCCCTAGCAGACGAGAGACAAATCGTCATCTAATTGAAGACATCCGAACCCAGCGAGAGATCTGTCCTCCCCGTCAAAGTGCAGCGATAAAGATCTGAGCATAATCTTTGTTCTCTGTAACTTCTATAAACAGGATGGTCTGCACTTCCCATCAGGGACCCACTGAAGCCCCACGCGAGGCATTAGCCTTCAGCGCTAGAGTCTGCACTCTGCAGAAGGAAAATACATCTTTCTCGAATCAACATTTTGTACATGTCCTGAATGCCCTGACTAAGCCAAGTGATATGTTCAAAGCAAAGAAGACGCACAGGGTAGGCAATAAACTCTGGCCACTAGTTATATGCTGGTAATATTTAGCTGTGGCTGCTATGTTTGCATAGACACAGGTCTCCAGTCCTTTCTCTGTTCAAAAACATAAAGTATTGAATAATAGGGGATCCCTGCTTCACCACCTATGAACCAAGCCTTGACTCAAGAATCATGTTTCCATATGAAAGTGCAATGCCAATTATGTACATTTGTTTTTGACCTGGAACAAATATGTTTCTAATCAAAGTCTTCAGAAGTTAGCATATAAATGAGTTGGTCTATTATAGGATTGACCCCCAAGAGACTGCTGTTTGTTAACCATGTGATACTAAAAGTCTGTTGACCTTTTTCCTACTTTACTTCAATGACCACAACAGCAAGCCAAACCGTGATCTTTTTTTACCAAAACCAAGTCTGGTTTGTTTAAATTTACAAAAAGTTCAAACGTTGTCACTGAGAAAAATGCGTTTCTTCAAAAACACAATTGGGAATGCAGTTTAATTGTACAGGAATGTTATGTTGTAGGAGACAAAATAAGGGTTATGTGAGCCATACACCGCAGTTCATTTCTCCCAAACTTTGTGTAGGTGTTCAGTTTGGTTGCTGACTCTGGATCTGTTCATAAGTTTGCTGTTTGCTGATCACAGCTTTCCCTGCAGGACTTACCACGTTCATAGCTAATGAGTCATGTTTGTTACCGTTAATATTCAAGGTCATACCAGGGGTACATTTTTGCCAACAAGTATGTGAAGATACACAGTTAGATGAAGGAATTCATTGTATTTTGTGTAGCTGTTATTTTAATATGATTATTCTGTTCTACAAGCTCTGGCGAAATCAAGTGTGTTTTGTTAACAATGCAGTCATTATTTATAATAATTGGTATGTTTAAGTTATTGATTTCTATCGTGATGCCTTTGCTTGTCTGAAAAAGTAATTTATTACCAATGCAATGTGGAAATACTTCAAAATGCTACTTTGTATGGTTGGTCATTGGTTAACATGCACTTAACAGTAACTGCTCGGCCTTGTATGGTTTCTTTTTTTGCCTTGTATCCTATTTTCACAACGATCTGTATTCCTTGTTTTACATTGAAACTTCCAACATCCTAAGGAACAGACACATTTCTCAGACGTTCTCAGAATCCGCAGCTTTAGTGTTCAAATATGTGTGTGAAAGAAAAGATAACGCTTGAGTTGAAATAAGCATATCTGGAGACAGGGCTTAACATGAAGGATTTACCCTTTGGCGAGGTCCTCTGTAGGATGACGATGGGAAGATGTGTGTGGGTGTGTGTGTGTGTTTTTAGTCACTGAGTTGTGCTGCTGTTGGGGTGACTGACATGATGCAATCCTCCTTTGTTCCCTCAGTGGCTTTAATAAGATTTACCCAACGCACTTTGTCTAAGCTGCCCCTCTGACCCGCATGCACTTCACTGAAGGGCCTCGACAGACAGAGTATCAGTTTTTCAGAATTATGTCAATATGAGGAATGTTGAAAGGGGATTTGAAGGCTTCAAAGCAAGAAGAGGGGATGAAAAACAAAATAATGTTCAAATAGGGAGCTGTGCAAAGTGTGTATGAGTGTGTCAGAGCTGCAGCGATTGGTTGACAGGGAAAAAACACGTACTTTTCGGATTATCGAATACTATTTTTCATTGATTAATCGTTAGTCAACTGTTGTTTTCAGCCTCTAAAATACGGACATTTCTGGATTATCTCAGTTTTATTTTATATTAAATTAAATATATTTTGGTTTGTGACTGACAGGACCAGTCATATCGGTCTTTGAAAAAAAGTGATGCAATATTTGTATTTTTTCTCAACATTTTACCAAGTGATTAATCGTGAAGATAGTGGGCAGATTTGTCGATAATGAAAATAACTGTTCCAGTCCTTTTGGAGGGGGGGGGGGGGGGGGGGGGGGGGTGTGTGTGTGTGTGTGTGTGTGTGTGTGTGTGTGTGTGTGTGTGTGTGTGTGTGTGTGTGTGTGTGTGTGTGTGTGTGTGTGTGTGTGTGTGTGTGTGTGTGTGTGTGTGTGTGTGTGTGTGTGTGTGTGTGTGTGTGTGTGTGTGTGACTATTGGCTGATCCTGTGCCTCTGGTAGCAGAGGAAGAGCCTTTGGGTCTTGTTGGGAGGTAAACAGGAAATACTTGAGGAAGCGTTCTGAAAGCGCTTCACTGGCATTATGTGTGTGTGTGTGTGTCTCGTAGGAACAGAGAGATGTGTGCAGATGTGCCGCTCCACTGACATGCATCATACCTCCAGCACAAGTGTAACAGTCCCATGATAATATGTGCTAGAGGATTCAACATTAAAAAAGAGTCTGACTGAGACTTAACAAAAGCACAAGTTAGCATCATGGCTACATCCGCTATTACCGTCATTATTTGGCTGAAGTGTTTTCTGCTGTCGCTCAGATGTTTTTGTGATGATTAAGATGCGTGTTTTGATTTATTTACTTGTTCTCTTCGAAGTTTGGTGAAGTCAAATAGATATATATCTTATGATTAACAAAATGAATTCCATTCTTTCTATGAAAGTAAAGCACCTTGTGTGGAAGAATCACACTTCATCCTCTATGATCCTGGGATACGTGGTATAAATAATATTGTTTGTTCTCACTCAACTGCTGTGGAAAAGTATCCAGTATATATGCTGATCATCACATTCTTCTGTCTTCAATGCCTTTTCTTTTAGATTTTATTATTTCTTATAAAGTGTATGATCTTTCTGTTTGTTTCTTTCCATTTGAAGGTAACGCTTGCTATTTTGATTGTGTCTGACCAACAGGAATACCTTAAGTGTATGCTGTGTTTGATTTGTATAAAATGTGGTTAAAAGTATGTTTAAAGAACAAAATACATTGTTAGACGAAAAAATATTCAGGCCTAATGAAGCTAACAGAGTGTGGCTTGTGGTCATATTTGTATTAAAATAAAGTTTCTAACTGAATACTTTAATGTTCGACCCACTTTTATTGTCTCCATGAAAGGATCAACAATAACCAGAGGCTAGAAATTTAACTTTTACCCTGTTGCTCATTTGTTAATATCAATGCTTTAATACCTCAGGTAATTCCACGTTTGCTTTATTGAATAACACAACCAAATAACATTTCAATTCCTTACTGGTGAATAGAAATGAGTGTTTTTCTCCTTTCAAGGTTAACAGAGGCTGATCTGAACTGCTGCTGCTTACAGTTTGCTGTGTTGGAATATTTTAAGTCTCAGGAGTGAGGTGAAGGGAAATGTATTTTTCATCCTAACCCACTTTACATAATGACCCAAATGGGGGTTCTCATTTTTCTCAGTGCTGTTTCTGAAGCCAGCAAAGTTTCTTAGATTAAAGAGGACCTATGATGCTCATTTCCAGGTTCATATTTGTATGTCTCCATGCTTTAATGTTCAAAAATATTTTTATTTTTATCATACTGCCTGTGCTGCAGCCCCTCTTTTCACCCTCTGTCTGAAACCAGAGCCCAGTCTGCTCTGATTGGTTAGCTGGCTGGCTCTGTTGTGTTTGGTCTTGAGATGTCACTAGCCTATCACCTACATTATGTTGGAGAGCTAGCCAATAGAAGCACCAGTGTTACATTATGATGTCAGTATGGCGCAGAAGTAAACAAAGGAGTCCAATGGAGGCATTTCAGGCAGGGGGGGGGGGGGGGAACTCCGTCTGGAGGGAACTTTGGGATTGTAGCCTTTGCAGACCATTTACATGCACAAAAGCCTATATACTATATAACACACTACAGGAAAGGGAAAACTCCAAAAAGCATAATGGGCCCCTTTAATAAAAAACATGTGTGGTCTCATACTCTGACTCGTCATGGTTTGCCTACCTACAGCATGATTTTCAGCTGATAGGTTAAGCATACTGTATATTAAGACTGTGAGAAGGTTTGTTAAAATAACATTTTATTATTTGTTATGTTAATTTATAAACACTTATTTACACAAGACATTCACAATAGGTACAAAAGGGCAACATCAAATATATTAGAAACAAATCCTGCTTCTTGTTTTCAGGTATATACTGTATCTGGAAAATGGCTTATGAAATGCAATGTAATGACTTCCTAACTGAACTTATAAGTGAGGATCTTCACACAGCGGCTCTGCGTGGTAAATCACAGCAAATCAGTGAAAAAAACTGCTTCCTCTCGTCATTTATTTCCTCCAGTCCTTTTTATCTGGGATCAAACTGGTCCTTGCTGTTTCGGCCTAGCTGAGCTGCAGCTATGACTTGTGCTGCGGTGCGTAGAGGAAGATGGCGCTGAAGGTGGAGAGGGTCTCCCGGGCCCCGGTGGTGGCCAGCCGGCCCCCGGTCCTCACGACTCCGACACGGTCTCCTTTCCTCAGAGGCAGGATCACGCTGAAGGACACGGACCCCCCGCAGCCACAGTCTCCAGTCGGGGGGGCCCCCTGTTGGCCGGGCCCTGCAGAGCTCTGCAGCCGCTGCACCCTGCGGTTAGACACGGACAAAACGGCCTCCACCCGGTCCCCCCGCTGCGCCGTCAGCAGGCCTGAGATCAGGTATCGGCCGTCCAGAGGGGCGGTGAAGATCCCTGCAGAGGAGAGAAGGGACGAGTGAGTGAGATCAATGCGTGAGTCACATGTCTACTAATGTTTGTTGTTACTGTGCGTCCTGTTTTTCAGCATGAGGTTAAAGGATATAGGTTCACAGTTTGTCAAAGATTTCTTAAAACAATAGTCAGGTGCACATGAACATTGAAACAGATGTTGCTTTGTGTCATTATTTCTCATGTTCATGTGTCCAGAGAGTATATTTAGTATGGTAAGGAAAATAACTAATTGATTTTGTATATGATTTTATACACCTCGGGGCAAATATCTATACCAGTTTTTAGATAATGTGAAAATTCACACTTTTAACAAGAATTCCAAATCAGGTTTATTTTTTAAATACTTGAATTGGCTTCACTAAGTACCTGCAAATGTGAGCTTATCTTTGATATTCAACTTGTTTATAATTTAAAGATACCAAATACTTTAATGTGCTTATTGTAAACCGCAATTTCACAGTACTACAGTTAGTCTTTGGGCACAGTTTTTGGCACAAACTAATGGCCTTCACGTTGTAAAGATAGGGAACAAATCCAGTCCTTATCCCTTAAAAATATGTACTCAGGATTTTTTATGATTATCCAAATCAAGTGGAAGTCTTCCAAAGTACTTTTTGTATGAGCACATTTCTTTGACATCAAACTCGAAAGATATCCTCTTGATTTGTTTTACTTTTGATTGTATTAACTGACTGATGAACCTCATTTAATTCAATTACAGAAATTACACAATTTAACTAAAGCCTGTTGAAATTAAGAGCTGTGTAACTGAAGAAAATCTCTTATCATAAACTAAAGACAACACAAATGTTGAAGACAAAGAAACTGAATTGATGTGATATGCAATTGGATTGTTTGTTGGTCTGACATTTACCCAACAATATCCATGCAAAGTATTATAATGACCCTGCGACACATTTTTCTAGTTGTTGTTGTTGTGTACCTGTGTGTGGATTGTAGTGTCCTCCATCATTGACGATGACTCTGTTGAAGCGGATGAAGCCAAACTCTCCAATGAGCGGCTGCTGTGTGAGGCCGGCAGAGAAGGAAAAGGGCTCCTCAAAGCCACTGCTGGGGGCCGAAACTGATACAAGAAAATGCATGAGTCAATCTTTGTCTCATTTCAAAGATACATTACTCACTTTTTATACAGTCACTGAAAAAAAAGACGTGATAAGCTGTTTATTGTAGGGTAAATAGACTAAGGTAGGCAAATCAACAAAATAATGTTGGCTTCAAATGTTATTATCCGGACACATGTACAGAGAATAATCACTGTATCATACAAAACTAAAGACAATACATCATACAAATAATCACTGTTTGAAATGGGGGGGAGCCAGGGGAGCTTGGCTCCCCTAAAGAGGGGGGGGAGCTCCCCTGAAGGCCGACTTTGAGATAAACAGGGGGAGCCAAAAACAATTGTTCATATTTGTGTCACTGATTAGAAATGTTGAGTTTCTGTAAATAAAAGTTCTTGAAATAAATAATAGTTATTGTTCATTACAGTTTCTGAATATTTGTTTTATATTTGTGAATATGTCTGGGTGTTGCCATCTGTACGTGGCGGCGCTGCATTCTTTACGCTACTTACGTTACTATGGTTACTTACTATGGTTACGGCGGCGATGCCGGCGCGGTATTTGAAATGTTCATATTGATATTTGTTTAACTCTGGCTTTGTAATAAAAAAATATGCCGAAACGAAAACAGCCAAGCGTCACAGCTTTAGGATTCACAAGCAAAGGAGCGAAGGAGTCTAAAATTGACAACGTGAACGGAACAACTTTTAGTTGGCCCGGCTGTAAGCGGCGTTTGTAAGCGTCGAGTTTGACGGCTCCAGACCGAGGGAGAGGCCTGCCAATGCGGTGCGTGAACAGGCTTCAACAACGGCCGCCGGCGTAGTTACACCGTCTGCAGTAGTAGCAGAGTGTTTTTATAGCAATTGATCGAATCCGCGCTGCTGCGCCAGTCAACAGAGCTTGCGTGTGATTATTTAGTAGCAGGATGTGCACTGAAAAATAGGGCTCCCCCGAAAGCAAATGGGTAATTCGAACACTGCAAATAATCATACTTTGTGGTTAATGTTCAGATGATCGGTTAAGTATTATCTGATAGTGCAACAGTGGGTATTGTGTCAGCTTTTAATTCATTCACAAATCCTTTATCCGAGCTAATAATTTATTTACTTTTTCTTTATCGATGCAGTGACTTATTGAGAGGAGCGTATTTTACCTGGTGATATAACGGGAGTGTGTTGCATCGGGTTCCAGGGCATCTTTGCAGCTACAGGAACTACAAGGTATAAAAATAAAAGTGTTAATTATGTACCTTACCTCCTACAGTCCCGGGTGTGAGCTGCCACGTCTATCTTTATATATGTTTCATTCAAATGAGTCTATTATTATGTTTCAAAAAATAGAACCACTGTATGACATTGAGTGTTTTTGTCTGCTTTTCTGAGTCAATAGCTGAAAAGAAAAAAAGATCTTTGTTTCAGCAACTTTAGCTTTTATCATTACCAAATGTAATATTTGCCATGTCTCGCTACAGAGGAAGACGAGCTAAAATCCTTCCTCAGTCCGCCCACATCTCCTTTAAGCAAACACATCCAGTTCCCTCTCACCCACACTCTCAGGCTACATATTATTCACAACCTTTTCCAATTTGACTTGTAGTAGAAAGGCAAAGGGTTGTAACTTGATGATTAAGTGCTACAGTACATTACCTTGGCGGCTGTCTGATTGAGGCTTGAAAGATGCAGGCTGCAGAGGAGGATAGCCTGCAAAAGAAAGAAATGAAAAACACATCATGTTTTATCATCATCTGAGGAGAAAAGCTAGGAGCGCTGGCCAGAGGGAGTTGTTTGGTTTTCCATCCCAACATTAATGAGAAAACACTGTGGCATAGAGTAGCAGAGGTGTAAATTAGAAATAAAAACAGCTTGTAAGCTCGACTGCATCATTTTGGTTTTATTTGTGGCTTTTTGAATCATTTTGATGTTGATTTAGCTGTTTTCCAGGGCAATGAGATAAGCAGATACAGGCCCCACAGTTTCCTCCGAGGCTTGAAATGAATGTGCTGTTTGAGGTCCAAACAAAACCAACAACCACTAAACAGACATTAAACAAACATTAAACAAACCAATCACAAGTGTTCACAGCCCTGTACAGAATAGATTGTATGAAAACCTGCCTTTCAATGCTGAAAAAGTTAAAACGTTTGTAACCAGGTTGAAAATAGCCCTTACAGTGAAATAATAAATAGTCATTTAGTTATAAGTGTTGTTAAAATATCTTTTAATCGTTATCTTTGCATGAACCAGATATTTTAACAACACTTATAACTAAATGACATATTTATTATCTTGTTTTAATTTCACTGTAAGGGTTATTTTCAACCTGGTTACACGTTCATGACTTGCATGAATTTCCAAGTTCAGTTCTCAGGTTAAGATTCTTAACCAACACATTTTTTAAAGTGTGTATTTCAAATCTTCTCTCTAATCTTTTACACACCAAGGATAAATCAGAGCTTGTGTTATATTGTTTGATGTTATCTAATCATTATCTGCAGTTCCGCTAATTCAAATCAGATCTGGCTCTGTGAGTATCGGTTGGCCCCAGTAAAAGACTTTAGCATGGATGACACAAAAACAAAAAAAAGTACACGGATAATTAAACCTCTTTTATAAGTTCCATATGTGAAAAATGGCCCGATTCCAATTGCTGTCATTACTGACGCAGTTTCAATGAGTATATCTGATGTGACTGTGAAGTGACAGCACTGTTGACAAGAGGAAGAGACATATATTATGTCACACATGTGGTAATGCTGGCTAAGACTCAACTCCATGGTGCCAGAATGATCACACTGTGTCATAAAATATTCTCCTTGTCATGGAAGTAATGACAGATTCTAGTTTTAGCATCAATTCATTCAAACAAGTAGACATCAGATCTGGATAAAGGAGATAGATTACAGACTCTGGACATTATAACGCATGAAGCCACGCCCTAAAGAGTGCTTGATTAAATACCCTGTTAAAAGCCCTAGCTAAAAAATCAAACATGAACCCCAAAGTTCTTGAGACTGATGACGACCTTGAATGGTATCAAATGATGTCTTGCATTGATTGAATATTGTGAATATTCTCACTATAAGCGTCCAGACACATCTCGTCTGTGATTTCAGCTCCCAATCCTTTCTCCCAGGCTTCCCTAAATAAATCTGAAGATGTATCATTATGGCTCTGAAACATACTGCGAAAACAAATCCACCAACTTGGGAAGGATTTCATTGTCAACAGAAGATGTAAGGCTGCATACTGCAGGTTTAAGACTTTATATGATGATAACATGAGTTTTGAGACCTAATGTAGGATCCATCAGATAATCAAAACACGATATATATATATATATATATATATATATATATAGATGTACGAGAATAACCTGGAATGACTTTCCTAAGATTATAAGTTAACAAATGTGTAATCTTGCAAAATGCACTCAATTTCACTCACAGAAATCGCTGTGGTTTGTTATAGATGATACGGTGTGAATATTACTGTGGCAGGTTTCTCCCTCTTTATGCAAGTATGCATTATTAGTCAATACATTATATTGAATATTTACTAAGTGAATGTTTAAGTAAGTGTTAGTAGTCTGGCTTCTTTTCATGACATTGCTATTGTGAAAGGACGTAAAGGGCAAGCCTGTTATTATCATTATTATTATTATTAAGTGTTGTAGCAGGTCATTTATTTATTTTGTGACCCCTTTATTCTCTGTCCATTTCCCCTTGTACATACCATTAGGTACTGCATGTCCTCATTTTTATATGCACTGTAAACTCATTTAAAGCATTACTAAAACAGGTGTTCTGCCATTGATCCATGTGGTCTTTAGTGGAACTAAAACTAGACTTAAAGCATATTTGTTTGGTGTTTACACATACTTATACAACTCATAAAAACACATTCATGTTGAGCTGCAGATAATCCCCACCCTCAGTCCTCACCTGGTGCTCCAGCAAATCCGTTGACAGGCACGTTGGACGAGTCCTCAGACTGTCTGCGGACCGTCACCCTGCGGCTGTACCCCGGGGGTCCAGCCTCGCCCGTCTCCACCACCGGCCGGACAGGGACCAGGGGGGGGACGGGCGGTCCGCCGGGCTGCCGGCGGCTGGACGGGTGGATGGGCGGGCCTATATGTATTGTGTGCCTGTTAGGCTGCATCGGCTGTCTGGGGTTGGACGGCTGTCTGGGGTTGGACGGCTGCGGCGGGATGATGAGAGGGATGTGGATTTGTTGGATTCTGGTTCTGGTTGAATCTGGCTGAGGAGCCGGCCTCTCTGGTCTTAAGGTCATTCCTTAGAAAGAAAAAAGAAAATGACAGAGTGGCAAGATCGTAAGTATGTCAAAATAGAAGGGCAAAATAATATATTTGTAACTGCCTCGTGATTTAGATCTGTTCCACAATTCAATGGGTTCTTACTTGGCCAACAATACAACCTTTCACCAAGTTTCATGAAAATCAGGCAGGTAGTTTTGACGTAATCCTACTGACAGGCAGACAAAGAAACAACAAACCAGCTAAAAACAACACCGCCTTCTTGGTGGAGGCAATGATTACAGTTCACTTTCTGACCATAAACCATACTGTTACCACCATCTGGTCACAAGAATTGAGAGTTATAGAAAGGGCTGTAACTGCACAGGCACTAGCCTTCAATTAGCTTCGGTTGTTTACAAATCCCACTTCCTCTCTCACATCCCTCCCTTCTCTTGTGAATTCTCCTTTAACGACTTGAATTCTGATGACAAGCCAAATTTGACCTGGCTTTCACGGCACCTCTGAGCGTTTTTTTTCAGCCGGTATCATTATTACCCTTCATAAAAGCAAAGCAGGCGGGCTGTGTGAGTTTTAAGCAACGAGAACCATCTGAACGGAAACCGATTGGCTGCCTGCCAGACCCCCCGGGGGCGCAGACATCACCTGGGCCTCCGAGGGGAGCGAGAGACGCTGGGAGACTGTCCTGGGGACAAATAACAAAATAATTACACTACCCGCTTTGTGTCTTAAACCCAGGTGTCAGGCAGATTTTGTCCAGCCATATTTAGAATTCAGTCATGGGGTTTCTACATAAAAAGGCTTGTTTGATGTAGCTGTGTCTGCAGTGCTGTGCAAACCCTGTGGGGGGGTTGGAGTACATGCAACAGGATTACTGTAATGTCACTCAGCCAAAGTGCTTACATTAAGGAAATGACCACTTAACCCAAATGGTTATACAGCCAGATTTGGCAGAAAAAGGCTCTGATTTTAGAGGAAGTGCTCAAAGAATACAAACAACACAGATTATTCAATGACTACAAGGAAATGATCTAATGTAAACAGAATTGAGAGATTACTGTTAATTTACGAATGTTAATCTTAAGAAAACATATCAAAAAGGTTAAAGGGGGCTGTAGATATGAAGGTATAAGTGGCGTAGAGGTGTCTGGTATAAAGTCAACTGAGACATCTGTGTGAATATGATTGGATGTTGCTGGTCAGCTGGTATATGATCAGCTGTTTTTACAATAGTCCATGGAGGCTGAAGCATGAGCGAATGTAGCTGCCTCTAAATTTGGCATCTAAATATTACAAGAAAACTCTGAAGGGTACTTTGACTTATTAATATTGAGGTCTACTTTTTCATGGTGATTTCAACCTTGTTTCATTGTGAGACTTTTCTCTGTATCCTCATCTACTGATAAAGACCACAAAACCCAAGATACTTTGAAGTGGGGGATATATCAATAGTCAGTGTATTAACTCAAGTAGATAGCGGTTGGCAGATCCCCAGTATGGAAAAATAAATAAAGCTTTCAATTAGACTGATATAAATTATTTTGCTCCTTGTCTTTATTTCCGAACTATGGTTTTCGGACATCTCTATACACTGACTATAACATAAGTATACCTCACACAACCCCACTTCAAAATATCCGAACTACCTTAGACATTGTACTGTTCCCAAGGTCATGAATGAACATTCATTTAATTACTTTTTAACTCTTTGAAACAAAATAATATAATAATGTGTGTGAGTTCTGCCACAGCCAATAACATTACGATTAATAAAAGTGAACTCCACATTCAAACTTGTACTGTGGCGAAGTGATGAATGGAAGTACCTGAGAGCGATGGTATTACATTTAGTGTCTGCCTATTACTCTGGATTATGAAAGCCATCATCAATTATCAACAAAATGACTCCTTCTTACTGAAAGTGATACTACAAGCCACTCAGAAACCACATGTAGAATCAAAAACAAATTAAACCCAGCAATCATGTTGTACTGAGATAATCAGAAATCTCTTCCTCATTTCCTCCCTGCGACTCCTTCAGGACGTCGGTTGCCTGAGTGCATATTTCCCATGAGCTCTCAGTCTGTGTCTCACTAAGGGGGCAACCACAAAAACACACAGATGGGGGAGGGGGGGGGGGGGGAACACATGCAAACTAGTGCTGGTGCAACCAAAAGCCTCACCAAAACCAGATGTTGTTGGTCAAAAGCAGATTGAAACACAGCTGGGGGAGGGATGCTGTAGTCACTGTTGCCTCCACACATTGGGGTGACAGTGCGTGAGTGTTCAAAAGTGTCTGAAAGCGTGGAGGAATATTGCAGCACACAGGCTGATCATGCGATGGAAAACGGTGTCAAGGGGCACAGAGCAGGGTGTGGTACCATTAATGCATCACTCACACTCTGAACATACTTTTTTTTCTCCACCTCATTTTGCTGCAGTGATATTAATGATGGGAGGTGGAAATTGTGCACCGCCTGGCAGACTTTGGGGACTCCCATTGTGTATCTGGGTCCTTTCTCCTCTGAAGACTTCCAGATGGGCTCAAGGGTCAGAGATGGAAACACCTCAGGTCGAGGCCCTACAGATCTCTTTAGGGACGCTGCTGCAGCGCCTCGAAAATCCTGGTTCGCACTAAACATATACAGTGTGTGTTTGTGGGTGGTGTCAAGTTCAATTTTCCATTATTTTCCAGCAGACAGCCTTTCACTTCAAGAAGCCTTTGATATCTTGTTTTTCTTGTACTCCCTGATCACGGTGGACAGTTAATCTTACTGCCTGTCTTTTCTATATAAAGCCAGAATGATCAATTGCAAAGCATTGATCCATGAAATCAAAGCCTTAATTTTGTCCTCGATTGGATTTGTTTCCTTTTCTGAAGACCTCGTCTGTTGATAGACAGGACAAGATGGAGGGAGAGGAGGAAAAGGAGTCCTCTGGCATTTTTGGAAGGACAAATCGGAAGAAAAGAAAACTGGACAGAAGAGCGACGAGGGAGTTGAAGGAGAGCAGTTCAGAGATAAGCGGGAGAGAGGAAGAAACCGGGAAGTGATTTGAGCTCGACTGGGATCACCTCCAAAACAAGGAGGAGTAGAGAAAAAATAACATCTTGAGAATCAAATACGAAAATTGAGCACAAGAAAGTGAATAGGTCCCCGCCTGAATGAGGAACAGCATGCTCAAACTCTTTGAAAAGCAAAGCATTTCCTATTTTATTATCATGATTTCACTTGAGTTGACGTTTTCAAAAGATCCCTGTTAATTCTGTACACTTGAATACCTTAAAGCCCCACCTGCAGAGTATTAAAGTCACTTTAATGTGTCTCTGTTTAAGTTTTTAACAATGCAATTAGACCCTGTTGCTTAACCACAACTCCCTTTCTTACGGAAAACAAGCAAAAACAAACACGCAAGCTGTAGCGTCAGACCTCCACTGCAGCAGCTGCTTTGGGCGAAGCAGTGCAAGCACTTTTGCCTCTAGAGTCACACACTTCCAATCAGCAGTCATATTGAGTAAGGGCAAAGCTATTCCTGTTAATCTTTCAGTTATGTTATTACAACACCTCGTGTGTTCCCGGCCTCCTCGGGGTCTTCATATGATCGAGGAAAGACTGAGCTCAAACGGAGAGGAAACATTTCAGTAGACGCTGCTCCACCACCACACCCGAAGAGCTGGGAACTTTTGTATCTGCATTAAGACTTTCCTTCCGAAACTTGAGGAAATAATAAATCGTCATTCTACCTCAGCCACATTATTCAACTCCCTCTCTCAAGGGCTTTAGGATAGAGACTATGAGCTCAAAGAGAGAGAACATCATGATCTTGCCCTTTAAGGAAGAGATTGACATTTTGAGGACTGTAGTTTACAGACATCTTCTCATCTTTGCCGAGATGAGAAGATGTCTGTACAGTGAAAGACTGTAAACAGGAGGAAACGGCTAACCTGGCTCTCTCCTAATGTAATCAACACAACGTAATACAAAAACAACGTTTAAATGACATTTGCTTGGGGGAATGTTACCGAAAATATATCACATGTTCATCAGAAAATGTAAAGGAATACTTCACCCAAAGAAATTATAATTTGTATTTAAATAACTCATCCTGTGTTTCTACAAACTATTCAATAAAATGTTGTTTTGCTACTGTAGCAAGCCTCCTCAATAAACAAAGAATCAGAATTGACAATTGAAGTAAACAGGGGCTTAGTTTTTCTATGCAAAATATATCAAACATCAGTTTTGAAACCATACTTACCAAAATGACTTGCATTTTCACTAAAAACCTTCCTATTTTTACACACTTCCACATCAACAGTCCTCACACAGACAAGTAGGACGCCTAAGCAGGTATACAATCTAAGTGGGAGTGTATTTAATAGTAAGGTTTTAGAAACAGTGCATGTCATTTTGGGGTTGAAACATTCCTTTGAGCCAGGCAGTCATTTACCTTTTCTAGCCTTTATGCTAAGCTAAGTTAGCCGGCTCCTTGCAGAAGCTTCATACTTAAAGGGGACCTATCATGCCAAATGCACTTTTGTACGTCTTTTATACATGAATATGTGTCCCCGGTGTGTCAGGGAACTCACCAAGTGTCAGAAAACACAACCGTCTCTCTTTTCCTCCATACCCAAATCTCTAAAAACGGGGCTGCAACGGATCTGATACAGATTTGAAAATAGTGTGACGTCAGTGACGAGGAGCTCCGCCTATATGGCCAACTCTCCACCAATCAGGGGAATGAGAGGTTGCCGTGGCATGGTAACAGCATGGTAACAGCATGGTAACAGCATGGTAACATGACGCTCGTAACTCGGACCCCTCCTTTGCTGGGGGGCGTGGTCAGCTGCAGCGCATGCAAAGACAGGGGTGGAGGAGAGCAAAATAGAGCGAAATGAGGCATGGCTAAAATGCATGCTCTGTTTGGTATTTTGAAAAAAAAAACGTCTAAATATACCTTATATAGGTATGGCCCTACAATAAATTATTCAAATATAGCATGATAGGTCTCCTTTAACATACTCAACTGACTCATCTAACTTTCACCAAGAAAGCTAATTAGCATACGACCTAAAATATCCTACATTTAAACATGCTCACTCAAATGAATATCTGGTCTAACCGTGGGCAGATGTGCGGTGTAATGTTACATGTAGGGAAATTACATCAAATAGTTTGGAAATGAATGCAATGGCAAATATTGGTCTCTCTTCACCACATTGGTTAACCTCTCCACCCTCTTTTCTCTCCTCAGGTCCCTGTCATGCCATTGTTTTGGACAATGGTTAGAGAAAGGGAGGCTCCAGCGATGGGGCCCCACTGATGACATCACAGCTGAGAGGTAGACTTGAGCATCTGGTCCTGGGTGTGGAGCTCTACTTCTCCATCAAGACTAGCTCCAGCAGTGAGTCAGGGCCCTTAATGAGGACCAGACTCCACTCATGAGGCTGAGGTCACCCTACGGGAATCTCTGGAGACTGGTATGTGTACATGTGTAAGGAGAAAGACAGGGAGGCGGGTGTATTGTGTATGAGCCTGTGTTTGTGTGTGTGTAATGGTGTACTAAGAGACTGGGAGTTTGAGGTCTGCAGTTTTGTGGTATGAGTAAAAAAGCGATGTCACGGTGCATGAGAGAAGCCCTCACAGCTCAAATTGTTCATAAAAGGGAGTGGATGAACCAGTCTGGTGTTCTGACATTTATATAAAGCAGCAGTGAGGCTCAAAACAGTGCCTGTAAATCATCACACCCGTTAGGAGGGGTTGACCTTGACATTTAAGAATTTAATTCCTCATATAAAAACTGGGGAATTCTTAGGACAACATGAGTCTAAGTCGCAGGAAGTTTCCAATGTGGGCCTCTGCCTCTTGGTGCTAGGACATATTGAATGACATATTCAAGGAGGCCCAATGAACCCGTGTCCTCCCTCTCTGGGAAATACCCTGTGGCCATTCATGGGATCTGATCCTCCTCTCCAAGCCTCCATGTGAGCCAAGCTAGCAGAACGCATTATATGGAGGATTATCTTCAGGAAAAGTTTGTGTTTACACAGATGTTAATCACACTTGATAAACTTGCTGGAAGAGGAAGCTGCAAAGGAGTGTGTGTATTTACTCATTTTAGAGACTGGCTACCCTAATGTGGGAGTCTATAGACTTCTTCGTGGTGAAGTTGTTTAATAATCCATATCTAATTACTCTCATGAGGTATATCTTTTTCGACCATACTGAAAAGTTATAGGTAGAAGTAATAAATATCATTGTTTGCTTTCGTGCTGGGAGTCAGAGGAAATTCAATATGAAGCCACAGCCAGGAGCAGGTTGGTTTAGCTTAGAAAAAGATTAGAAACGGGTGAAGATATCTAGCCTGTCTCTCTATAGAATAAACTCTTCAAATGTTGTGCACATTAAACCAGTAAAACCACAACTTTATGCTTTTATACTTCATTTCATGGACAGATTAAACCAAAACGTACAGAATAGACATAACGTATTAACAGGTGGTCAGATTGTTGTTATCTTTGGACAAAGCAAGGCTAGCTGCTTGCCTCGGTTTTAACACTTCATACTAAGCTAAAATAACTGGGCGCAGGCTGTAGCTTCATATTGAATGAACAATGTGGTATCTGTCTGCTCATCTAACCGTAAACAACACAGTGAATACGTTTATTTGATTAAGTGACGCCTGCGACATAGTTCAGGATCAGTCCAGTAAGCAGATTCTCCAAACATAATTTAATTGTGTAAACTATGAAACATGGTGCAAAAAAAGTCAACCATGTGATATCTCACTTGGAAGAGAAGGAGCCATTTATCTTAGTATCTTATTTCTTGGAATTATGCATGTGGATGTGCATGATCAATAAATATATAATTTAAGGTCCTTCAGAAAATAATTTATGTTTATTAGGAATAACTGCCCGTCCACACAGCAGCGTTAAAAAAATCTTGAAAATCTTGGAGGTGGGCGTGTCTGAAAGCTTGGGGATTTTTTGCGAGCAACGCGACCAACAACCCATCACATGAATATCCCGCCCCCGACATACAAAGCAAAAAACCCCGGGGATTTTATGCGAGCAATATATATATATATATATATATATAAACTCCCCAAACAGGCGAAAACCCAGTCTCACCCACTGTCTCTGCCACCTCCCTCCATGCCTGGTTCCTCCGGTTTGTATCCCGGTAAATAGTTACTGGTCGTAAAGAACCGGGTGATTTGCTACCGTAATTTCTCGTTTGGAATATGAGGAAATGTCTCTCCCAGTTTACACGCGGTTTGATTGGCTAGCGCTTGTACTGTCAGATTTGCATAAACGGGATTTGATTGGCTGACGCTTCCACCTCAGCTTCAAAAGTTGAACATTGCTCGACTTTTGAATCCTGAACATCCTGGAAATCCTGGAAATCTTGGAGGTGGGCGTGTCTGAAAGCTTGGGGATTTTTTGCGAGCAACGCGACCAACAACCCATCACATGAATATCCCGCCCTCGACATACAAAGCAAAAAACCCCGGGGATTTTATGCGAGCAATATATATATATATATATATATAAACTCCCCAAACAGGCGAAAACCCAGTTTCACCCACTGTCTCTGCCACCTCCCTCCATGCCTGGTTCCTCCGGTTTGTATCCCGGTAAATAGTTACTGGTCGTAAAGAACCGGGTGATTTGCTACCGTAATTTCTCGTTTGGAATATGAGGAAATGAACTGCGGTATGTCTCTCCCAGTTTACACGTGGTTTGATTGGCTAGCGCTTGTACTGTCAGATTTGCATAAACGGGATTTGATTGGCTGACGCTTCCACCTCAGCTTCAAAAGTTGAATTTTGCTCGACTTTTGAATCCTGAACATCCTGGAAATCCTGGAAATCTTCGCTTTGCTTCCCCACAATGCAGTTCGGCGAAAAGCGAGGCAACGTGACGTCACCCCATTCAAAGTGAATGGGCAGAAGCGTTGGAAGATTTTTTAACGCTGCTGTGTAGACGGGCCGTTAGTCTTATAAATCTTCTCTTTTTTTTAAAATGTTTAATCCAGTTTGCTTTGTCTTCACAAATAATTGTGATATAATTATCATTTTGTGTGAATTTTGTTTGCTGTTTTGTTTGTTGCCACCGTGTGTATGCCAATGCTAATACTAATAAAGAAAGAAAGTATGCTGGCCATTCAATGGCAAACTCTTCGCTTTGCAACATAGGCCTACATGCTGTGCACTAATTTCAATGCGTTTCTTTAGGCTCTGCTCACTCCCTTACCTACCCTGTCTGCAGTCACACTGGTCACCTGAAAGCTGATATTGCTGCAACAGCACAACTGCTGCACTCATATAGATTTTCATAAGCTCCACCTTAGCATTCAACTGTAGGCGTTGAGTCTACATTTTGAACGCTATTGTCTAACTCCCTGTCCAAAATAGAATAACAGCTAAATACCAATGCTGTAGATATTAAACATTCACATAATAACCCAATAATTTGTGCCAGCTGACTGTAATTAGTTCCAAACTCTGGGATCTGCTCGTTGAATACATACAGTATGGATAAATAGAATGTGGCTTTCATTGGCTTTAACTGGTTTGTGTCACTTAAAGCCAACAAGGCCCCTTAGATCATTGTAGTCACTTCCTTCTCAAGCGATTACCACAGCCAACGATTCCATAAAACCACAACAAAACTGTCTGCTCACCTGGCTCTTTGGCGGTGACGTCTTTCAACACGTGTTTGGCCATCGAGGACAGCTGTGCCTGGAGCCTCTGCATGGAGTTCTGCAGTACGATGATCTCTCCTCCATGATTTCCACAGGTGGCGTTCATCCTGGTCTCACAGTCCCGCAGACCACCAACATTTCTATCCAGTCCCTCTTTCAGCTCTCTGATGTTGGCAGTCACCCCATCTAGCCTTCCACACACCTTTTCAAGTGTGGTCACACGTCCATTGACAGCGGAGATACCATCGGAAACACCCTGTGTGTTCTGTTTGCATTGACTCAGCTCAGAGGACACCTGCCCACTGAGCGTATCAAGCATGTTCTTCAGCTCCTCCACCTGATGTCTGGTGTTGTCTGTTTGGACGCTGGGTACTGCAACGGCCGAGGCCCAGTTGTCCCGTCCTCGACCCCCAGGGCCACTCTGCTCTGCATGGCAGCATGTGGAGTTTATTTGGTGCATATCCTGGTTGTATTTGCTTAAGGAGTCGCTTAAACCGGTAACAGCACCAGCCAGACCGAGCACATTATCTTTAACATTATTCAATCCCTTCTGGAAATCCTCCATCGTCTTCACATGACGTTCATTTGTGACCGAATGTCTTTCAACAACATCTTCTAGTTGCCTGAGCTTCACCGCGTTGGAATTGAGATCAGTGTGAAGAATGTCCAAATCATTCCTGTACCGAGTCAGGTCCTTAAATATGCTTTCTAGACCTTTAGGTGTTGGCGATGAACTCACTGCACCTACATTTATTCCTGAGCCTGAACATCCTGCAGAGCACAACTCTCCAACAGCATTGACCTTATCATCCAAACCTTGGAGGAGGAACTTGTTGTTGTTGACTTCTGTCTGGATGGCATCCATGGAGTCACTAAACATCCCAGGGAAGGAGCTGTTGCTCATTTCCACCAGCATGTTCGTAAACTGGTCCTCCATGCCATTCAGACGCTCCTCCAGAAGCTTCCGGATTGCTGCCACTTCTTCCGAAATTGTACGTGTAAGTTTCTCTTCGATATAGAAACAATGAGTCTCTGCATTTTGCTCCGTAACATTAATGCGTGCCTCCATCTCTTCAAGGATTAGACTGAAATCATTGTCTTCCTGAGGTGCAGACAGATGCGCCAGTTCGTTGTCAATGCGAACATTCAAGACGCGGTAAGCCTCTGCAATACGGTCAATCTCACGCCACAGGTCTTTATGGTCACTATGATCCTCTTCCTCTTCGGATGGATGAATCTGTCTTTGAGTCCGTATGGGTCCATCTGCGGCTGCCATGTCCAGACGAAGTGCCCGGATGTCCTTCCTCAGATCAGTCTCCTTGACATCCAACAGCTTGGTCAGTTTGAGCAAACCTTCATCACGGCTGTCTTCACAGGTCTTGACCTTGTCATTGCATGAGCTTTGAAGCTTGGCCATCTGTTCCTCCACATTCTGGTCCAGCTCCTTCTTCAGCTTCTCAAATTTTCCATCAACGTAGCTCTGGACAATATCAAACTCCGCTATGGCCGGAGCCTGAGATTGAGAGGCTTGCATCAGGACGCGGATCTGTCCCTCGTGACTTGTCATGGTTCCTCTTAGGTCCTCCAAAGCGCCATCTTTGATTTTCAGTTCATTGTTAAGATCATCCAACCGGGTCACTATTTTGTCTATAGCGTTGTCTCCAACGATCCCTCCTCTCGTAGCCTGGTGACCGTCCAGCACTGCTGGGCTGTCCTCGATGTCTGCAGCTGGAGAGCTGTCTGGCGGACGCATGTTGTTGAGAAGCGTCACCAATATCTTCTTTGTGTCGTCTTGCAGGTCTGTGCGGAGGTTGGCGGTTAACCCTGTCAAAGTGGACTGGAGATCCTGGACTATCCGAGAGAGGCGCTGGACTTCACCTTCCAGAAGATGCACCTTATCCCCCCCATCACGCCTCGTTTCATGGTGCGCTGTCTCTCTCCGCTCTGGCCCTACAATCAGATGAAATTTGAACAAATGAATCTCTCCTCTTTGAGAAGAATGACACTTTGAAAACTTGAAAATATGTGGTATTAATGAACAAAAACTCTTAAAGTAAAACAGAAAATGTCTTACTCTGCGTGTGTCTGGGTGTATATCCAGGATTCTGTGGGTAGTAGGGCTGTGTTCCCTGAACTGTTTGTCGGTCCGGGGCTGGTTTTAAGTCTTTGCAGTCCAGACCGTGGTAACCAGGACAGCATCTCCACTCCAATTCTGTGACTGATTTGAAGGCAATCTTGTACGTGGGTCGAAACCGATTGTGGTATCTGTAAAACAGGACGGAACCTTTTTTACCAAGATCTCAAACAAATATAAATATAAAATGGGAAACGCTGCTTTATTTCTAGGATAAATCCAGACCCTTTTTGAGTGTTACTCCTCTATTTAGCTTGTTGTGCTACAGCTACTCTGCCGTTTCTAAAAAAACAAAACAACACTTCCAATAACAAGTATTTTTTATTGGGAACTGTAGCGTCCTGCAATCACCAAAGCACTTGGGATTTTGGGATTTTCTTTGAGTCTGTCTCTGTTCATGAACATTTCAACTTTCTAGTCAAGGCAAACAGTTTCCAAAGAAACAATAGATGAAATCACTTCCCTGAAGTAGGGGTCGTGACATCGAGAACATCTGGAAAGTCGACTGAAACAATCATCACACAGCACATTTCCTAACAGACTCCATCAATGATAACACTATAGCAGCTTGACAAATGGAAGAAAGGGAACTGAAAACCTTTAAGATTATGGTTGTTTTCAACTGTGTTCCTTAATCTCTTCTTTACAAGAGAGAAAGCCAGAATATAATGTCATATCTTAGAAAATGGAAAAAGCCAGAGGTACCTTTTTTCTCACTGCCATCTTTTTTTCTTTACGCAGAAACGTGGAAACTTGGTCTCCTGTGACCTGGGAATTTTCTGTTTCCAGGAATCCTTTCCTCATCACAGTCTCTTGTGGATGTGTTTGTGCATAGATCACAAAGCTCAACCACAGATAGCATGCGGTGTTTCACAACTGATAATAAATCGCAAAGCTAAATATATTATAATTGCAACATGTTCCAGTAAAAATGTTATTGACTGTCTCTTAATACTTGCTGGCGTGGACACTCCAAATTACAACAAGCAATTACACCATTAGGGGAACGGATTGCTGTTTATCTAAGTTACACAAATAACTTTTCCGTTTCAGATTTTCTGATAATAAATCTCATGCACTGATCACAACAACGTTAATTCATTCCATGTGAAAGCTGCATCTGAATACAACTAGGAGGACATTCCTTCTGATGATGTTTCCATATCAAATTGATTTGTACTATTATTTTTTATGATGTTGAAAAAGTCATCAACAGAAAATTGAGATATGTTATATTGAGGACCTCCTGCATATGACAATTCAACAGCTGTGAAGCCTCTGGGAGTGTGATAATTACACATGTTTGACCACTAGATGAAACTTGTGGTAGAAATGTGCAGATTTATGAAAACATATGTCAGAGACAGAGCTGCTCTGGAAACATGTTCCATGGGAAACAAGTTAAAGTTGTAGTAAATGAAAAAGACAAAAGGAAACTCTCCCAATAAAATTCAGTGTCTAACATTTTTTACTTCTTTTGACGAAGCCATTCACAACCTTGGAGGTCAGCTGTCTCGTAAAGCTAACTGAGTCTGTAGTTAAAGTCTGATCATAACATTTAGTGCTGTTGTCTGTTCCAAATGCACAAACTGAATTTGGAAAGAAAGCTTTTACGTGCCCTGCTCCCCTCGCTTAAATAGCCTTCAAATACTAGGATAAAAAATAAGCAGAATTGTCAGGTCTACCTTGTAAAAAATAAATTGTTGGTCTCAAAGGGTTTAATATACAAAAGATTGGTCAATCTTGACCCATAAATCTAATAGAAAGGGGCCCAGATGAATGCTGATTTTTCATTCAATGCATGATTGGCTCGAGGCTACACATTCTCAACACCACAAGCACATTAGACACTGTATACTGTTGATTGGTGTATTTCTATAATCTTTTTCTAAGGATAGGGTAACATAAGGCAACATACGTATGATTGAAGCTAATTAAATACATTACATTATAACAGCACATTTTTCTGTTACTCTTGTAACATGTTCATTTTACTGAGAATCCATCTTAATACTGTGGAATGTTGTGAGTATTCGGAAGAAGACTAGAGTAGTGGTCATAAAGTGGATCCTAGCTGTACTTTTGTAACTTGAAAGATTATTTCAGGTAAATTACCAATAGCAGTTTATTCATCAGTTTAAGGCTACACTTCCTGTTTAACCCTTTGTCATATTGGTGGGATTTAACTTGCTGTAAAACGCTGTGCATTTAGATCAGCCAACAGTTGGTCTAATCTAAATGTACAGTTTTTCTTTGGTTTAAGAGAATATACCCTCAAGGTCTCTCTAAGAGAAACATTTTGTATCACAGCATATCTCATGCACCCTTGACCCCTCCCTGGATGCTCACGTCACTTGTTTCTGGCAGTCTGGCTGGTATGCTGGGCAGGGGGCCATCACGGGCTCCTGGAAACTCTCCACGCTCCCTTGCACCGAGCAGCTCACGTTTTTACGCACCACATAGGCACACCAGTTCCTGAAGAAGAGGGAGGCATACATAAACAAGAACTTCAAGATGTATACCTAGAGCTATCGAAACACGTTAAATAATTACTATGCAAATACTATAAAATTAGATATGGGATTTTAGGCGATGTTGGATGACAAAAACATCACAATTAGGGGGCATTTGAATGAAATGGCTTTGATTAAAGGTTGTTGTTTTTGTCTAGACTGATAGATTTAATCTTCTACTTTTCAATATTGTGTTCAATTTACCTCTTGTGCTGTGTTTATCTGTTTCTATGTCTGTCAAGCCCTTTGTCATATTGTTTTTGAAAAGTCCTACATAAATGGAGTTTATCATTATTTATTGCCATTTTGTTGATGCTTTACTGAGCTTTCACTATAGGTTGCGTCATTTGAGTGACTTTTAAAATAATGTTTTTGTTAATCTCTAAATAGCAAATGAACTAATGGTCTCTTGAATCTCAACGATAAGAGCAATCACTGGCATTCCTGCCTTTATCTGGATGTTATCACCTTTTAGCATTACTGGCAAACTTAAGCCACATTTAGCCACAGGCAGATACAAGCCAGTGAGTGTTAACAGGCTACAGATGACCATAAGAGGTTAAATCTCCACCGGCCTGAGGTCATTCCGATCAATAAGGAGTATGGACCTTCATCTCGTTTTTATTGGCAACTACGCAACAACAACGTTTACCTTCAGGGGCAGTGGGGTTTAAGAAACGCCCGCGTTTAACTTGTTTTTTGGACTTCAACAAAAAAGCTGAAAAGTTTAAAATGCTGTCCACAAAAGAATAAAACCCCGTAATTTACCTGTTTCTGTGTCTGTGTACCGGTCCAGTGTATGCAGCTCCATGGAACAAGTCATAAGAGGGGGGAGACCCGTAAGTGAAGTGAAAGTTCAGAAACAGTGAGAAAATGATCCACCGCCAGTCCATCGCTCCACTTCTGGAAGTCATACTTTAAAAACGCCTCAAAATAAATAATCCTAACCTCGAGAAAGAGGGCTACCCTGTCAGTTTAATGTGCGAGGATCCCAAACACCACAGTCACATTGCCCCAGTGACTTATCAAACTCCAAGTTTGGGGAAGTCCACTTTGACTGCAACTCCTTTGGAATGACGCGTTTGGGGCCAACACCCTCCTCCCAAAAATTCACGAGAAAAAAACTCCCCAGCTTTAAGAAGAAAGTTTTATAGATAAAAAAAGGGCCTTTGTTTTATAGTTCAAATGTTCTTGTTATGTGTTGATCTATTTATTCTGGCATCAGAGATGATTTTGTATACAAGTTGATTACTTCTTTGTCTGCCCACTGCCACAAATTCACACCTCACTGATGAACATAACAGGATAATGTCTCCTGAATGTAACCTCCAGAGTTGAAAGTGTGTGCTGTGGGATTGATGATATTCATGGCCAGGGATAACAGAAGTAATCTACATTGTGTCTGCTCTGCTGCTTATATGGAGGAATATAACGTGTGCAATCTGTTCCTATTGCATTGAGCTAATCTTTTTTTCATGCCAAACTGAGCAATTTGCTGAGCACAATCTTAGTGAGGTGGGAGACAGAAAGTAACACGTTAGTTACACTAGAGTTTCAATTCACAGCACTCTAGGCAGGAATTCATTGTCAGTGCTTTAGTGATGTGTGAATGTGTGAGGAGGATGAGTTTCCAAGCACAAAGTGGTGCTGTGAAAAATATCTTTTAGGGAGATAGTCCTTATAGGCAGTATCCTCCCACTCTTGATTCTGTCAGTCAACATTAAATGAACAACTCCGGGGAAAAGATTAGGGATAACAAAGTCGAAAATTGAAGAAGTGGCCGAAAGGGAGATTAGGACTTGAAAAAAACAGGGTGTAAATTCACATTGTAATGGTTATTCAGAGGGGATCTGTCAAGCATCGTGGAAGGAAATGTAAATCAAACATGTTGCGCCCTCTTCAAAAATAACCTTTCACCATTGAACAATCTATTTTTCTGAACCTGAGATAACCCTTCCCAAAATAAGATTGCACTATTTCATCAGGCTGCCTGCAGAAGGCCAGCCAATTGGGAGATGCTGGACTTGGTTATGTAATGTAATGACGTCTGCAGAGATTTCATTTATCAACATGAGCATCAGAAACACTTGGTTCGTCATACCTTAAAATACTCTAATGAGATTATTGACACTTTTATTGATTTCTTCTGTTCATTCCCTCTCACTGTCTTATATTTACACATATTTATGACCTGTACATTAACCTGAATATTGGCAAACCCTAACATCTACTGCAGGCTATTGAGACAAGAAATGTAAGGTTCTTAATAAGGTTATGAGTCAGATTTGTATCTATTTAATGTATGGCTGGTTGTTTATTCACCAGAAGAGGGCAGCAGAGCAGCAGTAAAGAAAGCAAAACTCCTTCCTGTAGTCATGGCAATTTCTTTCCAAAAGTGAGAAAAGAACATTTATTACTGAAGAAGTATGAGTTTCCACATTTTCACGGTTCCATCACCTTGCCATACTATGTTCATGTCAGCTTCCTGTGCTGTGTTATGCTCTCTGAATTCACCATCCTCTATTATTAGTATACATTTTAATTGGAATCATGCTTTCTCTGAGCCTACCTCATGATCAACATACTACCTTCATATATTTCTATTATACATCCTTTTCTGTCTTTGGTTATTTAAACTGATATCATAACCGTTAATAGTTTTACAATTATTGTCAACAGGTGATCATTTAGATTTTGACAGAAAGTCACAAACAATGCCACACAATGTGTTGCATTGCTGTTTCTCCAGCTGGAAAAAGCCCATACTATTTATTCACTCTCCCTATTTTCCATAATGACCTTATGAAGCAACACACCACACACCTGTATGTCCTGCTCAAGTTAAATATAGTCCATAACTATACATGCACCCTGACATTCTAGCAAAATAGGAAGTGAGACGAGTCATGAATGAAGGAAAATACCCAGCCATCTCTGGTAGTTTAACAAAAGAAAACACCTTTTTATTTCTTCAACGCATTCAGGGGACATTTCCTCTTTCCACCGCTCTCGGATCGATTTCTTATTTTTTGACTTTGCAGAAGTTGGAGGCTGACTGAAATTGGAATAAGGTGCATTGAATCAGGGTGGGTCCTTTGCAGGCAGCAACCAATGCATTCGTCATTGAGACATGGACTTTGCAAGGCCGCCCCTCACTAACACTGCTAAAGAATCCTTTACATGTGGCAATGCACTGAAGCAGTGAACTTGATCTTTATGTTAACCTGTAATAAATGTGCAGAATCACCTTGGGGATGGGTATTCAAGGCTGCTACAGCAAGGCAATACAAAGCAGGTATTTCTTCAAACCCAGTTCTGTATTGTAGAACCCTTACATTGCTAATGCTCTGGGACATAATGCTCCATATTGTGAACCATCTGAACCATCTGACCCATCGACAGAAAGTTAACATGCTCTTGTAAACATTGTTATTTTTTTGAAACCCAGGTAGAGTGAGATGTGCTGCAGAGACCGCTTTCTTTTGGCAAGCAACAGCTCTGCACCACAAGCATCACAGCAGGACACTGCTGCACTTACACGGTGACTCAGTGGGGGAACCAAGGCATGCACACACCGACTTTCAAAGTGGGGTCAAGCAGCTGCATAAAGGGGATTGTTACTTCAGTTCAACTTCTTTCTGTTTTAGCCCCACCCACAGAGAGAGCATGAGACATGGTGTTTTGACCAGATATTACCCTTTCATTCAGTCATTGCACGACATTTTTGAGCTGAAATATAAAAGAGAAAATGTTCTTTGGAAGCTCTGCGACAAAAGTAAAGTCAGATTGCAGATATTTTCTTACAGATGCAGGATTATTTGTGCTTTTTAGACACCATGCTACATGAACACACATACACATATCATAGCACCATGAAGCAGTTAAAGACTCCTTGGTCTTATTTCATGCTGTTACACCCACTCTCAGAGGCGTTTTGAATATGTGGCCTAAAAGAAACCGAAATGATGATACCTCAGGGAATCGGTTCTACCAGATTGTCTTTCACCATTGTTTCAGATGTATCCCTCCTCATCTCTCCTCTCCCCTCTTGTTCCTTTTGCTTCCCACAAAAAAAGAGACTAACACCGCTATCACTTTGTAATAGTCTACTGATCGAACATAGCACCCTAATTAGTCAACGTTTACATTATGGGTGGCACTCGCTTTGTGGGATTTCTCTTTTTAGGTCATGACGCTGTGAATGACTTCAGGTTGGATTTTTCTTGTGCTGATTAAAAAAAATTATGATTCACTACACTGTCATGATCAGAACATCAGATTAAGAGAAAGTTCAAAACAAATGGCATGCTCAGGGACAGACATGGAGACAGACTTGGAGACAAAGGGAAACATGTTGCTATATGTCACCCACACACTAACAAAGTGCCCCCTGTGTGAAGCTCATACATGCTGCATGACACACAGCACATTAGGAAAGCTGATTTATTGGTTGTAAAATGTTAATATAGCTATAAACCCGTTCTCATGAATTGTTAATTAAGGCCGTGACAGACTCGTCACCTAAAATGTTAATGAGGAGAGATTGGGTCTGGGCTGAGAGGTCACAATGAGCAAATACAACAGATGAGCTGAATCCACAAGACCCCCATGCACGCTAATAAGAAACGCTGAAGGCACCTGAGATGGGTTGTGCCCATTCGGTCATAGCGTAATTAAGTGAATGAAAAACGAGGTGCAAATTAACTATTGTGAGATTGAAAGGGAGTGATGAATATAATCCATTTTTAGCCTCAGCCAGTCTATATCTGTACTGTCTTTTTTAAATGACTCATTGGGGTGGAGCAAGTATTCTTATTTTTATATCTTGGATAAAGTGAGATAGAGAGTTTATGATAATACTGCCCTAAAAATATTTCTTAAATACTTCTTAATTAAGTGTCCAGCACTGAGAGAGCACAGGCTAATGATCTCATGTGGCGTTCAGGTGCACCTTTCTGGGAGATTAATGGTAATGTTGATCGTGCACTGCGACTTGAACACCAAATCATCCGGCTCCTGGGCAATCTATCCACTCTAATGATGATGGCATTTTTATTCAAGCAATTTTAATGATGGTTTACTTATTTTCTTTTTTACTTGCCCCAGCTGAAGAACCTCATGTGTAGATAATAACACTAACGATGGCTGGTTTCCATGAACATGAGCCAGTTGTTAATTAGACACACCTGTTTGAAAAGTCAAGAGTGTGTGTACTGTAAAAAAAAAGGTCCAGCTAAAATGGATATTCATTTATGGTGGAGCTAATTTTAACTATTTCTCTCAATTTTGGGTGACTTATCTAGAAAATACTGTGTACCTTGCAACATGCAGCTTTTATGTGACAAAAGTGTCGAATTAAAGCCTCAGTGAATTACAATACTTGTGTACATTTGCTTTATTATTTTATTCCAAAGCAGATTAAAGGGAATAAAGCATGCAATAAAAACTGTTAGGTTAGGTTGCAATGCACACAGCCCAAATCCATGAATACTTTTCATATAGAATAGTTATCTTTTTAGCATAGCGTTTTGTTTGCAAAAAAGTTGCATGAAATCCACATACTACTTTTTTATAGAAAAGTCACGACTCCTTAATGCTGCCATTTCAAAAGCAACACAGTTTCTCAACTAATTAATATTTCATTTTTGTGAGTTCTCTCTGGAGCAGTCTCTCAACCACCTGCAACTTATTTTAATGACTCACAGCTGTGCATTTGTGTATCAATGCACAATACAATAAACCAACCAGAGCACTGCAAAATCCAGTGCCCATTAACACCAACTTTGTGAGAATATTGTCTTGTTGTTGCGTGTTGGCACCTTGAGTTTATTGTAATTTTGTTGACAAAATTAAAGATCTATCTATCTATATATCTATCTATCTATTTCATAACTTTTTACACAGTTTTATTGTGAAGTTTATACTCAGTGTTCTTAGCATAAGTTCTGGAAAAAGTACTCCAACCTTTTACATGCTAAGAAATAGTAGGCTATGTTGATGTAGTTGTTGGGCATAGGTGGAAGAAGCACTCAGATATTGTACTAACCCTTGTAAAAGAAAGAGAACCAGAGTGTAGGAATACTCTGTTACAATAAAAAGTTTTGCAATCAAAATGTTATTCAAGTAAAAGTTTAAAAAATATAAGCATAACAATACACTTCAAGTACCAAACAATACAAATACTTATCTTGCAGATTGGTCTATTTCAGAAAAATATATACATATGATAACAATTAGTAATGCATTTTGCTTTATATTTAGCTGGTAAAGGTGCAGCTAATTTTAATTACATTATATAGGCCTACTGCAGGACCATATGTGAATTTGGCTCCAGGTGTGAATAAAATCTTATAGACTATAATAATAATAATAATAATAATAATAATAGAGTTGACTAGATTTCACATTATTAAACACAATTTGCAAAGTAACTAAAGGTAACATAAATGCAGTGGTGTAAAAGTACACAATTTAACTGAATTGTAGTGGTCAAGAAGTACAAAGTAGCCAAACATGTAAATACTGAACTTAAGTACAAGTCTCTCAAATTGTACTTAAGTACAGTACCGGTAATTTACTCCACTGGTGTTGGGACAGAGGCACACTGTGCGGGCTGTAATAGGCCGTATATCTCGCACTCTTTTCAACATGGTGGGCTATTTTCACTCCAGTTTAAAGTGCTGTTTCTGTAAAGATGTTTGTTATGCTAGCTAACTCATGTGGCTAATGTGGCACTTTATAAGCAAGCTGCAGAAAGGTAACTCATGTTGTTTGGGGACGGCTTTGTGGAGGAATAATAAAGTAGATTAATATCAAACCGGAGACTTTTCCATCCTGCTTTCTAGCTTTGGGCGTCTGCAACCTGTTGGAAAATACCCTGATGATTGCTTCACTTCAGCATGCTAAGGTAAGTGTTTGCTGTTTATGCTAATCTGATGCTAACATGCATTTTAGGAGTGAAATGTTGGCTGTGTTCTGTCACAGTGTTTGTTTGCTTCTCAATATCAAGCTAACAAGCCAAAGAGCTGCTGTCTTTTTGGATGTGGTTTATGTTTTTGGTGCTTGTTTCTGCTGTGCCTGCCTATACGTGAAGCTATGTACAGCATTGACATGGTTGTTCACGTAAAATCCCTGCTGTGGACTGTTTGTTTTTCTTCTGGTTGTTGTTCAACTTGCATTTTGTGCTGTTATAAATGCCTGTGTTTGTAAACATAGGTGTACAGTTACTGAGTACATGTAATCAAGTAGCCTACTGTACTTGGAGAGTCAAAGGTAGCCTACTTTACTTGAGTATTTTCCCATTTTGTTACTTTAAAATATATGGGGCTTAAATGGGCCATTCTTCAGTACTTCTACTTTTGGTACTTAAAGTATATTTAGATGTTAGTTAATACTTTTTCCACAATCATCAATGCGTTATTTTTACTTGTAGCTGAGTATTTTTAGACTGTAGTGTTGCTACTTTTAAGTCAAATAATTTGAGTTATTATTCAATCTCTGCAATTTAATCCAATTCTTCTTCAAAGCTTCAATCATTCAATCCATTAGATCGGTCTATAAAATGTCAGGAAATTGTGAACAAATCGATCCCAGTTTCTCAATATCCCTGTGGCTATCTTTGTCTTTTCAGTCCATACCTTCAAAAGTTCAGTTTAATATGATCTAAAAGCAGGAAATCAAATAAAATGTGAGTGTCTTGTGGGCCTTATTTTGTATATGGCTCAACATGACTATTGTCTTCTACACTTTCAACTCACTTAATGATTTCTACTTACTGCAGTATTGGCTACATTGAAAACTCAAGCTGGCTTTTGTAACTCAAGTCAAAATCACACATTTTCTCCACGCACTTCACATCATCTATAATATTTTCACTCAGAGCAATGGAGTTATTTGAATCCTTTCTGCTTATCTCACAATTACATCTACGTCTTGTTCACTCAGCTTTTCTCAGTAGAAGCATTAAGCCGTTATCATGTACTGATGGTCAACTGGTGCTTATCAATTCTACATAACCTTTCATAACAAGACATTGTGCGCTTCGTGCCATGAATTTGTGATATGTGTGAATAATCTGCTGCATAGCTGGCGTGTCTTTGCCTGCTGCCGAGTATCAGGTTGATTTGCTGCGCTTCAATATATTCAACTTGTTCAGAAAATAGTATTTCCCCCACATTAGTTGAATGTGCTTTGTTGAGGGAATGGAAGCATGACTGCTGCTGAGGGCTAAAGCCAGACAAAAGATGGGCACTGTGTACAGATCAATTCAAATAGATACATTTTATGAAACAAGATCTTCAAAATATACCGGAATATAAAAAGAATGCAATAAAAATAGGGATGTCAAGAAATGGTCAAACTTAGCAATATAAAAACTAAATGTAAAAGAAAAATGTGGGCATGCTCAAATAAATAGTTTGGAGTTCAGATTGGATTTTAAATCAAGGTTAAAGTTATCCCGCCAAGACAGAAAGGCATAAACAATGCAACACAATCTTTTTGCATTGCTTATATTGATAAAAGCCCTTACTTTGTATTCGCTTGACTTATTTTCCATAATGACTTTATGAAGCCTCATACCTATGTGTCCTGCTCAATTTAAAAGATAGTCCATCGCTTTTTATACATACAGTATATAATATATGCCCTGAAATGGACAGTGACATGAGTCATGAATGAAGGAAAGTACCCAGACATCTCTATAGTTTAACAAAACAAAACACTCTTTGATTTCATCTATAAACCCAGGGGACATTTCCACCTCTTTCCACCTTGAATCAGGGTGGGTCCTTTGCGAAGCATTTGTCTTTGAGACATGGACTTTGCAAGGTCGCCCCTCACTAATACTGCTTATGAATCCATAAAAGGCAATGAATGAATGACCTTGATCTTTATGTTAACTTGAATATATTATATGTAATGTGCTGAATCACCTTGGGGGTGGTATACATGCCTGGTAGCAAAGCCATACAAAGCAGGTTTTTCTTCTGCAGGGAAAGCTTTCTTCTGTGTTGTAGAACCATTACATTACGTCTTTGCGTGATTAAGAGTGTCACACTAGATCTATTGAGGGCAAAACGTGCTAACACCTACAATAGACAATATGATAACTTCGGCTTTAACATTTTTAGGATTTGCTGCTTTCGTTCTCTGGGACATTAAACAAAATATATCCTAATATCTGTCAATCCACACAGAGTTGCTCACTCTGACTTGCCCCCTTAAATCCCCCAGGCAGACCCCACCCGTTGAAAAGTGCACAACATAAATTATTAAATGGTGGTGTGTCTACCTAGACTGTCGGTCATTAATGGGAAACACTGGATTAGTCATGGAAAATGACTATTACTGCATTTCCAGGCATGGCAGACATTGCACTTACTGCAATAGGAGTATTGCACATATTCCACTGAAGAAGCTGAAAAGGTTTACAGTAATGTGCAGCCCTGGTTAGGATTAAGGTTAAAATAAATGAATATATCCCTCAACTAAAGCTCAGCAAAGAAAAACTGTGGTTAGAACGTTTTTAATTGCATAACTAGAAATACTTTGTCTTGTCTTTGTTGTATTGATGCAATAACTTTAGGGCCGGTTCAGGACGGATAAAACAGCGATCAACAACTTTTCAAATATAAATATGGACGCCTTTCATTATACTTATGAAAAGTAGAAACTAAATTGACTAACTCAGGTATTAATCTCCCACTTTAAGTGGAGTCGAAGTGATGTTTTCTGATAGTTTATTAACTTTACCTTTTCTCACAGTAAAGAGGTGACTCTAGCATCAAGCTTTTTTTAATCAAAGAAGCACTTCATTAGTCAACCTTTGATCTGAGTTTTTTCTTCTCATTTCATTTTGTATCTTTCTATTCACTCCTTTGTCAACAGATTGCGTGCCTGTGTTCTAACATAATGTAGTCAAGGACTACTCTGAATAAGATGGCAGTGATGTAAGCCACTTTCAGATTTTGTTCGGAGAAAAGAAACACCTCTTCGTTTGTGCTTTGTGTGAAAAGTGTGAAGAAAATAGTAACCCTGAGCTTTGGCTTGAATGCCTCAGCATTTCTTGTAAAAGGAAAAAGGTCTGACGCACTTTCTCAAGTTTCATTTCACCTCCAACTTTAGCAGAGTGTGAAAGTGTTGAAAGAGCTTAACAATAGTTAATGTGATTTCAAGATATAAGTTATCAGTAGACATTTGATTTACAACTTCATGCTGCAGTATGACTCAGAAATCATCCGTTTTTTTGCGTTGAGTGTATGGCGGGTGGGGCCGGGGTGATGATGTCTGCATGACATCAGAAGGGACCAGTATTGCAATGATTCAACTGACCCACTTTGTAAAGCCCCTCTCCCCTTTTGTGTCCCCTCAGTGTCCCGACTCTTCCTCCCACATTCAGCACCCCCTCGTTGTGTGCAGTGTTTCACTCTGTGCCAAAGCACGCAGCAGGGATTCACACAAAAGTAGTCATCTCTTTCAAAACCCTATCTCTGTGCTTCAGCAAGACACAGAGCGAAGAAAGGAAATGCAGATCACCAATGATCTCCGATCCATATTAGTGTGAACCTAATTGATTTCCCACTGTATGGGATCTGTCTGCAGAATCCCAGTGCAAACACTCACTGAATAGTTGAAAGGCCAGAGAAAATCTGGGCCTCATCCTACATCCGTGTTTCATCCTTAAAGCTACAGTATGGATACTCAAGCATTATTACAAAATCCAATATGTAAGACAATATCTATTATCATTTAACCATGTCAATGTAATATATTGTCCTTCAAATACACAGCATGGACAATTACCACAAAATCCAGCTTACTGCTTAAAGAGCATCTTGCAGGTTTTTATTTTTTCTACATTTATGCTTAAACTTGCTTGAAAATTACAATTAAAAAAAGTGAATGCAGGATTTGATATGTTTTACGAGACATAAGGGCAGGAATTCAGAGGGAAAGGAGCAATTTTGAGCCCTGCTCTTAAAAACGGCTTTTTTTTAAGGTCATGCGTCATATTACATCACGCAGGGGACACATCTCCGCTCTCTGACCGCGGGTATAGTAGAGTTGCGTTGAGTAGAGCGGTCGTGTTTTAAGGAGCTGGTATTTTTCAGTAGTTTTACATTGTATTTCACCATTTGTAATCATGTTGCAGTATTGTGTTTGTGCAGGTTGCACAAATACCAGCCTGTCAGGACATCGAGTCCACAGTAAAAAGGACCGGAGCTAGCGTTCGTTCCTGGGTGCGTTGTGCATCCACCTCCCTGCAGCACATACTCTCCACAGCTTTATCAGGAAACCGTATTACTTCTCTCTCCCCCCCCCTTCGCTGCTCTCTCTCTCTCTCCCCTCCGGTACACGGCACCGTAAGACATAGTGTGGAGTTGCATTAGGTAACGCTGTGGTGGCTGTACTGCTCCAGCCGTCTCCTTTGTGTTTGTTTGTTTCCCCCTGTCTGTGTTGTTTGTGTGTGCGTGGTGGCTGTCACTCCTGGCTCCCGGCTCAACCTCCACTCACCTGCTGCAATCAGCTGTGCACCCTCCCCGACTACACACATGCTTTCCATCAAGCCATTTACAACGGCATATCAACGGAGGCTCCACAACCTTTCTCCGACAGATCGTCAAGTATCAGCCGTATCTCGAGTCTCTCCTCCGGTACACAGCACCGTAGTGTGGAGTTGCATTAGGTAACGCGAGATACGGCTGATACTTGCGCATTAGTTTCTGTTATGGATCAGTATCAACAGTCCTGCCAGTAACGTTACTATATTATCAATGCTACGTTAGTTATAGCCTGATATATGATAGCTAACTTCACAATGTTGTGATGTGACGTTAGCTAACATTCTGTAGCTAACGCCGGTCACTCACCAAGATAGCTGCCCAGTTCTCCACTGGTTCTCCTCACACCACAGCTCAATTTCTCTCCGATGGCCGTTATTTCTTCTAATCCTTGGCTGCTCCTGGTCTCTTGGACGCCTAGCAGGCTCATAATTATAAGGTTGTGGTCCGTCATATGCATTCGAATATTCATGTTCAACTTCTTCTGTATCTTCTGTGTCGAAACTAGCATTGGGATCCATGTTTATTAATACGTTACACCGGCCGCTCTCCCCCTTGTTTCCCCCATGTTACGTCACACGCGGGAGGTCACCTGCCGAGGCTTTTTTATGCGGAAGTGAACATTTCTTACAAAAACGACGCCAGATGTCACTGTAGTGTATATTTCTGTATATTTTTTTGAAAATCTAGTGTATTCATCATTTTCCTACACATTTATTCACAGGTGTCTTTAACCTGGAAGTTGCTCTTTAAGGTAGTTTGCAGACATATAAACCATTTAAACCCTGCCATAGAAATTAAGTTCCTGGGGACTTTATTTATGTTCGGGGGCAGTCATTTAGAAAAAAAGGTAGGATAGTTGGAGTTGGGCTTGCAGCGCTGAACATTTCTGATTGGTCAAACCATGTATGATTTTAATTTCACTTTATTAGGTTTTCATATGTTTTCAGGTGAGACTGTAACCACTTACATCTGCGCTGAAGATGCCTCACCTGTTGTTCTTGTTGTTGCTACTGCTACTCAAAAACCGCAGTGTCTTTTAGAGTTGTGCCTCAGCCAGGAATTTGGCTGGAGACGGTGATTAGAGAGAGGGAATCAATAATACATGGTAAGGGACGCCTAATGTACCACAGGGACTCACAGAGAGACAGCGACGTCTCCAATGCCCAGCCCGCTATCTCACATCCGCTGGTTTGGACACACAAAACCAGACTGAGCAAGCACAATGGGTATGAGAAGCAACAGGGGAAATAAAAGCTGGAGACGAGAAAAGGTTAGACAAATAGAGATAAAGGAGTTTGAAAGCACAGAAAAAGAACAAGCAAAAGTGTGTAATAAGTAAAGCAAAAAGGAACATTAGAGTGAAGAGATTTAAATAAAACATCAGATATTGATAATGATTTCCTTAAAGGTGACCTATCATGCAAAATGCCCTTTTGTACGTCTTTTATACATGAATATGTGTCCCCGGTGTTCCAGGGAACTCATCAAGTGTCAGAAAACACAACCCTCTCTATTTCCCTCCGTACCCAAATCTCTTAAAAAGGGGCTGCAACGGATCTGATACAGACTGATCCAGATTTGAACACTTTTATGACGTCACAGAAGTGGCGCTACGGCTATTGGGCCAACTCCACCAATCAGGAGGAGACAGCCACGGACATTGCCGTTGGAAAGCGCTGGAGACGCTGTAGTACATATGCCAGGCCTGTAGATGGTGCTGTTCTCACATAATCAGCCCATGAAAAGACAGTGTTAAATTGAGCGAAATGAGGAATGGCTAAAATGCATGACCTGTTTGGTAGTTTGAAAAATAAAAAGTATAAAATATGCCTTTTATATAAGTATGGTCCTACACTATATTATTCAAATATAGCATGATAGGTCCACTTTAAATCCCCAAATCATGATCTGAATCATTATGTGCGGATTCAAAGAAAACTATTATGTTTATAAAGGGATTATACTGCAGACACAAACATCAAGCTTATCACGAAACCCTGTGATCAAAAAAGAGCCGTTTGTCCTCACACCAACATGATGTTACAAAAATCAATAAGGGGCTGTGAAACAGGCCAAAATGAAATAAGTGTGCAAGCTATCCGGGAAATAAGATTGGCAGGCAGACAGAAGCATGCCACCGGTCTCCAGGGACGGAGGCTGGCCAAGCGCTCTCTCATCCACAGAGATTGGGGTTAATGCCTCTTCTGCATTAGCGCACTAGCACCATGTCGGCTACAGAAACACTAGATGAACACAGATACACACACACAAAGAGATGAAAAAGAGGAGTATGATGATCTAATTAATCAGTGATTGGAACAACTGTACGCTTCCTCTTTTAAATGCCACACGCACACACACACACACACACACACACACACACACACACACACACACACACACACACACACACACACACACACACACACACACACACACACACACACACACACACACACACACACACACACACACACACACACACACACACACACACACACACACACACACACACACACACAGAGTCCTGCCCCCACCTGGCTCCCTCTTCATTACACCCCCACCTCTCAGCCTCATTTCCAGGACGGCTCATCATCACAAACACACAAACTTAGTTTACAGATTCAGACAGAGAGATATTAGTCCGCACATAGGGGCTGATACCCTGACACAGCTTCTGCCTGAATAAAACCTCATTACCGAACTGACTGTGCCGAAGCAGACTCACGACGCCACAGGTGGCTTGTTACCGCTCGACGTTATCTTCACAGCTTGAACCGCGAACAACGCCGACCGTTAGCTGTCCCATTCAACCCCGCTGACTGTGACCTCCACCGCGAAGCAATGATTCACAAAGCAAACATCGCATTTTTTTGTGTTAAAGTAAATGGTGTGTCTGTGCAATGTCTCTATTGTATCATGAAGGATGCAGACGTCGATGTTGAGCATTATGTTGAGGTGAAGGCAAAAGCGTTACCATGGAGACACTGAAATGCTTTGACTCTTGACCTCGGCTCCGATAAAGCGAATGTGATGCTCAAGAGACACGTAAATCTGATTATTGCGTTCAGGGTCTATTGAGAAAGAGTCGACCTCACAGCGTTTTAGTTATTCAGTGAGTTTAGCCCATTGCAAACACTCAATGAAGAGTGAAGGGAATTTTACAAGAACACATACAAGTGTCTGATGTGGAGGCTAAAATAAACAAATATTAATTGAGTGATAGAAGTGCCCACAAAGCCAGAGGTGATGTCTATTAGGAGTTGTAATCAGCATATGTCAAGGCACTTTTGCTAGATACTGATACAAGTTTTAACCCTTGAACCTTCTGTCTGGTAAAGTCTTCTCTTAACTCCTATGATAAGTATCCTATACACAGTGTATTCTGAATCATCTTGTTATAGCTTTTCTTTCCAAGCCATCCTTTTATTTACAGTGAATTATTTAGAGCCTGGAATCATTTTTGTAAGTGATTAATCCATACCAAAGTTAAGTCTTCAAATGGCTTCTTCTGTTCAGCCATGTCTCTAAAATCCAAAGATTTTTTTATTGAAAAACAATGATAAAATGATAAAACCCATGATCAAAATCTTTGAAATTGAAATATTGTAGATGTCTTGTCACTTTCTAAACACTTCAGTTTGATGTATAAAGCCCAAATAGTTTCACAAATGCTTGGTTGCGCACCACTGTCTTATTGCAGTTGCGCAAATATTAAGAAACACATATTTAAAAAAATCGAAGAATTGCCATCAATATAAGCAAATATTTTTGAAAATATGTTTTGCTAATGTTCGATATCATAATCTGATGATTTAGCCTCTCAAATATATAGCAATATCGGCTCTAAAAGCAATATTAATCAGCAAAATATTTTAAACTCACCCACCAACAGCCTGCCATTAGTTTTAAAAGGTTCAAATGGTTAATCTTCTGTCGTTACACTGAGGTTTCCTGTCGAACCAACAATTAATCAATCAACCAGCCATTTTTCACTTTGCAAAATGCATTGCAGTTTTTCCTCAATATATCATAGGCCTCATGCGCAGGAGAGCATTACTCTCTGACTTAAAGTGATTATGGCCTGAGAGTAACACCACAGGAAACGTGTAAGGTTGTCATAAACGGGCTGACTGGCACCTCGTCACGCGCTCATTCACCCGCTGTCAGCGTGCACGCTCTGCCCTGGGTTTCATGATTCATCATCTCTTAGGCGAATGAGGTTAAACTGTTAAGGGACGTTTGTCTGAGTCGGAGAGGACTGTCTCCTGCACAGCCTCTGCTGAGCCTGGGATGACATTTTCATATGACACCATGGCCAACATCTCTGTAATGAGAAGCCATCAAAAAGCCATCTCCAAAAATAGAAAGGGATTTCAATTTGGAGACGCCTACATTGATATGCAAAATATGTCAAAAAAAGCCTCTCGGTTATATCAGGTGGATACGTTGGGAGCCAGTGGAAAAAATTCGATGATGCGATGGATTGGTTTGATCTGCGTATGCCACAATATAATTATGCTAATGTCTATGGACTGAGAAAGGACATTTTAAAAGGAGGAATAATATTCAGCTGCCATTCATTTTTATTGAAGAGATGGATGAAATAGATTTTTCCCTCCGGAGTGTTTTTTCTGACGTAAATCACTATACATTTCTAATAATCTATCCGCAAGAAACCACAGTGCACTGTGCACTCTCTGAATTTGAAGTGTTTTAACTACACCAAATGTAAGATAAAGAAGTTGTATCTACTTGCTGGTCGCTTCAGTTGGAAATGGATGACTCCAAATCTGCAATATCTATATTTTGATTATTCCGCGGATTCTTTTCCTGATTAACGACTTTAATGTATATGTGAAAATTGTACGTGTAAATATTTCCACCATTAGTGACGTCTTAAAATGTTTTGTTCAACGAACAGTCTCAAACAAAAAAATATTCAGTTTATCAGTACACCAAAGAAAGCCCACTAGTGGAGATACCACTGCTTTACTCTGCACACTGGTATCTTGTCATTATTTCACCTGATCTTGTCCTTTCTCCAGTGGAATAATGACCTTCTCCTCACCAGTCAGGATTACTCGCTACACCGTTTCATGTATCATTAAAACTGATTTAGTCAGGACTGGTAAGGACAGGTACTGCATCTTGATCTCTGAAGCTTTCAAAGTGCCAACTCCAGTGTGAATGAATGATTTCAATAAAAAATATAGTTGCTAGGATACAACTTCTTTTTAAACATTGTTTGTTCCTTTGTTTTTATCTGCTTATTTCCCTATATAGTTACCGGGAAGAATCTGTTGTGTCCGGTTGTAATGAGCGATTAAAGTAATTTCATAATTTTCTTTGTATTAAAATAGGCTAAAAAAGGATGTCCACATATCCTTCTATTTAAAAAGGAAGTGAGTGTGTAGCTGATGTGCTCATTAAACCCAATTCATATATCAATGTGTTTTCTCGCCAGATGTGCTTGCAGCCCTTTTATAATTTGAATGTCTTTTTGTTTTATTAACCTGCTGCTTAACAAAGTCCGACATTGGAGGAAGCCACTTATGTTTTAGTGAACTTGAGATGGAATACTTGCAGACGTATTATTGACTAATTGTGTGTAGTTAATTCATCGATCAAAAAAGACAAGGATAATACATTTTTTACTGGTTGAAGCTCTATAAAACATACTGGATCATAAAAAAGTCTTAAAAATGTAAACAGTCAGCAATTATGATTATAAAACCTAGTGAAAGTTTATTGGCGTTTCATTTTTACAAAATATCTTATTAATCAGGAGAAATGACAAACATGATCTACCAGGAGAGGCTTGTTTTCTGAAGCTGAACCTCATTATTCAGACTACAGTGATATCTTTGTTAATAGGCTAAAGTTTAGATAGTTCAAAGCGCAACAGGTAGAAGCAATACAAAACATCCCCATTGCCTGTATCTGTTGTGAAGGAAACAATCACTTACACAGTGGGTGGAAGAAAAAACAAACATGCAACAGTAATTTTCATTTAATTTTCGTCAATGGGTGGAACCGTATGAAAGCATTACATGCGCTAATGTCTTCTGAAGGTTTCATTTTCTCCTGAGCCTCAGATGAAATCTACCTTATTGCTGCTTGCCTCCTCCCCCACACTGGGCGTAATGAGAGAATATTTCCCCGGAGTGTGAAAGCAGATCCAAGCTTTACTTTTGGAAACTTTATTTAGCCAACCTTTCCAATTATTTCTGTTTGCCTTCTTTCTGACTAGTGCCGATCCATTTTAATAAGGCTGGTAAATGTTAATGTAAAATGAGGTTTCTGTCAAGCTAGTGATCACGGATACCTTTTTGGCCAACAGTGCTGCCAACAATACTTTCATACCTTCCTGCAGGGTTGTTTTAGCTGAATGAGCTGTGAAAGGCATCGGAGCAAAAACAACCGCTTACCTCTGACTCAGAGGGATTGCATTTTAATACAAAAGTCTGGCAAGACTCCAGCTGGGGCAACATCTTTTTTATTGAATCGCCCAGTTAGCCTGTGATCACACACTTGGCTGACATTTATCTATTTATCTTTTAGAGGGAAAAATAGTAGAAGAGAAATCAATCGGGCTTTAGAAATGGAACAACGTTGGCTGATGGATGTCTTGTCACCCGCTGTTAGCAAGAAATTCAACGCTCTCTCTGAAAATATGCCCAAGACTCCCTCACAAGATGTTTAGCTGCTGCTGCAACACTTTGGAGTGGATGTAAAGGTGATAAGATGACTGGACTTTATCTTATTAAAAAATGACAAGCTGGTACAGATTGAAGTGTGAGAAGCTGCTATTACCTTCCAAAAACAACTTGATGTCACGGTTTCATACATGTTTTAGCTCTGGCTAAACCCAAGAAAGGTTTGTCGGCTGGTGCTTCAATTTATTCTGTGTATCACCACCACCTCCTTTTTTAATTACTTGTATCTCCGTTACAACATTCATTATCTCTTATAGCATTAGGACATGATAGTTTCTTACATTCAGGTCCCTAGATGCATAATACAGAGCAGATCTATCTTTGTTATAGATTATTATAAATTATAAATAGCAGCCTAGAGTCCGGTTCTGTGCCAGTTTATTTCAAACAAGCGGTTGTGGCACCCCTGATTTAAAAAAAAAAAACCAAATCTGGACATTTTTGTCTTCTCAAATTACAGACCCATTTCTAAGCTTCCTTTTATTTAAAAAAATATTGGAGAAAACCGTACTCTCACAGCTGCAGTCTTTTATGCATGCACACAATATTTTCGATATTTTTCAGTCCGGTTTTAAAGTGCTTCACAGTACTGAGTCTGCCCTTCTAAGAGTATTCAATGACCTCCTGGTCACTACAGACTCTGGTGACTCTGCCATCCTTATGCTCTTAGACCTCACAGCTGCCTTTGATACGATTGATCACTCCATCCTTATCTCTCGTCTAGAGCACTGTGTGGGTATCAGGGGCACTGCCAGAGTGGTTCGGGTCCTATCTGTCCCAGAGATCTTTCTCTGTTAAGATTGGTGAATTTGCACATTCTTCTGCCTCCCTATGTGGAGTTCACCAAGGTTCTATTTTGGGGCCCATTTTCTTTTTCTTTATACCTTCTCCCCCTTGGACTAATTTTTAGAAAACATGGCGGTGGTAGGCATTCCTACCACCTTTATGCGGACGACTCCCAAATATACCAACCCCTAAAAAAAAAACACCAGCTCTCTGATGGCCCTGGTTGACTGTCTTAATGACATAAAGGCCTGGATGGCACTAAACTTTTTAAATATAAATGAGAGCAAAACGGAGGTCATTGTGTTTGGACCAAATGGTGATGTCCCTTCCATTGACCTGGGTTCCTTGCAACCATATGCAAAACCCATGGTCACAAACCTGGGCGTCAAAATCGACAGTGCTTTATCACTTGAGGCTCCTGTTCAAAATTAAACCGATTTTATTCTTTTTAGACTTTGAGCGTGTAAATCATGCCTTTTGTTTCTACGCATCTAAATTACTGTAATGCACTTTATGCCGGCCTAAACCAGACCACGCTGGTACAACACGCTGTGGCTCGGCTGCTTACAGGAACAGGCAAACATGAGCACATCACACCAATTCTGGCAGGAAGCCTCCACTGGCTTCCTGTCCATTTTAGAGCTCATTTTAAGATTTTATTGTTTGTTTTTAAATCGCTTAATGGGCTGGCCCCAGAGTACATCTCCGACCTCCTACAGGTGTACACCCCCTCAAGGGCTTTGAGGTCGGCTGATCAGCTGCTGCTAGTAGTCCCTAAAACCAAGAAAAAGATCAGCGGTAGCCCCCAGGCTCTGGAACGACCTGCCCCCCCATGTCAAATTGTCACCCACCCTTCAAACTTTTAAGTCCCGCCTGAAGACCCAGCTCTTTTCCCTCGCTTTCGAGTCAGTTTGAGCTATGTTTTATCGATTTTTATGCTTTTGTCTGTCCATAGCCTTTATGTGCCTTTGATCTATTATTGTAATATTATATTTTATTATAATGTTATGTGGCTGTGAAGGACTTCTGTAAACCCTCTGTTTTTAATATGTACTATATAAATAAAGTGGATTGGATTGTTCAGCGCATAAGTGGTACCTTTTGATACTGTGAGAGGGAGGAAGTGGACATTATGATAATTTTATGTCTCTGGAGATCAAAGCCGCATTGTAGACTCAAAACTTCTGATATAGCGGAGCAATATGTCAAAGCAGCAATTTCTCATACAGAAGGTATCTTTCATTTTTACTGGGCAATGGACTGACTGTCATGATTCTCGCTTGTACAAAGGCTCATAGGAGGGAGTTTTCATATGACAAGTGGCAGTGGGATGAATGATTTATCTGAAGTTCCCTCACTTGGGTAAAAACTAGCTTTTTATGCATTTAAATGGACAATGTATCTTCTTGAGAGGCACTGTGTGGATCAGGGTTGAGAAACATACTATCCTGTGGCCCAAACCACAACAATTGTTGAGATTGCTATTTTTGTATACCTTATATTATTGAAAGTGTGAAGCCTAGGAGGGGAGTCTGCTTCATGTACATATGGTTTGTAAATCAAGGGATAATGTTAACCGCTTCTTTAATAGCTTCCACTTTAATTGGTGTGCTGTGCTACACAGAAGTGAACATATATATGGAAAACTGCTAGAGTTTCTGGATCTCAATCGTTTTTTCAAATGTATTTAGAAGTAAATTACAACTTTTTAAAACTTTTGTTTAGTTTTGTAGTTCGATGTGCTCTGTATCAAAAATGACTAAATGTGGAAAACCAAAACATTGTTGAAAATAGGCATTTTAGGCTGTAGATCATTTGCTTTGTAAATGGATATTCAATTAGAGTGAACTTGTACTTCTTTACACTAAAAGAAAGGGCAACATATGGATGTATTGGTAATGGTATTATTGGTTATATTAAGCAATGTTTTTACTAGTCAGGCCTTCTTGACTTTACATTGTACTGTATGTGGCCCATGTACTAAATGTATTCAATTTTATTTCAATCGTTTATTTGACAGGGACAATGCACAGTGATGAACACTTAAAACATTCAAATGTGTCAAGCGTAACAGTGCCAGATTTGGCTTTGAGCTAATTTCCATCCGCAGTCCCTCACATAAAACATTTAAGAAAATTACATTTTAAAAACATAGCAAAAACAAAATACATGATATGCAAAAAGTGCAAAAGAGTAAGAGCAGCATACACAAGTATTTATGTCATGGTAATACAATATAGCAGCTACGACATATAAAGTGCAAGAGAAGATACAAGAGCTACCTAAAGTGCAAGACGAGAAGTGTGTTAAAGTGCATTTAGCGGTGATTGCACGTCTGTTTGTTTCTCAACCATTCTTTGAGTTGACCTTTGAAACTATTGAGAGTGGGGCAATCCCGTATATCAGTTGGGAGGCTATTCCACAAAGAGCTGCCTTTAATGGATAGGACATTTTGTCCAAAAGTGGTCCGTCTGCAGTGGACCTCACACAGTCTCCTCTGGTTTCTGACCGGGTGCAGCGTTCAGTGTGTTTTTTGTGAATGAATTCCCCTAACGGCCCGTCCACACGGCGGCGTGCGTTGAAGCTTCAACGCTTCTGCCCATTCACTTTGAATGGGGTGACATTACGCTTTACCGAACTGCATTGTGGGAGTGTTGCTTCGCTTTGCTCGCGTTGCTCGCTTCAAAAGTTGAGCAATGTTCAACTTTTGAAGCTTCTGCGGAAGCGTCAGCCAATCAAATCATATGCCCGTACAAGCTCTAGCCAATCAAACTGTGTGCTTGTGTGTCCGGGGCGGGAGATTCAAGTGATTGGTTGTTGCTCGAGTTTCAGACACGCCAGCCGGCAAGCTTCAACGCACGCCGCCATGTGGACGCTGCGTAAGGGAGGGGGGGGGCCAGTCCATGTCAAAAAAATGAGTTTGAAATCCCTGTTGTAGAGGCAGTAGAGCTATCCTTTGAAATTGTTATTTCATTAAAATGCTCACTGTAAGCAGAAGCGGCCCTCTCAGAGTAAATCCAGGTTTAATGTTGGTGTAAATGGGCTGTCATGTCGTTATGACCCAGCTCCTGCACTCAGTAAAATAATGATTCCCTGCTTGCATTTGGTAGGAAAGGATAAAAAAGTAAAACAGTTAATTTCATTGCTTCAGCATTTGTGTCAATTTAAAGTAGACGTATCACTTTAATGTTCTCACACTCAGCAGAAGACATAGCTTTTTGCAAAAATAGATTTGTCATTAGCTTACACTAAGTGTTGCTGTTTATTTTGTATCAAGATGGCCAGGTTTATGGCTCTAAAAATGTATTTGTTGGTTGGCTTGCTGCTTTGGCTTTGATGTTTTATATTTTTCTTAGACAGCTTAGAAGATAACTGACAAGAAATAAGGGGAGTGAGAAACAAAAGGTCCCAGCTGGGTACACACATCAGATGTTGAGCTTTAATGGGCAGTTTCTCATGCCACCAGGTGTCTATATCTGCCATCGTTGTTGTCTAAATGTAAGTTTCACAACCAACTTTTCAAATAGTTATTTTCACCGATCCTTTAAAGATCAAAAGCAAACATTTTTTACGAGAATTTACTGGTAAGTATCAGCACATTGCCAATACGTTTAGTTTGTCAACTCATGCAAAGAGACAAGCTGGGCATAAGAGCTTGCAAATTGTCAAAGGCTTGTTGCTTTGAATTTGATTTGAAGACTCCTTCCTGCTTCGATAGTCCCTTAATTGCTTTAAAAAATAAAGTTAGACAAGCACAACATCAGCAACGATGTAAACACTATGCTTGCTTTCCATTGTTGTTCAGTCTTGTTGCGCTATGCAGGATCTTAGTTTGAACCAGAACTTGACGTCTTGTTCCACACACCATGACACCCCTCATAAATTGTGAAGCAAATCCAATTCAGCTGTACGTCAACATCCATCAAGCTGTCACTTTGGGAATTGGTAGAGAAGCTCCTGTGGATCCACTAAACCTTCAAACCACAACAACAAAAGACGGCAACATAACACAGAAAGGAGGATGTTGTTACCAGGCATCACAATAAGGACTTATATATTTATATAAATTGTGTTGAAAACGTTCAAAGTCCAGAAAAATAGGTAAAGTTAAAAGCAGATTGAAGGACAAGGACATCATTATACTGTTGGATAACTAGTCTGTCACAATGGTGTGTCTAAATCTTTTCAAGCCCACAAAATAATCACTTAAATGAAATGCAATGTATTTTGAATGCACAATAACTAATAACAAGATGTTATGTAATACAATTATTGCAGTTATTTTGACCATAAGCATTTCTCTGGGATACATGTGCCATCACCTATATGAAAACAAATGATTAGAGGTTCTATTGTTTTGTGGAAGAATTTAATGTATAAATAATTGCATATGTTTTTCAGAGGGTTAGTGTTATGGGCTTAAGGTGTGCACGACAAATTGCACTGTGAATTTTAAGGGCCAGTAAATTGCCGTTGTGCTGAAAGTCTTGGTTAAGAGTGCCATAGTAAATTGGATAGCTACTTGATTTAAGGTAATGGTAAGAAAAGGAAGAATATGTCACTTTAAATCAAGCAATGAAATGTCTTTTTAATTCATTTAAATGACCGAGTAAAATAAAAGGAAAAGTTATGATATAAAAAAACATGATGTACTGGATGCCATGAGGACCTTTTAAGGCTCCAGAGAGCTAACAATAAAAAGTACCCATCCTTATTTTCTCATTAGCAACTGTTGCATCAACAAACTCAATTCGCACCTTCTCTGGACTCCGCGGCATAACCTGCGGTTTCCAAGGTAACTGAGGGAGTCTTCACAGTGCACTGCGCCATAAAGGAGCCCGAAACAAACGAGGAGCTGCATTCACGTCCTTGAAGTCGATCACATGACTGTCTCAGAGTTTGAGCCTTGTAGTGACAAAAGCTGCACATGTGGAAAAGTTGAGGAGGAGTGAATTATTCTTTTTTTTCTTTTTTTATGAAGGTGAATTTCACCTGCTCGCTATAAGAAGGCTATACAGCTGATGTAAGCTTGGGAAAAGGAGGCTGGGAACATTAGCCGTGTATCCCCCAGGGAAATGACGAACTGAGATGTATGGAGATAATTATTTCCTCCAATTTTCCGGCCGTCCTCTGCCCTGGCCTCCGCGTCCCAGCTATGACTGACCTCTGCTCCCCAGAGACCTGTGTGTGTGTGTGTGTGTGAGAGGATGTGTCTAAATATATTTGCTCTGTAATTAATCTTTACTGATTATTTTCTCGATTTGATTTTCCCTTAACAAAATTAGGATGTATAAAGCAAAATAGAAAGTGGGAAATTAAATTCAGAGCAGATTTTGTGATGCTACTGTTACAAAAAATTATGAAATGTTAATTTAACTTGTCAATTAATAATTCCACTTTGCTTGTGTATTATGTATAATAAAATGATACAACAGTACCAAAAGTCATGAATAAAATCCTAAAAAAAAGGTTTATTTAAATGGTAAATTAAGCTTTTTATCACTCTATTTATTTTTAATTCAATCAAGACATAAGGGAGAAAACACAAGCCTTTAGTTGGCCATTGAGGTCTTCTTAGTGCAATGTGGAGTCTTTTTTCTTAAGAAGCATACAAAAAGGTTTTCTGCCAAACAAACTTATTGTGAGATTGAAAATCATGAAAAAATGCATTAGGAAAAAAGAGAAAAAAACGTTACATGGCTTTTCCACAATTCATTAGATATGTATTTTAAAAAGCTTACCAGTTTGGTAAATGTAATGATTTAATTACAAATTCATGTGTCTTTGTAAATGTTCAGGTTTGCCCTTCCTTCTTGATGAATAATTGAAAGTTCATAACTTCCAGATGTCAGAACCCTAATTCAGTCTAAACAAGTTGTGAAGGGTGACCGGCATGAGAGTGAGGGATGATGATGGGCTTCTCGCGTCATGGCAGCCCTGAAGATTTCCTCCCGGCGAAGGGTTGAAGGGTCATCCATCTCTCTGGGCAGACAGAAAGACAAATAGGCTGACACTCTCATGTGAGGGGCTGTCATACATCTATCTCATCATTATTGAGCTGCTGGGGAGCGGCACCCCATCAGCCTGTGTCACTGACGGCTTTTTCATTCAACCGTTGTAGGCAGGATCAGATAGCGACAATAAAAGGAAGTGTGTGTGTGTGTGTGTGTGTGTGTGTGTGTGTGTGTGTGTGTGTGTGTGTGTGTGTGTGTGTGTGTGTGTGTGTGTGTGTGTGTGTGTGTGTGTGTGTGTGTGTGTGTGTGTGTGTGTGTGTGTGTGTGTGTGTGTGTGTGTGTGTGTGTGTGTGTGTGTGTGTGTGTGTGTGTGTGTGTGTGTGTGTGTGTGTGTGTGTGTGTGTGTGTGTGTGTGTGTGTGTGTGTGTGTGTGTGTGTGTGTGTGTGTGTGTGTGTGTGTGTGTGTGTGTGTGTGTGTGTGTGTGTGTGTGTGTGTGTGTGTGTGTGTGTGTGTGTGTGTGTGTATATAGAGGTTTGACCCGGATTGGAATTTAGTCGGCAGCACTTAAACGTTTTTGCACGTGCAGGTTTTGACGGTAAAAATCAATAGCCCTTGGGGAAGTTAGAAGAGCCATTGTGTAATAATTGAAGGACATTTTCTAAAGGAATTTGTGTCGCTTATCAGATGAAGTACAAATATTCAAAAGAGTTTCATAGCAATGAAACGATCATTAAATCAACAAAACATAGCTTGATTACCTGAAAGATGTTATACAAGATGAGACCTTTTTCATTTTAATGAAATAATAAATATAGGTAGGAATATTAAAAAAATCTACCGCTAAACAAATAATATTATAATCTGAAAATCAATCAACAGGTTGTTCAAAAATAACATTTAGGGTTGGCCAAGGCCCCTCCTTTTTTTTGTAGCCTTCTTGTTAATTGTTCAGAGTGTTTCTTAAAAAAAACCTTTGGACTTCTGTGATATTCCCCAACACCCTGACCCTGGAGGAAATGGCAGGCAGAACGTGTCTAAGAATAGAAAGAGGCTGTGAGGGTCGATTTAAGCGATATAACCATCAGTGGGCATATCCTGCCGTCCTGTTCTGTTTTGTTTCTGCCTGACTGCTCGGTGTAATCACCAGGTGCAAAGAAATCTCATTATCCTGGGTCCTGATCCTGGGGAAACGGACTGAATAGCAACTATGTTTGGCTAGTGTATTAAAAGTTTGACCCTGCCATTAATTGGGCATGGCTTGGTGGATGCCTGCACTGGGAGAGGGGTTTTCAACGTGAGGATGTTCTTCCCCTCAACAGCTGGTGGGCTGAGGGCTGAGGGTTCATGGATACAGTTTGGGTCAAGGGTGAAACATCCTCTCACTTAGTACACAGTATACACTAGAGATGTCCCGATCCAATCACGTGATCGGGGATCGGAACCGATCACGTGATTTTCAAAAGATCGGAATCGGGAGAAAATAATCTGGGATCGGATTTCTATTTTAAATTTTTTAAATTTTTATAAATACTTTTTTTAAATTTTGTATTCAATGTTACAAAACAAAAATGACCATGTTCAAGTCTTAAAGTCATCCTGAGGCCTTAGTTTTGGTTTCAAATGACACAACATCATGTATGTGTTGCTTCTCTGGGGCTTGTTTTCATAGACCTGGTTGCTTATTTCTCTCAAATCTGGCAACAGAGTGGGCAGGGCGCAGTGTCTAATTGTAGCAGTAATCTAACGAGTACTGATAAGCTTCATTTTGTTTTGATCCAATGCTGCACAACTGAACTGATCCAATGCTGCTGTGAAAAAAAGAAGCTATATCCATGTTGGATAGAATATCTAATTTAAATAAAAAAATAACCTTAAGGGACAACTTGAATGCTTTTTTTCTTTTTTTTTCTCTTAATGCATTGCATAAAGATCGGATCGGGAAAAATTGGTATCGGCAAATTGTCAAAATCAAATGATCGGAATCGGATCGGGAGCAAAAAAAGGTGATCGGGACATCCCTAGTATACACCTTTTTGTATTGAAGCATTACTCCTGATAGTTGGTATAATAATAATGTATTGCTATAAATGAAATGCCAATGTATTCTCAGATAAGACTGACTTGACTTTTAAAGGCCAATAAAATTAATTAAGACAAAGAAGGCAATAACAATGCCTAGCTATTAAATGAGAGCCTTTGGAGGGAAGAACCAAACACTGATATTACTACAATGTGGGCTCCACGTGTGTGTGTGTGTGTGTGTGTGTGTGTGTGTGTGTGTATTTCTCTGTGTAAGCTTTTATGTGTGTTGTGTGTGTGTCTGCGTCTACTGCAAAGCCGAAGGAGCAGACACGGTCGCCCCTTGAGATTAGAGTGCAATAAAGGAGGATGAACGCATCCGGAAAGCTCCAGAATACGCTCCAGACACCGTCTTACTGGAAATCAATCCGCTCGGTCAGGCCTCCTGCGTACTGGGTTTAAGTGGGAGTGATGGCAGGAGAGAATGAGCCAAGTAAAGAAGTGGAGAGGGGGAGAGGTGGGAGTCACAAGGGGGAGGGAAATTAGTAGAGGGAGAGAGAGAGAGAGAGAGAGAGAGATGGGTTATGGTCAGCCCGATTAGCAGGCTAGCTCGCAGCTCCTCTGAGAAGAGCTTGGTGAGAGTCAAAGGGACAAGAGGGCTTGAAGGGTGCAGCTTGGTTTTGTTTGTTTTTTAACACTCATCTGTTGATGCTGAGATTCATTGAATGGCCAGGCTCAAAATGCCAATATCTCTGCTAGTCCAATCACACACACACACACACACACACACACACACACACACACACACACACACACACACACACACACACACACACACACACACACACACACACACACACACACACACACACACACACACACACACACACACACACACACACACACACACACACACACACACACACACACACACACACACACACACACACACACACAGAGGTAAGTCCACTCACTCGACTGCAGCCAAACAAAAGGCGAGAAGGAAGGAGACGAATCATTTTTACCTTTCAGTTTGATTAAATCTTGCTGTGAATTTTTTTTCTTGTCTCTGATTTGTACGTGCGTGTTATTGTTGGCAATATTAAGACAGGTAATGGTCAACTTCACATTGGAAGTTCTGAGGTGTAACCTGGCAAGCACAAAGGTTGACTGAAGAGTAATCTGCTCTCACTTTAAACCAGAACAATTGTCTTTGTTCTTTGCCGTGAATGTGTCAGAGGTGTCAAATGTGAAAATTACAAACTGATCGTGCCTACGCTGTCACTGTGAAGAGTAAAGTTCCCACACCAAAAAGTGAAGAAACACTAAGTCTGCTTAAGTACAAGTCTGCAGTGGAGGTGTCAAACACGTAATGTACAAACAGACATTAGAGTGGACAGAGACTAATTATTTCTTAGCTTTTATTGATGGGCCTTAATCACCAAGAGGAAATCAGTGACAGGTCTGTGTTGCTGACGTTGATGTACAGACATATTGACTACCTGAAGAGTTTCACACTGCATACTGATAGACAGAACATTGTGCTAGGACTACAGCAAGGGGTGTTTAGGACAGAAGATAAGTGCTGATGCCAAGAAGAGTTATTATTTATCTCCCTTTTTTAAAATAATTAATCAGTTAAAGGTGGGGTAGGTAATTTTGGAGAAACCAGCTAGAATTTGAAAATACACAGCCGGAAAAAATGTACCACTTCCTTACAGAGCCCCTCCTCTAACACACACGAACGCGCACATGACCAATGAGGGCACGAGATAAGTTTGTGCACAGATGGAAGGCTGACAGGCAGGTAGGCCATCCAGTTATTTTAGCCGGGCCAGCTAAAATGATTGGTCGTGCTTTTTACAGTACTACGGCTTCCACAGATTACATTTTTTTTTAATGGATTTGTTGTCAAAGCACTTCAGATATTCATTGCTATCGGGATGTTAAGAGCATTCCATGGAATATAACAAAAAGTGTATCTCGAGCCGGTTTCTCAAACTTACCTACCCCACCTTTAATAGTTTAAAATGAGTTTCCGTCTCTCGTCATAAGCCCAAAAGTTCCTACTGAACTTAGAAGAAAGCGGTATCCTTACATCGGTTTAAAAGAAATAGTGTAATTGCCCCTTTCAAGCTACGAAAACCTAATGCGATTTATTAATGTATTAAATTCTTTATAACATATATCAGTACAAATCTTAACATCCATACATAAACTGGACTCAGTATATGTTTTATATCTTTGCTTTATTAATGATCTAAACCTAAGAAACTTTCTGTTCATTGAAAATCCAACTAATTAAGGTTGCATATTCCACACACCTAGAAAACATTATTCTCCAATACATTGAACAAAAAGTTTACTCTTCTGCTTTCAAATGGCTTCTCGACAACAAAACAACTCCCTCTGCGTTTCCTTTGTGTCTCCTGCTAACCCTCTGAGCTTCACTAAACATAAAGGATTGCGGTATTTGTTGTTTTTAAATTAAATTCCACAAGACTTCTTCCCTAGAATGTTATGGTCCCTAATGGATGATGAAATGTCAGCCTCGGCATTATGACAAATCGAAGTAATCGGATCAATTGCCATACAAGAACATTTCCACCTATGATGACAACTCGCTTTTCATGCCATTTTCAAGTCTATTGCCCTCCAGAGTTTACAATGAAATTAACTTAATAGCGATAGCGGCAAGCTAATATTTTCAGTGTCAAGTATGTCATCGTTTTGTGGAAATCTGTAAATAAATGTATGTGGTGGAAATATTGATTCTGTCAAATAACAGACAAGAAAGAGAGTTGTGCATATTGTGTAGACAAAGATCCTCACATGCACCACACTGAGGTGTATTCATAAGCCAAGCTGTTGCTTGTCATTTGGCCAAGGCCACTTAGAGCCCCCGGGAAAGAAATGATCCATGTCTGAATAGCGGACCACATGTTGTCGAGTCAATACTTTACTATTGAAATCGCGGACAAAGACTTCCTTGTAAGGCAAGAAAGCTTGACCTTCAACAAATCACAACTCTTTCAGCGTTCTGTAAAGGCCTACGTCTGAATATCTGTCTGCTCAAAAGTGCAGGAAAAATATATTTGATATACAACCAAGGTCTTGGCTTGTTCTGGTGAGTGAAAAGCAAACAGAGTAGTGATGGAAGAAGTATTCCGATCCAACTTGAGTAAAAGTACTTGGTTACTACACTGTAAGAACGCTTTACAAGTTAAAGTCCTACATTCAAAATGTTCCAGTGTTATTAGCAGAATGCACTAAAAGTATGAAAAGAAGAAGGATGTTTTTTTCCCCTGTATTTTTAGCAAACTTTTACGATTCCTCCCAGAGAGTTAATCGATAAAATGTGAACATTTAACATTCCAGTCAAACATTATTAAAGCAGACTAAATATAATTTTTTTTAGCAACTATTGATTATGCAGAGATTTGTACCGTGGCAAAAGGGCAGCAGATGAGCACTTAATGCATCCTTCAGGCAAGAAAGATTAAAGGGCTTTCTCTTCTTTTTTGCTTAAGCATTTCGGCTTTATTTGATATTCAAACCGACATGGAGGGATAGAGAGGATGCGTAGATGAATTTCAACAAAGGGCCCTTGGCCAGACTCACACCTGGGCCACTGTGGTTAGGACACCGGCTTAATGGCTTACGCTCTGCCGGTGAGGAACAATCTCTTTAGCAGTGACACAATCCCTAGATTTATCTTCTCTCTGCTGTGTCTTTCTCAGTAGCTGATCCCAGTGCTGTTATCCCTTGCCTCTGCCTTCAGCTGGTTCAATCACACATTCTAGACCTTTCTGAAGAAGTACCAGAACATAATCTCTATGCCCAGTGTCTTGTATTGCATCTGGTGGTTTTTATTTCAGGCTCCTCTTTTAGCCAGCTGGGGCGATGAGATGATTTTCTTGAGGCGAGCGCTCGGGGAAGGGCCCGGGGCTGGGCTGAGACATCAAACGTGTGAAGAAACACTGATGGAGAGAAAAGCACGGGAGCCTGTCATCAATCATCTCTCCACCAGAAGGCACTGCTGGAATCCAGAGCGCTTCACGACTACTGATTTATATTGCACAGAAAACCCATGATCAGTGGTACGATGATGAGAAGTGATTACGAGAAACAGCAAACTACATGTCCTGGGGCTTGAACCCTGTGCAGAGGACCCAGGTTCGAGTGTGGCCTGGGACCATTTGCCTCCCCTCTGTATCACCCTTTCAACGCTGTCGCTTAAACAAAGGCTAAATAAGGGTAAGCCAAAAAAACAACAACATTTAAGTGGACAAATAAGAGTGTTATTATGGGTTTGTGTCTCGATGAGGTTGTCCAAAGAAAAAACATTGTCTTGACAGTCCAGGTTAGATTGGTAACCACAAATGCTCATTTTAAAAGGGACTATAGCTGGCATCAGGCTAGGAGCCAGACAGCCAACTCTGACAGGTGTCAGGGGCCCCGAATGCATCCTGAACCAGGGCCATTACCTTCTAGTGCAATAAGGCATAGGGGGAACTTTTTATCGCAGGAAAAGGAAAGATTTATTTATTTTAGGAGAGAAATATAGCCGTTATATAATAGTCAAAATAAAGTTGTGATCGAAAACACCATTTCACAATTGAAAGAACATTTGCTGTTGTAACAGATGGCTGTCCATTCATTGTTATTTTTATGGTTACAATCTCCCAAACGACCATGTTAATTTGCCAACATTGCGTTGTAAATTCAAACGATAAAGGGAGGCCATATAAAAGTTACTCAGCAATGCAGTCATTTGATCTCACAGCTTTTGAAGGCCTCTTGTTTCACATTTCTGCTTTTTCAGCAATACTTTTTCATTAATTTCGACCCTCAGTAACTTATCTCAATATTACCAGGCAGTGTTTTTTCATCAATGGGCCACTAGATACATCCAAACACAGCATGTCTAGTCACTGAGTGAAAGTGTGAGAGGAACCTTTTACCTTCCAAATGTTTTCATGCCTGTCTGCTCACTACAAAACAAAAACAACCACAAAGAATCAACTCATGAGTCTAATTAGAGCCACAACGTGCTCTGTGAGATACCACGGATGTTTTGGCAGACATGGCATGTTATTTATATGAATGTATTCACCTATTAATTTATTTATCCATCTCTTTTTTCTTCTCTGAGTACACCAACGCAAAGTTTCAGGAAATAACAAACCTGACTTGAGAGGTATTCCTTCAAGTAAATTATGCGAGCAGAAGGTTACAAAGGGTGTCCAATTAAAAGTAGGGACATGATCATGATGATATGGCTGAGTGGAAAGTAAACACTTACCATTGCTTATAATAAATACAGGCCTCATCTTTGGGATTGCAAGCTCAGTATCTCAAAAATAATAGCGCTCAGTATCTTTTCCCTCTTGTACTGAGTTTTACTTAATTCAATCCAATAATGTGACGGCTGTTGTTTTCCTTTTTTAACTGATTATTAAAACCTAGTCTTAAGAGTTGGAAGTCAGTTGCCGGTATAAATACGAGACGGTGAGGGGGAACATTTCTTCAGAAATTATGAGAACTTTCCTAACAGTGTGTGTTTGTGTATTTGTCTCTAATACATGCCAAACTGGAACACACATTGAGGCTGTGTGTTTGTGTGTGTGTACATGTGTGCATATGTGTGTACTCTTTGGCTCCCCTGCTGACAGTGTGTGGGTGATCGATGGCAGTTGTGTGTACCGCCTGTTATGTCACACTGACACAGACAAACACACACACATTTGGCTAGCAGTTTGAATAGCTTTATTACACGGACATCTCCAGGATGACAATGCTCTCTAATGGAGCATGCTAACCCTGTGTCACACTCTCTTTTTCTGCATATTCCCACTAATCTAGACATGCCCGTCTACAATCAAGTTGATTTGTTGCTAATGAGACAAGCTTATCCTGCTTTGCTTCAGACAAGTACACATATCAGCAGTGCACATTAGTATACACTGTCCTCTCTCTATTACAAACCTAGATGATAACATTTCTAAAAAAGTTTTTGAATCAATTGATAACGAAAAAGCAACCAGTCTTCATTCATTATTTGAGAAACCCTTCATGCAGACATATTGAATGTCTCCTTTGCTACCTTGAGATGTTGTAAACAGCTTCTTCACCTTGTTTAATCTACACTTTGAAAGATAGAGCCTCGCTATCAGGGACATGCAGAATAAAGAACTTTAGAAACAACAGGACAGACAAACAATAATGTGAAAAAAACAAGCCGATAATAGTTTCCATTCAAACTATTCTTACTGTCTGCAATGCAAATTTGGGCAAATGAAAGGTTTGAATCGACTTGCGCAGGCAGCGGACCATACGCCATGATCCCATCCATCCGGAGCAGCGTGTTGCATTCTGTTAGATATAAATTCTTATAAAGCCTAAACTGCTAAAAGCTTGGAACTGGATTAAGGAAAGTAATGCACACAATTTACTATATTTTCACATCAGCTGTTTTTCATGTGCACATTTTAATCTATTAGTTGAAAAGGAAAAGTGTTATTTGAACAAACCTTTTTGCTGTAGAATCATTTGATGTTTTGCTAATTAGGGGAAGAAAATCAATTAGAAGTAGAATCAAAAAGAGTCATGAGTAACTTCGATTTTTCTGAATCAATTTGACATACAAAAATAGATACTGTCCCTAACAAAGACACAGTGCGTCATAAGGCGAAGCTTGTGGCAAACTGGGCAAGATATAGTTGGAGTATCACACACATCCTCTAACGCTGCCCAACTAAACACCTGTTTTCAGGATAATCTTAAAGTGCACTATTTTAAGGCATATATTATGGGTCTCAGATATATACAAATATATAAAAACATGTCTATGTGTTTTGCTCAACATACAATCAGATCATGCATTTTAGAAGTCCCTCATATCTCTCTATTCCAGCCCTGTTAGAAAAACGCGGATTTTGGGCCCTTAGCTTGAAAAAAAAAAAAAAGAGGAGGCGGAGCTAATGCCTGATCAGAATTCTACCGGAGATAAAGCTAAATTCTGCTGTGATAAAACGCATCCTGTTCTAAACCACATCAAGGATTATTTCTGAAATAGTATGGAGTTCAAATGCTTTTTCTCTTGCAGGTTTATCAAAAGGTGAGTTCCTTTTTTTATTTCCTGCTTTTTAAACACATGTGCTCTACACAGTACAGGTTAGCTCTAAGTGTTAGCGAGGCTTGCTAATGCAAACAAAGACGAGATAATGTCCAAAACACGTCAGGCATTGTTTCTGATAGCAACTTTCTGTGGGTCTGCCGCCGAGTTGACGTCAGATCGGCAGCAAATCTGTATCCACTTGTACCCAAGCCCCCAGGAAGTGCTCCGGACTCTGAGGCCGTTTCTCAATGTTGAGTACACATGCTGCAGAGCCACTATTTCAAGTATACTACGTCATAGAGTGGCGCAGAATGCTGGGCATTTAACGTGCATTTAAACAGTCCTTCGGCGCCACTCGATGACGTAGTATACTTGAAATAGTGGCTCTGCAGCATGTGTACTCCACATTGAGAAACGGCCTATGCCCAACATTCGTAGTGTCAAGACGACGGTACTGCAACTTCCGTGACGTCACCCGGCCCGGAAAGATGGGTAATCTGTGACGTTTCGCTCTCTCAAAAGTTGGGGCATTTTGCCTTCATGCGCCAATGAGCAGCTCTCATAGGAAAGAACAAGACCCCGCCTCCGACGCTGTATCCAGTTCTTATTATACATCCTTGGTTGTACCCCCATTTTTAAAAGATTTGGTTAAGGAGGAAAAGAGAAAGGGTTTTATTTTCTGACGCTGCGTGAGTTCCTCGACACATATTTATGTATAAAAGACATCAAAAAGTGCATTTTGCATGATAGGTCCCCTTTAATGCTATCTTTTGCTATTGTGGCTCATAAACATTGTCTTCACCTGTTGCTATGGCTCACTCCTTTACTACTTCCATCTTCAGCTCCATAAAAAATTGCTTCAGACAATCGGGCAATCTTTAATGTTGAGCCCTGAACAGTGAACTGGAGTGAGACCCCGGAACTTGTATCACCATTATCTGTTGAATCATTGATCCAGGTAAACAAGTGTGGCGTGAAATAAAAACAATGTAGAACTTAAGAAATTTAATTTTGGATCCAAGACTCCGTTCTACTGTTTGATAGCGAGTCAAAAAGCCATTTAAAGACCACGATGGCTCTTGAGAGTGGTGGAAGTCACATGTGAACTGTGAAGATAACACCATAGTCATGAGAGTGTTTAAGGTGTGAATGGTCGTGAAACCCCCGGAGAAGGGGCTTCATGATGGCTTTATCACTATAATATCCTGTAATATCTACAATTCTACAGCAATACTGCGGTGGATGGTTTAATTTTGACTCGATTTAAAAGAATAAAAAATTCCTTCTTGATTAAACATTTTATTATTCTCTTCTGGTACAGAGATGATGCTTTCAGTAACACATAAACAGATACCAGTAAGAAATGCTATACGTGTGAAATGTGATGGGAATACCTTCTTGTTTACTGGCATCTTTAAAAAGCAATTTAAACCACAGCCGACTGTGAATGTGCTCCTTTTTTCCGTTAAGTGTTGTATGGTTATGTGTTGTATGGTTATGTGTGCAGCTTTTATGCTTTATTTGTATTTGACCATTAGTGTGTATGTTTACACCCGACCTGCTTTTATGTTGTGGTGTGTAAATGTGGCTGGGTATCATTTGATAGAGTGACTGGAAATAGATGCTGACCTTAAAAATGTGATGGATGAGTGGGTTGAATGCTGAATACTAACACTGCCAGTGTCAGGCACCAGGCCCCTGTGGCTTAGAGCTTAAGGTCACCACGCGGTGACAGGGATGGGGGGCAAAAAAAGACAATTCATTTCACCGTAGCCCCGAACCCCTGATCCCTCATCACAACTCCAGCTCGGTCTTCTCGTGTTTTTGTGCAGCCAGACATGTCACAGCGAATTAGACGAACTCACTCGCCAGTAATTGGTTTCCGGGGAAAGGTTTTTAGGCTGACATTAGGAAAGGGTGGCTTCCTTCTCTTGTTAATTGCGTCTGTGGTTGGAGTCAAATAACATGGCAGAGATGTTCCTCCAAAGGCATTAAGAGGTTCTGCGCCTAAAAAGTTTCTGCTTCACTTTGTCAGGTCATTGAAAACCTGTCCAGCTTCCACCTTGTTCTGTGAGGATTAGTATGTATCATTACCAAGGAGATAAAAGGATAATGGCTGGAATGAAAGCTGCTCTGCCTCCTGATGTGATTGCCGGCAATTTGCTCAGAGTGATGTCAAGCAGTAGTGTCATGGTGGATGGGTCTGCTGGGTATGCTCGATGCATTTTTGATGCCATGACGGTTCCACGGGGAGCCGAGTTGTTGGCAAGGGGAGGAAAAGAGGAGGCCTGTACTAATGCGTTTGTCCATTATGAATTCATTATGGGGAGTAAGTTCACAGATATTGACTCTAAGTAGAATTCTAATCATAAAATGAATTTGCTGAAGGCAGGTCTCAAAAGGCTTCTGTGAGCGTCTATCTTTGCAAATGTGTAAATGTGGGTGTGCTTGAGTACGTCGATGCAATGTGTGAGGGTCTAAATTACAGTATAATCTCACTGCGCTGGTGTGTGTTTTATATAAGTAATGCACCCACAAATCTGCAGAACCATTGATGTACTCTTTTAGCACACCACACTCTTTTTAATTAGAAATCATCTCATGTAAAACTCTCTCTTACAATAAATAAGGAAGTCAAGATAATAATCCACACCACTCAATGTGTGTCTAGCTTTATGTGTTTGAGAACTCAGAACAAAGTACATTTCTTTACAGATATTACATGACAGGCACACATAACTTTTCATTCACAAGCAAAGTCATTTTCCAACAATAAGAAATAACCTACTGGTACCAATTCAGCCTGAACAAAAAGTAGAGTTTCTAAGGTCAGTAAGGGTAGCAATACTTCACAGCACAGGTGTGATCTATACACCCACCATCACACAGACTTCGGGAAATGATTTATAATGCCCTTGAAGTATTGTGAGGTTTGGAAGTTCGCTTTAAGTTCCTGACTTTAAGAATACGGGGAGGCACAGACCATTGCGAGTTTCAGTATTCATCAAAACTGTACAATTCTTACTCATTTTCTTATCTTTCCTTTGTCAGGCAGGTAAGAATAAAGTGTCAAACTAGAACGGTACTGCTGCACTCGGTACAATACCATATTTTATTAGCATCGGTTCTATGAGAATTACAGTGTTTTAACAAGAGACACAAGTGTCTTTGCAGCAACAACGGCAATCCTCGTCCCACAACTTTAATTTGAACATTCAAGGCTACAAACTCTCTTGAACACTGATGGATGTTGTCTCACTTACGACGATGATGACCCATGGATGTATAAAGGGAGCTGGATACAGCGTTGGAGTAGGGACCCGGGTCTTATGAAAGTTGCTCAGGGGCGCATGAAGCCAAAATGGCCTGACTCTCGAGAGCAAGAGTACTTCTATCTGGGCTTATAGAGCGTGCACACTTTTTCTTAAGCCCTACCTCCAATTCATAGTGTCACGGCCGATCTCAGTCAGGTGAATAGAGCACACTGATGTCGCAGACTGACACAGAAGTTGTCGTGCAGCTGTTTAGCCTCTATCGACATTTGCTTTAACGTCTGGCACACTTCCTGGGGGCTTGTGATGACCAGATGATGTTTTACCGTCCAGGGGATGATTCATCTTTTAAATTCTGAGTCAGTTCATTTTCCTATTCTATCACATTGGATTATTATAACGCTCACACTATAACAGTTTCAGATTTAGATTTTGTACTTACATTTTTAACAAACATGAATATAACTTAAAAGATGAGTATAACACAACAATCTGTTAAAAAACTCCTTTTGTTGAGGACCCACTCATATGACCAGCGGCGGGGCAATGACTCATGACATAGTAGACCTATCGACCTCAACCGTAGGTAATAATTGTATTGGTACTTTTGGGACAGATTTTAAATGTGTGAATGTGAGTTCACACATATTCTCAGCATGAGCAAGTTCCAGAGTGTGAAAAGATAGAAAAGCAGAACATTGATGCTGATGCTTATTGTCCAGAGTCGAGTGCTATTAAATAACCCTTTTCCTCCGTGTTCATAGCCACTTTATTTGCCAAAAGCTCAATTTTCAGACATCATCATACTCAACATCTGGGAAATAGTGAAGCCACAGTCACCCTTGAGATCATCAGTGTATCATCGACCATATCATCATGACACCATCTCATTTCCTGCCAGTGGAGTGGTGGAAAGTGGTCGGATCAAACATTTGGGGGCGAGCCTCGGAGATATAGACGTAATGCCGTTTGATAACCAGACCGAGAAAAAGAAACCGGCAGATGAAGGAATGATGCGTGGATCAGTCCTCAGATTCAGAGGAAGGCTAGTAAGACACAGTGCTTGTCAGGAATTACAGCCTCTCTTTTTGTTCTGGGTGGGCCGATGTGCTGTGAATTGTAATTGAAGCTATGGACGCTAGCTGTGGGTCTGGTAGTAAAACATGAGCATTTAGTGTATCATGAAATAAATATATGTGAAAGAAAATGAAATCACTCCCCAGCAAGAGGATCATTTAAAAAGTCTTACAGTATGTGCTCTGACTTTAGGTGGGATTTATTCAGACGCACACACTGACCATGACCTGAGTTAACATTTTTAATTAATTTCTTACTGAATCGATTTACCTTACACATTCCAATAGGAAATGACTGTAGGCTGGATGAAGTCGGTGGGTGTGAAATGTAGCTTCCGGTTTTTGAGTAGGAGTAGTGAAAGGTGGCATGTTATTAAACCATAGTGCATTCAGGGTCAACTCGTTTTTCCAGGTTATTTTGAGCCCCCAAGCTGCGGCACGATTGGTCAAGTGTGGGTTACAGCTATAGCTGGAGCCATATCTTTGACAGCCTTATTCTCCCTTCAAAGGCGTAATGCTGTTACCGCTGCCATATCTTCTCTGATGGTGATGATGTTGACATCGGTGGCGATAGACTCGCTAGAATAAGTTTTGTTTTCATGATACCTGGCAGAGATTGCTCACGAGTGATCCCTAAAGCATTCGTGTGAATTTGATCGTTTTATAATGGTAATGCTATTTATGTTAAAACAGTAAATATGGAAATATGTTAGCTTTGCCCTGCCCAAAGGTAACAGAACTGGGTACCACCTCCTCTTGACCTTAAATCAGTGTTCCAGGGCCGAGAAATACCAGTATAATCTCAAACTTTTCCTAAAGAACAGTATGTTGAAACTGATTTCCATTTGAACTCACCATGTCTAATGAAATGGTTTTGCACGTCCTCTTGCAGCCTTAAGTCACACGATGTTGTCACACTTCATTATTGGGAAAGTCGGAGTTCATAATGTTCAAGGGTCATCCGACATAAATCGAGCTTTTTCTAAAATAGTATATGCAACACATTTTAAATGAAAGAAAATGTACAGGTATCAATTGTAACGCCATTTTTGAAAAACAACACAGACTGCAGGCAAATCTTTAAAAAGTATCCCATGCTCCATCACATATGTACAAATATGTAATGTTCTTATGTGTTTTCTTGAGAAACCACGTGACCTAACATGAGTGAAGTGAAGTCTCCATAAAAAAGTGTGATTAACAGTAAGGGATGATAAGGACATCATACCTTCATCAGTCAAAGTCATTAGGCTCTCTCTTTGTCTATATTCAGATCTAATGACCTCATGCATGCGGTTAGTCATTCAGGACAGACTTCTCGTAATCTTTGTCAGAATGAAATATGTCTGTGTGTGTGGCTCATTGTTATCGGGGCCACTTTTGGTTATGTCTGGATTTCAAAATGGGCTTTGACTCTCTCGTGCTCTTGCATCTCATCAAAAACGTAAAGCTTAGTATTAGAATTAGGATGTTTAGAATTTTGGCTGTAGAACATAAAGAAATTAAAAGTTTGCAGAGCTGGTTGACTATAAAAAACATACAACAGATGTTCCCTGGATCAGAAACATTGAGTTCAGATAGGATTTCACAAGATAATGGCACACACCTGCCTGTGTGTTTTTTTTATTATCTCTTCATGTGTAATGTCAGCACCCAGGAATTAGACCCTCAATAGGTTTTTAATAGAGAAGGAAGTCGTTGCGAGGTAATTATCCCCCATCTCAGTAGAATTGCGATTACTGCAGTATTACTCTCATTTCTCTTCCCTCTGATGTGCTCAATAATAACTGCGTCTGAGAAGCCAGAGCCCATGGTGTTTAGAAAACACAAGAACTGAAATGGGGATCTGACAGACATTTCTCAGAACTGATGTGTGTGTTGTTTCGTGTGTGGGCAGTTGGAATAAGTGTGTGTGTCCATGCCTTTCTGCGAGCGCACAGCAACGTGGTTGGCTGTGTTAAGCTATGTGGGATCCGTTTCAGTGTTGACGGTAAAATTGGGTTTCATGTAACAACTCCAAATTGCTGCCAGTCCATCCATGAAACTGGTAGCAAACAGAAGACATGGTGTGATGATAAACATGAATAATAAACAGGGTGTTTGCAGTGGCAGTGTTTAGAGACACACGGGGAGCGAGAGAGCCGAGCATCTACAGAGATTTGTATGTGGGGAAGGACCATTCTCCGAAGGTGAGCGAGTGAAGGAAAACATCTGCTTTTTCATTAGGATGTGTACAGCATCGTATCGACACCGTAGATCGTCAGGAGATCTATTTCTGAATGCTTTCAATCAGAGACACCTACAGGAAGGCTTCCTATTCTCATAGCCAAAAGACAACTGTCTCCCAAAGTAAGGGTGTCAACTTTAAAGTCAGTTTTATTCCCAATCAAAAGTTTGCTTTTAGTCAGAACTAGCACCTAAGTGTCTTAATGTAACACATAAAACCAAAAGACAGCAGTTCATGTTACATTTATTTCCCTTTTGCTTTTCATCAAGTATTGTTTGTTAGTCCGTCTTTGAAACAACGGTGCAGAATCACCAAATAACTTTTGTCACGTTTAGTTATTGAATCAACAATCTGTGGAAGTGAAAGCAGTTAAAGGGCTTTCAGCTGCGACTGTAATATAAGTCAATAGCTTATCTCACTCTCTCTCCTCATTAGGGGAATCTCCAGGCTCCTCGCTGCTGATTATTGTTTTGTTTTGGTAGATTGTGATTTCTTAAGCACTTAAAGCCATTAAAGGACCATTTCCTTTGCCAGAATCTCTCTACAAGTCGTTTCGAATGAGTGTCTGGTGGATGTGGACGTTGTTTTTATGTTTCTTTTCAGAGAATGAAGTGTTTGTTTTGGTGATAAAGAGGTTGTAAATGTTGATTTTATGTTTGGAATCTCAATATAAGCAACCATAACACTTCAAAACAATTATTTAAGTCATACATCTAGTTTTAGGAAAAGTGGATCCAGCAGTCTACTGGGGAGGAATTAATATTATAGTCTCTGTTCTCTTATTACTTACCATATTTAAATTGACCAATGTGCGATATGTTTTACAAAGGGAAAGTAAACCAACACTGTTACAGTATATCAACACAAAGACATCGGCGCTTTATAACAATGGGGTTCATTCAAATGTGGAGCTACAGCAAACCATTTCTGCTACAGTCGTGTTATACATTTCACTGTTGGAAGTTGGAAAAACACAGCCCGGCACTTCTTTTGTGTTGCCACTAGAGCTCACTCTTAAGCAGAACAATCCTCTACTTGGCGAGTGCACCTTATTCTTTCCCATCTCTGTATCACCCAGTTTCCTTCACATATCTGCTTACACATGGAGAAGCATTTATACTTTTGGGAACCTGATGCCTCCCAAGTATATTTAGATCCATTTAATAGCATTCTACTACTAATGTACCTTTCAGGTTTAGTGCTTTTGTAACCCTTTGCTGCCCATGTTTGGCTTTAGTGTCCAAGCAGAAACCATTAGATTAACCTCCCTTTCATGAAATGTTGAACCCCCCAAAAGTTGGTTTGTGTCCTCTGTCATCTTTACAAATCTGGTCGAATCTGCTTGAGTCACATCTCTGCGAATGACTTTCTAAGCCTGTTAAGATTCATTCTGAACTTAAACCATTGGAAATCTTTGCCTTTTCCAATCCAGTCATGCTGATAATGCAGCTTCAAAACAATAAATATATTGCTATCCTATGCCTTTTCTCTCCAGACACGCTGTTGCTCTTTGTGTTTGCAGCTGTTTGTGAATTCAGGTTCCATCTTTGGAGTTGGACGGGTACACCATGGGATACTGAACAAAGACAAGCAAGCCTAGACACTTCTGAGCCAAGAAGAGCCACTCTGTCACAAAAGTAATAAGACGAGCGTTGCTGTCACGAGACCTTGGGAAACGGTCCCTTGTTACTAGGCGGTGGCAAGTTCAGGCAACAGAAGACAGGTAAATTGACAGGACAGTGGATCGAGAAAGAGTTGAAAGCAGTTTAGAGAGAGTTGGCGAAGAACACCCCAGGGGAGAGTGTGGGTAGCAGGAGAGGAAGAGGGTGAGAGATAGACTTAGAGAGGAGTAATAATGAAGAACGAGAGCAAGTAGGAGGGAGCTGTCAAAACAGAAAGAAAGTGATCAAGTAGGTGTGAGGCTCCCAGGGAGGTATGGGAATGGAGGGACAAGGTTTGTGAGAAAGAGGCGAGGAGCGACTGTTTTAATAACTTCAACTTACCACAGGTCAATTGAGACGAGATCTCCCCAAACACACAGGTGCCTTAATAAAAGCCTAGCACATCGCTTACAATAACTCACTATGAAAAAACCAATGAAAGCCGCTAAGGCTGTGACAGACATATGAACACACACGTGGATCCACTCACCTCCCTCGGAGCTGACTGTACAGTCACCTAGAGGGGCAAAAAAAACCTGAGAAATCAATAGCAAACAATGGCGGAGCCACTTTATTGGTTCTTATCAGACCTGGTTAATGAATCCCACCACACTTACAAAACACAGGGATATGAGGCTGTGCATGGATTCCCCCCCCTCCTCTTCAACCTTCCCATCACTACACCGGAGTGTTTTTCATCTCTTTGTTCACGTTGACTACCACGGCTGTCACAATCCTCCATTGCTCCCGAGTGAGTTAAGCTCTGTTGGACGTAGGCTTTACGGCAAACGCTTTCTTTCCCACTATGAGATGCTTGCGTAAATGGTGACATATCATAGTAAGCACAAAGCACTAAGGACTTAAAAGCTGTCAATCACAAGAAGAAAACATATCTTCCGGGGACCAGTGTGTTCATCCAGGTTCTCTTCTTAAAAGCAAAGACCGAAAGACAAACAGTACTAGCAGCAAATACAGGAATGTGTGCCTGTTGCTCTTGTTGACAAACGGCTCGGTTTTCTTTGGGGAAATGACACCTGTACCTAGAGATGAGGCCAGTGTTTAAATAGCAGCCTTCACAAGCTCCCTTGCTATTTTGGTCTTATAACTTGGGAAGCCAGGAGGAAAAGATTCCCCCTGAGGTTTGGTGTCATGTTCAAACACGCAGAGAGAGACGCGTCACAGGAACTACCCTCCCCCTACTCCCAAGTTTTGACTATTTAATCAACCTACCTTTTTAATTACAGATGAAAGGCCTTTGCTTCACTCCTGCCAGCTCTCAGTATCACCTTGAAATCTGTTCAGTGGGCCAGATCGTGATGAGCCCTGCTGGCAGCATCAGTCCCCATCTTTAGAAATGTGGTTTCAGATTTGTTTCTCAGAGACATACTGTAGTTGTGAAATAACACATATTATTTCTGGGAAACAAAGGTAAAACGTGCCTAAATGGGCATTCTCACAACCCACGATGCAGTCCGTATAGCAGCATATTATTCAAATGTAGTTGGCAGTGTGGACGGAAAATCAAATATCATAACATGTTTTTATGTTGATGGAACTTGCCGGAAAAGTACCTTAAAGGTGGGGTAGGTAAGTTTCAGAAACCGGCTCGAGTGCACTAAAATTTGAAAGTACACAGCCAAAAAGAATCCACCCCTTCCTTCAGACTTCCTTACAGAGCACCTCCTCCGCGAGAGCAGGCTGCAGTAACGTTACATATCAGGCAAAGCTAAACACATCTAGGTTAGCAATACTACACAGCCAAAGCAACTCCGATATTGACTCTGGTTTGACTTCTCCTAGTTTCCACTTTCTTTTTGTTCTTAATTTGCTCAGTTACATTTTTTCTTTTGCGACCAGTAGACTATGTTGAACCTAACTCTGCCATGGTGAAAGTGACCGCCTGTTGCTGGCGAGTAATTGAAGTACTGCTGCAATGCACGCCCAATGACGGCACGCCCAATGACGGCACGCCCACGAGATACATTTGTGCGTGCACGAGATGGAAGGCTGACAGACAGGGCGGCTAAACTGATTGGTTGTAGTTTTTACAGTATTACGGGTTCCACAGATGGATTATGGATTTTTTGTCAAAGCACTTCAGATATTCATTGCTATCGGGATGTTAAGAGCATTCCATGGAATATAACAAAAAGTGTATCTCGAGCCGGTTTCTGAAACTTACCTACCCCACCTTTAATGGTTTCCACGACTTAATAGGTAGTGGTAGAAATGTCTCAAGGTGCTAGAAATGTCGCCATGGAAACGCACTGTAATTTACTGAGCTGTGTGCATTTAATTTCTCAGCTGGTAGGGATATAAAAGGCATCTCAACCTTTGTTTTCCAGGCTTCTTATTTTTTATGAAAGCGACCACGATCAAAGAGGTCATCTAAGCCTCCATTTTCCAATAAAACATAATTATAGTGTTTTTGTTGCAAGGTTTAACTTTACATAATGTAATGTCGCTGTGATGTTACTGGATTTCCGTCAAATGTGCTTAAAGCTTGGGTCACACATCAGGCTTTGACTAAAGCATGGTGTTAATTAGAGCAACACATCCAACAATACGCACACACTCCTCTGCCTCTATCATTCTCATTGTGATTGTCTCTTGTTAACCACACCATCACACAGTTTGAACTCGCCTTCATTTAACAACACTAATTATAACATTGAATGCAATTTATGTGTATTCAATTAATTCAGCATTAATGATTGGCTCCACATGGGTGTAAAGTTGATACTAGAGAGCTTTCAGCAGAGCTAGAGATGCTGTTTGAGATGATCGTTAAAGGGAGTGTGTTGTGAAATCAGTAAACATGAGCCGTCCTCATTAGCTGGACTCACTGCTACACCAACCATCTTTAAAAGCCACTGCAGGAAAATAATGGAAATGGCAAACAAAGGAAAACAGCTTTAATAAGGATGTTTTTATTTTTAGTTTTGATGCCATTATTATGTTGGTTTTGTTTTATTCCACATACATACAGTATATGTAACTTGAAAACTTTCTCCCGGAAAGGATAGTTTCTCCACAAGTCATATTCAGGAGCCAGATCTTTTTTTTTTAGGTGATTCATTTAAAGTTCATCTCAGTTTTAAGGCACATCAGGCCCTCTTTGTTCAACTGTAAAGAAGGATGGAGGGAAGAGCTCACCGTGAAGCAAATGCAGAGTTTGTGTGTATAGTTAATTGTTAAAGTAAATTAAATTAGACTTTTTCCTTCCTGTTGATGTAAATGTTAAAATATGTGTCAAAAAATGTGTGGTGTTCTGTCATATTGATTCTAATGTTGTCAAGAGAAAAAGGGAGTGAAAAGTTGTAAAGGCAACATTTACTCATTGTTGTGTTATTTGTCTTTGTGATAGCACAACCACCTTTTGTTCATTGCTCCGTGTTTGTCCACGAGTGGCTGAGCTAATACAAGAGAACTGGCGGATCCACTGAAGGGAAGGAAGGCACGGCTGATCAAAGCACTGTGGAAACCCTGCTGATTTATTGAAACAGTCGACTGACTGGACAAGCTAAACCACATTTTGTTGTTTCCCTTTGTTAATACATAATACAGTTTGTAGTATCTGGGATCAAATTGACTGTTTTGTAACCTGGTCATGTCAATTAAGATGATCAGTTTCTTTTTTTAATTTTCTAATTTTGCTTTGTTCTTAATTTAAGAAATTAAATATATTCACAAAACTGTTGTAGCCATATAGTACATTAGTTGCAATTTGGATAGTGGAAATTAATCAGACAGCATAATATCAAAAATATAAATATATACATTCTGTGGCAATATTGCTTTTATACCCAGACCACAAGTCTTGAAATGTTATTATAGAAGTAATAAATATTGCAAATACAATGTTTTGATAACAGTTTTATTTTCAGTCCCCTATATTTTGCAGTTTGAGTTTTTATCTGACTAGATCAGGAGGTTTAGTAGGAAGTTTGTCAGAACAAAGATGGAGAGACATTTTTTGAAATGCACTAAAAACGTTCACAAACTGCATAATTTTCAGATGAAAAAGGTCATTAATTGTGACATTGCGATATACAGTACTGTCGGTCATGAAATAATATCATATTGTGACTTGGGTCTCATGAGCATATTGTGCGTTCTCTCCCTAAGCTTCTGTGTATGTTGTAGCTGCTGCAAAATACTCTATCTACTGCTGACAGATGTGCAGAATAACCCTGCAGGGTCATTTTGCCAGAGGCAGAGGGTTATTCTGCCCTATGGAGGGATTCTGACTGTGAGCAGGTTGTTTTGCCAGAGGTGGGGTGATGCCTCTGTCTGTGCGGCCACTTTACCAGGTTCAATGGTCCTGCTACACATACTTATCAAAAGCAAGCTTGAACAAAACATGTTTTTTTTTCATTTTCATGTAATGTAACCAGGGTCCCCGCCCGCGGATCCTTAAAAGGTCTCGAGTCTTACATTTATTTTTTGATATTCAAGGTCACCTACAAATGTCTTAAAAGGTCTGGGATTTTAGGATGGGAGGTATTACATTACAGTGTTTCCCACAGATCTGAAATATACTTGGGGGGGGCGGTGTGACGTGACGTGATGTGCAATAACAACATTAACCTCTCTGTTAGTCGCTTGTTAGCAGAACCTTCACGCGATGGCAGAGCGAACAGGTACTGTATAGCCAGGGCCGGACCGAGACATTAAGTCAGGCTGGAAATTATACACCCAGCCAGGCAACTACCAGTTTGTTTTTGTGCCATTTTGTTGGATTTATTTGTCAATATTTACAGCGTTGCTGCCCATAGTGATAACCCTATAGTTTAAATCTACTACCCACAAATACATATATGGACATGGCGGATAAAAATGTGCAGATACCCGGAATGTAATGCAATCATATGTGGTGCTTAGATTTTTTGGCATGTAATTGATTTCCTTCTGCGCCATCATTCATTGAGTATTATTGGATGGATGGATGTATGCTAAGTATTCATTCTAATTGTTCACATCTTCTACCTCCCCGAGAGGCCCAATCCATTATGGTTTAAGCAACCCAAGAAACTCAAGTGGTTTGTCAATGTGTTGACAAAATGTTGGCGCAGAGCTTTTTGTTAATTGCATACAGTCTATGATTCAGACACAGAATGACTGCAATATGGTGCCAGTAACAAGCTCATTGGAACTATGGGGCACCATGTGCCAATGTATTTATTTGTAATTACTCTTTATGATCTCGTTTCTTCACGTTACGTCGGCACCCCTGCATCCTGCCAATGATTCTGGCACTGAGCCCATTAACAGTAACTCATACAGGCATTCGATGGATACAACCCAAAAAACTCCCTTAAGGCCATCCTATCGAAATTCAACTCAAAACAACACTACATTTAATCTAAATATGGACAGTTTGCTTTGAAGAATAGTTAAGAGTATTGTTAAATGTATAGAATATGTGGAGAATGGTCTAATAACACATGCACTGTTCTTAACATTAATATTTTCATTTTTTTTCATTTAATTGTTTATTTGAATCGGGACAGTGCAAATTGATGAACACTTTAAAACAAAATAATGCTTACAAGTGTAAATGAGCCGGATTTTTGCTTTGAGCTAATTTCCATACGTGGTCCCGTCACATACAACAAATAAGAACATGACATTTATATACATAGCAAACATAAATAAATACATGATATCCAGCATACAAGCATTTACCACATGGCAGTACAATGTAGCAGCTAAGACATAAAGTGCAAGAGAAGATACCCCTGTGTTAAAGTGCATTTAGCGGTGATTGCACGTCTGTTTTTTGCTCATACATTCTTTAAGCTGTCTTTTAAAACTATTGAGTGTGGGAAAATCCCGTATCTCAGTTGGGAGGCTATTCCAGAATGAGCTGCCTTTTAATGGAAAGGTAATTTTGTCCATAAGTGGTCCGTCTGCGGTGGACCTCACAGTCTCCTCTGGTTTCTGACCTAGTGCAGCGTCCAGTGTGTTTTTTGTGGATGAATTCCCCTAAGGGAGGGGGGGGCAGTCCATGTAAACACACATACTTTTAAAAGACTTAAAATTGTCAAAACTCAAGAAATTGTGTTTTTCAAGGATGGTACAGTGGTGGTATGAATTTGGCTTTCTGTCAAACACCTCGATAGCTCTCTTGTACAGCTGTTCTATGGTTTTCTTTTTTGTGGCACAAGCAAACGACCAGTTTGTCAAACAGTATTCCATGTGGGATAGAATCATACAGTGGAGGTATGACTTTGCAGCTTTGACAGTTAAGAAAGGTCTAATTTGTTTAAAATGTTGCATGTTGAATTTAATGGTATTGGAAACTTTCTTAATATGTTTCTTAAAAGTCAAGTTTGAGTCCAATATGACTCCGAGATACTTGAAGTGGGGGACTGGTTTTATTTCTGCTCCGTTTAAAAACACATTGGATCCTTCGATTTTGACTGGTCGTTTACTGAACATCATGCATACTGTTTTTTTTTGCATTTAACTGTAAGCAAATGTTGTTCAGCCAGTGTTGAACCTTGTCCAAAGCATTAGAGAGACAGGATGAGATAATTTCAGTGTTTTTCCCATGTACATAGATGACCGCATCATCGGCATACATTTGCACATTCAACTCAGGACATACATTAGGCAAGTCATTTATGTACAGGGAAAACAATAATGGTCCAAGAATGGAACCTTGTGGAACCCCAACTACCACTACCTTGGGTTCACAAGGTAGTGGGATTTGGCTCCGTGGACCAAAACACACTGTTCTCTGTTCGATAAGTAAGACTTAACCCACTGTATTGAATCTGCCAAAAAATTGAAATACGTCAGCTTTGTAAGGAGCACTTGGTGGTCAACAGTGTCAAAAGCCTTACTGAGATCAAGGAAGACAGCACCTACATATGGGCTCGTGTCCAACATACATTTAACCTTTTTCCACAAAGACACAGTTAGCTGTCTCAGTGGAGTGGTGAGCACGAAAACCAAACTGCATTGGGTGGAGTGGAGCGAAACATTTGTCTAAATGTTTGGTGATTAGTTTTGACACCCATTTCTCAGCTACCTTAGAGACACAGGGGAGGATGCTGATTGGTCTGTAATTGGACATTATTGCCTTATCCCCAGATTTAAAGATCGGTGTCACCGTGGCCACCTTCCAGGATGATGGAACTTCCCTCGTGCTGATAGATTGGTTTTATTAGACCGTCGATATGTGTTTTTATAAAGTTGGTGTCTAAATCATCTGCATCCCTAGTCGTGCTATGGGAGACCTCAGATGGCGGGAAGAGCTTTGTGATGTCCAGAGCACTATTTATGAAATACTCATTTAGAGAGTTGGCCAACACTGCAGGGTCTTTTATCAGGGCATCATTGATTTTTAATTCTAGTACATTATTTTCCTGTTTCTTATGTTTACCTAATAGTTTATTTAAGATTTGCCAAACTTTTTTACCGTTACCTTTCGCAACTTCAATTATATTGATGAAAAAGTTTGCTTTGGCCTGTCTTGTTTGTGATACCATGTCAGTGGATACTCCGGATTTCAAGCTCTGCTTTAATAGTTGGTCTCTTGATTTCATTAAATTCCTGCACTGTAGATTCAGCCAGGGAAGATGATGTTCCTTCCTGTCCCTAAGGCACCCTCTCCTTGAGAAGCAAGACATTGTATCATTCATTTGAGATATAAACAGATCACTGTTGTCACCAATATCTTCAGAGGACAGAGTGTCCCCCCAATTAATCATTTTCACTGCATCCATAAAATGTTGTTGCAGGTTTTTGGGGATGAAGCGAGAACCCAAGGCAAGGGTTTTAGGTGTGACCATGACCCTTTTTTTCTGAGTTTCCTGGCAAAAAGAACAGGATTATGGTCAGAAAGACCAGTCAGGAAGTTGTATGTTTTAACTATTCTGTCAGCTTTGTTCGTAAATACTAAATCTATCATAATCTTGGAGATTTTGGTTATTCTAGTGATCCATTAGTTGTATTAAGTTGTGTTTATCCGTTCTTTCTATTTTGTTTGTCATTCTAGTTTATGTTAAAGTCTCCTAAAATAATTAGCTCTTTGTTGGAGTCACAGAAATTCAGCATGAGTTTACCTGGTCATAGAAAAATCCACCTTAGCACCTTATATATATATATATATGTTCGCAGGCATAACCCAGAAGATAGCATCACACCTGGACAAAAAGCCAACAGAAGTTTTCATTGGGTTTTGGATCATTGCTGAGCTTCTTTCTGAGCTCACAAATAAAGCAAGCTGATTATGGTTAACATTTTGTGGCCAAAGTCTACTCACCTCTTGGCATCAGTGTGTGTTTTGTTGAAGCAGCATGACAAAAAACAAATAACTACTAGTGCAAAAACAGTTTAGATTGTATATGTATATTTTGAATGTGATACGTGCCATATGGGATTGGACAAAACTCATTTGAGATGTATCCCAAAAAGGGAGATTATTTTTCACTAGAAGGACGCCCTGAAACGAGAGTCTGATGGACTGGCAACCTGCCCAGGTTGAGCCCTTCCTCTCACCCAATGCATGCTGGGACTGGCTCAAGCCCACTGCGACCCTGGATAAGTGGGCACAGAGAATAAATGAGACTCATTGAACCATATGCCCTTTAAAATGCTATTAGTTGGCAATCGTGCGTTGCAAAAAGAAGGTGCATATTTCATGTGAATGCTGAATAGGTCAGACATTCTTTGTGACGGCACACAAGACCTTGTGTCACACATTGACTAACAAAATTAGTTTCCGTTCTGGGTTGGATATAAAAGATCAACGCTTGAAATTGGAGCTTGCTGGAACATTCTGAAAAAGGTCACCTGTACTTTTCAATTTTAACTTTAGTTTAAAGGCTTGTGTTTTGACCTTGCCAAGAACCAGTTCCCCTATACTGTAACACCATATTTTCTATGTTCTGCTCAGTGAAATGGAGGAGTGTTTATGAACTATAACTTTTTATGTCTGTGAATATACAATATTCTTTATCGTTTACGCCTCACTATTTAGCAGAGTTGGGAGTAAGTCCTGCATGTGCAAGTCATGAGTAAGTCTCAAATCTTGACCTACAAGTATCAAGCAAGTCCCAAGTCACTGTGATGAGAGTCAAGCGAGTCAAGTCATTCCTCAGGTCAAGCAAGTCAAGTCAAGTCATACCAAATTCTGATGAATAAGCCCAGTTTCCGCATTTAAATTAGTGGTTTATGAAAATGGACTCAACCCACACTATGATCTTCATTACATACACAGTTAATCATTTGAAATCTAATTTAGACCGATGACAATCATATTAGATTCATATTAACCCCAGAACTGCAGACAATATAGGACTCAATCAAAAAGTCTGTTCAAAAAGGCAGAATTCCAGGTAAGAAAATCATATATGGCATTTGCCGTTACACATATTTAATTAAAATTTCTGTTAACACTAGAACCGCCAACAGCGTCAGCACCTACAGAGATATCATTTTCAAATCATTTAATTTGTTCCTCTTCATAATTTCCTTATAAACTAAGTAGGACGATTTAAAACTCAGTTAGTTTGGTTAATTTAGAAATTGCTTCAGTTTATCATCATAACAGATCAAAAAGTTCAGATTCATTTTACAGTAAATCAAAGAATGATGCACTTCTAAAAACAAAAACAACATAATTAAAACATTTAAACAAACTACTTAAAGTAGATGAACTACATTATTCAAAAGTTTACAGATAATAACACAGGGGAAATAAACGAGGCATCTCTTTTCCTCTCTCTCTCTCTCTCTCTCTCTCTCTCTCCTGACAGCCTGTAAGTATCAGGGTTAGTCAAAATGAATCCCTTGGCGGTTCTAGTGTTCATTTACCGTTTTGTCTTCTCTTTGCTTAATTGATTTGAAACCAAGTCTAACGTAGCTTAAACTTAACGTTAGCTTTCTAGCTAACACAACACATTCACGTACCTTTCTCTGTGGGTTTTTTTGTAGTGACGAATGAAGTTGGATGTTGTGGTGGTCCTGTCACTGATCTTTATGCTGCAGACCGTTCATACCGCTGTTCTTTTCTTATTAGCATCATCACATTTTGAAAAAACTAAACGTAATATCTCAATACAAAAACAAACGCAAATATTAATAAAAATAAGTCCTTTCAAGTCATCTTTCTCAAGTCATGAATACCAAGTCCAAGTCAAGTCTTTTATCAATGTCATGCAAGTCTCAAGTCCAAAAATATATGACTCGAGTCGGACTCGAGTCAAGTCATGTGACTCGAGTCTGTGACCTCTGCTATTTAGTTCTTAGTTTTCATTGTCATCAAGTTGATGCTAGCAAAAGTCAGTTTACCGCATCAACTGCCAGAATGAGACAAAAGATTACGTGGGTGAGGATCGCAATTCAACTTTTGAAAAGGTTCGTAATGATCCTTGGCTGTGATTTTCGCTTTAATGTCATTACTAATACTGAAAGAGCTGAATGCCATGGTGCAGAACAATGGCATGTCCTTGGGTGTTGCCTGACAACCAGAGCTGTTTTGTACTAATTGAATTGCAGTTCTTCTCAGCGATGACGCTCACAGCTTTTATATCTCACTCAGCCAAGGCCTCTAGGCATGCAGGTGTGACTGTGAATACACAAATCTCACACCATACATTCTTGTATGCCCTGCTTTATTATTCATAAAATGTATGGCCACATATGGATAGGTGAATATACTATTTTTATTTAAAAGTATATTAAAGGCTATATACAGCACTTGGGGCAAAAAAGTATTTAGTCAGCCACCAATTGTGCAAGTACTCCCACTTAAAAAGATGAGAGAGGCCTGTAATTTTCATCCTAGGTATACCTCAACTATGAGAGACAAAATGAGAAAAAAAGATATCCAGAAAATCACATTGTCTGATTTTTAAAGAATTTATTTGCAAATTATGGTGGAAAATAAGTATTTGGTCAATAACAAAAGTTCATCTTCACAAGGTGTTCACACACTGTTGCTGGTATTTTGGTCCATTCCTCCATGCATATCTCCTCTAGAGCAGTGATGTTTTGGGGCTGTCGCTGGGCAACACAGACTTTCAGCTCCCTCCAAAAATGTTCTATGGGGTTGAGATCTGGAGACTGGCTAAGCCACTCCAGGACTAGGGGTGTAACAACTAATCGACTTAATCGATTAAAATCGATTACCAAATTAGTTGGCAACTAATTCAGTCGTCGATTCGTTGGTGACGTCATCACATGTGTTCTACACCCCGTTAAGCTCCAACGTTATCGCTCTTTTTTATCGGTACAGGAGACATTTAAAACATATGTCATATGTATTATTGCTACATAAACATTATATCGCAGTCTTAGTGTCGCCAACTCAGTTTCTAATATGCAATATGACTACAAAATGCGTCTATAATGTATTTTCGATCTTCCCAATTCAGACGAGAGATCTCTCCCCCGCCTGCTTGCGAGGGGGCGGGGCAGTTTACACACACAAGCAGGAAATGGCGGAGAGAACGCGCTCCGAGGTGTGGTTAAACTTTAGCCGTCTCGATGTGGACAATGCTCGTTACCAAAAGTGCAATAACAGTTTATCATATAAAGGCGGTAAAACGAGCAATTTGTCTAAACACTTAGCAAAAGTGCACCACATTCAGACGGAGGAATGCACCGGGTTCGACTGTCTTTCTAGTAGCTCTGTAGCCCTGTCCACGAGTAACGTTTCCACGTCAGGTGTTATGTATGCTAGCAGCAACACACAGAGTTAACTCAGTTATAAAAACATAGGTTAATGATTAGAGGTAACTGAGTTATTTTGTTAAAGTTTCAGCTATTCGGTTTACAGTTCTGTCATCACATTATTTAATATGATTTGTTAAAACATTGTTGTTTCTTTTGATGTGAAATATTATGCATTTAATTAAAATAAAAAGCAATGCTAGTTTTGTTCACAATTTGTTTAGTTAGTTTACCTTATTTCTTGTCAAAAGAACCGTTAATACTATCGTTAAAAGGACCGGATCGATAAGCAGTATTGATATAAGTAGTAGTAGGCCTACAGTTAAAACCTTAACGATCCGAATAATCGATTAATCGTTTCATTAATCGATAGATTAATCGATTATCAAATTAGTCGTTTGTTGCAGCCCTATCCAGGACCTTGAAATGCTTCTTACGAAGCCACTCCTTCGTTGCCCGGGCGGTGTGTTTGGGATCATTGTCATGCTGAAAGACCCAGCCACGTTTCATCTTCAATGCCCTTGCTGAAGGAAGGAGGTTGTCACTCAAAATCTCACGATACATGGCCCCATTCATTCTTTCCTTTACACGGATCAGTCGTCCTGGTCCCTCTGCAGAAAGACAGCCCCAAAGCATGATGTTTCCACCCCCATGTTTCACAGTAGGTATGGTGTTCTTTGGATGCAACTCAGCATTCTTTCTCCTCCAAACACGTCTAGTTGAGTTTTTACCAAAAAGTTCTATTTTGGTTTCATCTGACCATATGACATTCTCCCAATCCTCTTCTGGATCATCTAAACGCTCTCTAGCAAACTTCAGACGGGCCTGGACATGTACTGGCTTAAGCAGGGGGACACGTCTGGCACTGCAGGATTTGAGTCCCTGGTGGCGTAGTGTGTTACTGATGGTAGTCTTTGTTACTTTGGTCCCAGCTCTCTGCAGGTCATTGACTAGGTCCCCCCGTTTGGTTCTGGGATTTTTGCTCACCGTTCTTGTGATCATTTTGACCCCACGGGGTGAGATCTTGCGTGGAGCCCCAGATCGAGGGAGATTATCAGTGGTCTTGTATGTCTTCCATTTTCTAATAATTGCTCCCACAGTTGATTTCTTCACACCAAGCTGCTTACCTATTGCAGATTCAGTCTTCCCAGCCTGGTGCAGGTCTACAATTTTGTTTTTGGTATCCTTTGACAGCTCTTTGGTCTTGGCCATAGTGGAGTTTGGAGTGTGACTGTTTGAGGTTGTGGACATGTGTCTTTTATACTGATAACGAGTTCAAACAGGTGCCATTAATACAGTTAACAAGTGGAGGACAGAGGAGGCTCTTAAAGAAGTTACAGGTCTGTGAGAGCCAGAAATCTTGTTTGTTTGTAGGTGACCAAACACTTATTTTACACCATAATTTGCAAATAAATTCTTTAAAAATCAGACAATGTGGTTTTCTGGATTTTTTTTTTTCTTCTAATTTTGTCTCTCATAGTTGAGGTATACCTAGGATGACAATTACAGGCCTCTCTCATATTTTTAAGTGGGAGAACTTGCACAATTGGTGGCTGAATAAATACTTTTTTGCCCCACTGTATGTTATGTTTTCCAACATATGGAATAAATCTTGCTAAATGTAGAAAAAAAGTGTCTCAAAGGACTTAACTTTTACTGAGTCGTTATTGGGAAAGTAGGCTCAGTATTTGCCTTTTTTAAAGGTCACCTATCATGCAAAATCCACTTTTTCATGAATTTTATACATAACCATGTATCCCCTCTGTGTAAAGAGATTCTGTTTCAGGTAAAAAGATTCTCTCTCTTTCTGTCCCGATCCATTTATAGAAACACCTGTCTGAAAATGAGCTGATCAGATTTTGGCCACTTTATGATGTCATAACGATGTTTTGGCTTGAGTAACCATTCGCCAATCACCAACCAAGGAAACACCCCCCCCCCCCCCCCCCCCACCTGATCACCTGAATCTCCTGCTAGAGCACCATTGTGTTCTTTTCAACCAAATCTCTCTCAGAGGGGTGTGGGGAGGGGCTCCTTATTTTCATCTATAGTAACAGACAGAGAATCAGCACTTTTGAAACAGGGCTGAAACAGAGGGGATTATGGGATGCTGCAATGATCTGTTTGGTATTTCGAGCAAAACACTTACAGTATAATAGGGGACCTTTAAAACCCTCACAGCACACCTGTTTGACACAGAAACATGCCACTTTAAATGTGAATATGAATATATTTGTATATGAATCCTCTGGAAACCGTGATTGTACAAAGATAAATCTGTCAATTTGTAATCATTTATTAATATGCAAATCTAACATTACATGTTACTTGTTAGACGCTTTTATCCAAAGCAACTTACATACTCAATACTGTGGGCAATCCCCACAGGAGCAATTTGGGGCGATGTGTCTTGCCCAGGGACACAACGACATGCTGACTGCAGTGGGGTTTGAACCTGTGCTCCCCTGATCCGAACACCAACGCACTAGTACACTGCGCCACACACCTCCATAACATCAGTGATACATTAAGAGTAATTGTTTTTCAAATGTTTTTATTCACATTGAACTGCTTCACATATCCAAGTCAACTTTTTACAAACTCAATATGTTATTTAACAACCTTAAAGAACTCACCCCAATACAATCTAATGTTGTTGAGATACTCTTGAGTAGTGACGAAAGGCTTTATATACTGTTGAGTGCTGCCATTATCAGCAATTTAACCTCTATATAAACTCCTTTCTATTTTCAGCTTTAGCCCACTCACATTCTTGGCAACACACAGAAACAGAGTCTCTGATATATCACATATCACATCGCTCCAGTCTGCTGTGACACCGACACACTGATGCATTATCCAGAGAGGCTCACGAGCCGGACGGCCCAGAATATTCTCAGAGTGGGAGTGGGAGTCCTCAAAGCATCAAAGTAATCAGAAGAATCCCCCCTTATGTCTGTCTTACCTGAACTATCTCATAAATGCAAAAAAACCTCAAACACACATTTTAAAATGTTTGTTTTTCCTAACACAAATACATAGGAGTGTAAAGGCAGTTTCATAAAGATACAACATTATTTATTTGGACACTTTAATACAAGTTTTAATATTTTCAATTTCAACCTGCGTGACAATATAATGTCCCCATATAACACTTACAATGATATCAAATCACATCTCGAATATGATTTGTCAATTTTATTGGCTCTTCAGACATTTCAATGAAAGACAATCTATTCTTCTTATTAAAAAGCATAAAATAGAGCTCCTGTTGTTGGAGGTATGGTAAGAGCGGGAGAGCAGCTTTTCACTCAAATTAGATCAGCAGGTCCACTTTAAAGGTCAGCCCACTTTAATTGAGCCGTATCTGAAGTTTTGGCTGAGGGGAACGTAGCTTTGGTCTTGTGGAGGTGTTCACAAAACAGAACAACACACACACTGTACTGCTACGTTTTTTACTTTCCATCATTGATTTGTGATCATTGAATCAATACAGCAATTAGGAATAACTGATCGTTACAACCTTACAAATGAAAATCCTACAGTTATTATTCTCTCACTTATGTTTCATTATATTGTATCTTATTTAGCTTAGGTCTTTATTCAAAGAGTCTTATAGACACATCAATATTGCAGACATATCAGAGCATGCCGTAGCAATTGTTGCATAAAGACACGACAACATGTTGACTGCAGGGTCAATAGGTCAAACCACTGACCCTCTGATTGGTAGATGCCCATTTACCCCCTATACTACAGCCGCCCCTTGTCTTTATGTTGTGCAACATTACAGTATTGTGTTATTTCATGTTGTACATAGGTAGCATCTAAAATATTCATACATACAAGAGTTCCTATGTTCATATAATACCTTACAGCAGCTGTTTGTGGCTTCCTCTTGGTTTCTGTCCCTCTGACCTTTTCTCTCTGCAGAGATGTCAGAAATGTGGCAAAGACACAACAATGAGCAGTGGTGAGGATTTGAAAAGACTTGCAAATATCTGTGAATATCATACTTTGTCCTGGCATTAATATCGAAATAGTTGAAACTGAAATTATTCAAAGTCAACTTTATTGTCAATCTTTCAGTTTGTGTGTAAAGACAGAGAGATCGAAATAGCATTCCCCACAATCCCGAATACAAAAGTACAAATATATATACAAATATGTGTATCCTATATATACGCAATCAACAGACACATTTATACATATGCACACATTAAGATAAAAGCACAACAATCAATATATACAAAATAACAGTCACTTCAATATCTTTGGGAATGTACATTAGTACAAGATTGTCCATCGCAGCGCTGCTTAGTGTCAGTTTATTCTGTGTATGTTTTGAAGGAACGATAGATGGTGTGTAGTTGGTCCATCTTGCCTCAGCAAGCGGCCCCCCTGAGGAATCTCACCTTGCCTATCACAAACTTCTAAACCCGGCTGGCATCTGCGGTGTCGCATGGATTTTGTTTCCATGGCGTTCGATTGCCCCATGTGAATTTGTTTCCATGGTTTTTGATTTCCCAGTGAGAGTCTTCCGCCATTGATCTCCACTACTGTACTTTAACTTGTCTCCACTGTGTTTTGTAGTATCACATGGATTCCTAATAACTCGGGCATCAATAGTGGCTGCAATTGAGGAGGATACGTTACAGGGATTTAGAAGGTGGGCTAAAATAACATTGGATATACTGTATAGGTTTTATCACAAAGACTTTGTTTCAAAAAGACATTAAATGAGACAATACCATAATGAAAATAGCACAAGAAGCTATCATCATTGTTTGTATATGATAACATTAGATCAAACTAAAATGTGTTGTGCGAAGGTAGACAAGATTTAAAAATACACATCCCAATTCTTGTTCAACAGGACGCTATTTACCTGTTTCGGTTCATTCACCCCTCACAGCCTCATTGCCTCCAGAGGATGCAACAGACAGCTGTTTGAATTCTTTAAGAGTCAATTGGGGAATGCTGCATTTATTGTCAGGTGTAAATAACCAACTGTTTAACAAGTTGGCCGTATCAACCCAAAAGGGGATAATATGGTAATAGTATTTTGTTTCCACTGCCTCAGAAATCACTCAAAATCAGTTAATTCAGGTTCAAACTAAAATAAAGTGAATAATGTTGCATATTCGATTTTACCCACCTTATTTTTCCTGTTATTTCATCATATAACTAGTCCTGTAACAATCGGCTGAAGTTGATCTATTGGAAAGAGGTTTTCCAATAAATTATGTTATATACCAGTTTCTGTATAGGAATTTACATATAAATGTTTTTGTGAATGTAAATCTTGTCCTGGACTGGCATTTGTGCATCTAGATTATTCTGAACAACAGCAACATTTCTATTCCAAAACATCTAAATGTCACGACAGTAAAGAAGCATCCTTTGATGTTAAATATTTAAAGAAAACACAAAAGGGCTTCCAGGTAGATTTGTAATTCAAATTGGACGATCAGTATGTATTTTATCCCCTGTGTCCTTTGGTGAGGCTGTAAGGCAAACAACTCCAGGTTTAGCATTTCTATAACTCAACATCAAGTAGCGACGGATGTATCTTTTTAGGCATCTTTGTGGTCTTGTTGTGTTTTTGCTCTCCTTACATTACACAACCCTGAAAGTAACCTCAGCCCAACCCAATTACTCTGAAGCTCTTTTTGCCGCTGAATATGCTGCAAGCGCCCGCCTTCTGTCCCAGGTTAGTTCACTCATGTTTTATTAATGCCTTGTTGTTATTTGTTTTTTTCCTTGCTGGTTCCCCCTGCGTCTGTGGCAAACACGACACCCTCCCTATGCAACAAACCTCATGGAAGACAACTGCTCACGCACATACAGTAGAGGAGGACAGATCAGGGCACATTGTTTTAGTGTAGCTGCTAATATTCATGTTGTTAGTCACAGTAATACATTGCACAGTTGAGGATTTCTTTAGGTGTGCCGCTTCTTAAGTTGCACCCGTCCTGGTTGAGTTGGAAGTGATGACATTTACAAAAAATGTTCACAACATGTATCACTATGTGAAATGTGTGGATAAAGTAGAGATTACTGTATAAATCATCTTAATTTAACGCTAATAGAAGGTGTTTCAGGAAGTTTCAGCATGGCATTTTAATAAAATGTAGATCTATAAATAAAGGGGACCTCCAGAGACAATCTGAAGATGATGGTTGAGATAGGGGAGGTGGAGGGTTGCAAAATACTCAGTCTGAAAGACAACATGTGGTATTTAATGATCAGCGTCCAGTAACACTTTTTTTTGTGAATGAGAGAAGCTTTTAGAGTGTGTGAAAACGGGAAATGCCCCGAAATTGAATTAAGTTGAAAACGCTACGGAAATGTAATAAAGGTAGTTAGAGACAGATAGCAGGAATTCGCCTGCAGAGAGACTGAAGAGGACATGTGAAAGAGTGGATCCTCCACACTGAGCTTCATTAGCAACACACAAGATGAAGATTCCTTTCAAAAGGTTTTCCTGGGGTTTATTCAGGGGAACTGCAGGCTTCCCCAACGTCTTCTTCACGACTCTGTCACCTTTGTCAATGTTGTGTATATGAGGTCAATCTCACTGCTGGAAAAGGTGACACTGTACACAGTTACCTATTTCAGTTTTGACTTTTTGAAATGTTCCTGTACCTAATTATATAGACATTGTAAAGCATTCACATGTCTTATTCTCAAGTGCACAGTGTTGTTGCATGTCCTTCAAAAACATCACATACCTAGGAAATGTAAAACTGAATTGAAACTGTTTTAAAATGTGGATGGAACTGTAAGCAGAGAAAACTCCATTAAACTGGAAGTGATCATCGACAAGCCGCTATTTACATGTAGTACCATTAGTTTGAGATGTTGATCTTAGCATCGTGACATTGATATAATATCAATGTGTAAATGCAAAAAAGTGTATGTGATTCAATTACTCATTTGATAGGTTGACCATTTTTGATAATAGATTTCATTTTTTTCATTTCATTTTGATTTGTCCCGCTCATGGTACGCAAAACCAAATTTACAATAATTGCCACAAAACATGACTCTACCAAAACACCATTGAGCGAAAAGGAGCAAGGAGAAGAATAACATCTTATGTGACCTGCCCCTTTCTAAAAAAAAAAAAAATAGATACAAATAGATGGTCTGCCCTTCATAATAATACTTTTTTTTTTTTTTTTTTTCACAGCCAAACATAACAGTATCTTAGGATACTAAAAGAAACACAATCTAAAAATTACTTATTTCCCACGCGGCGGTTAACGGAAAGAAACAAAACAACACCAAAACATCACATGTATAAGGAAAAGAAAAGGAAAGTGCAACACCCTCATCTGAGTCCTACTGGAGAAGAAGGTGGAAAGCGACGCATGATGATAATAATAACAATAACAACAATAACAATGGCAATTAATTTATCATGAGCAAAAATGCAAATATTAAGTTGTTTTAGCTACTTAAATGTTTAGATGTTCATTAAATAATGTGCTGCTTTTAACTATATGACAATATATTTAGAAATAGTGTTAACCTGAAAAAAAGTTTCATTTAAAAAAGATAGAGAAACACCACAACAACTGAAAATAGTATCTGTATATACATATATATATTTACACTTAAAAATACACAAGGCTTGGATGATACATTCTTATTAAAATAATTGTGTTAGTTGGTAATTCTAGAAAAGACAGTCATCCTCCCACAGGTTCTATTTTGGGGTCTGGCTCTAACATCCAGCCTCTGTGTTACAGTGCGTTGAAGCAAGCAGTGACAGCAGAGTGACAGAAATTACTAATTGGTCCAAGTGACGTGTCGGAGCAGCGCTATGCTCAGCGGAGAAGAGCTACAGGTAGCAGATCTTGCCACTCTCCTCCACCTGCTGGACCGGTAATGGGAACCGCCATAGCACAAGTCAAATGCAGTTCAGTGAGGCGAAATAAATCTGCAGAGCTGTTGGAGATCACCTCATGAGCTCCAGAAGGACAAACGAGGCCAGATAGCAGGGAGGTCTAAGGTGAGGAGATTACGTGTTCAGCGTGTCATGGCAAACAGAGGAGTAAAAGGCACCTCAGGGGTCTGGAGCTCACAACTTTTCTGTTTGGAAAAAGTTAGCTTTCTTCATAAAACACAACTTCACATTCTTGATGGATCTGTGTCTGCCCACTGGCGCTGAGAGAGAGACACAATATACATTCTTACCCAGGTAACAAACACAAAATGTCCACAGAATAAAAAAGGGACATTTCAGTATACATTGACATTCCTTAAATGTGGGGTAGGTAATTTTGGAGAAACCAGCTCGAGTGCGCTAGAATGTGAAAATACACAACCGGAAAAAATCTGCCACTTCCTCACAGAGCCCCTCCTCCAACACACATGAACACGCACATGACCAATGAGGGCACGAGATAAGTTTGTGCACAGATGGAAGGCTGACAGGCAGGTAGGCCATCCAGTTATTTTAGCCGGGCCGGCTCAAATGATTGGTCGTGCTTTTTACAGTAGGCTACTACGGCTTCCACAGATGAACATTTGTTGTCAAAGCACTTCAGATATTCATTGCTATCGGGATGTTAAGAGCATTCCATGGAATATAACAAAAAGTGTATCTCGAGCCGGTTTCTCAAACTTACCTACCCCACCTTTAACAGTGCAAACAAAGCTGGTTGAGCTATTTACAAGGCGGGTAACCAACCAGAAAGAGTGGGCAACTGTCCTAGGGACGCAGACCCCAAACAGCCCCAAAATGCCTAGATCTCTATAAGTCAATCGTTATTTGATAATTTCATTATTGAAAATTACACCAATAAAATACAAAATTAAATGAGGAAGTTTGGTAGAAAGCAATAAGATGATCAAAAGATTCCAAATATATCATTAAGAGTTGTATTTAACAAAAGAAAAGCTTCTACCGGAGGATCAAAGCTTGCATCAAAGATGTCTGTATTACCTTGTGCTGGATGCAAAGCTAGTTGACAAATTAGTATTTTTCCAATACATAGGATCTAGATCAGAAGATCTATTTATTACTTAAACATGTTACATTTTCATATAGAGATTCATTCTTGCAAAGTCATCATCACAATGTATGGGATGATTTCAGTACACGGATTACAGAAAGGGTTTTCGTTGATTTAAAAAAGTTGCCAAGTGCAAACATTTGTTTAACACATTAGGGCAATAATCATCAATAATCAAACAAGTTACATTTTGTCTTAATCTGATTAAATATAGTCTGATATAGATGTGAATATATATTGTTATCAAGATATAAAATGGCCTTTATCGGGATGGCGCTTATATATCTATAAGTAAAGTAAAAGAAGATTATAATAATTTGTATGCTGCTGTATTGCGGGTACAAACACATGAGTCCTTGAGTTTTGTATTCTGACAAACATGCCTGCGTCTGCTGCTGCCTCTGAGTAGCAGCTGGAAATAAAGCCTCGCTCAAGGACAGCTCTGACTTTTCCAGCCAGTCAAAGGATTTCAAAATGAAAAACAAAGCTTTACAGGCTTCCTCTCCCAACCATCGCTTCTAACCGTTGACCCTGAAACTCTAGAAAGAACTTTAAATGTCTTGCTAAGTTTGTATTTCTCAATGTTAACATCAAATATCTCCTTTAGAAACCAGTTCATAGTAGCATATCTGATCTTCTGGGTCAATTCAGACACAAATTATAACTATTTATAGACGTGTGGTTGATCTTGACTTAAAACATTTTTAGTTCTCATTCATAACACTCCGTTCGATGTCTCACTATGGGATGCGCCTCAACGCGTATGCAAACAGAAGCATCAATCTCATTACGCCAATCCTGATTGGCTTGTGATCTTGACGTCTACGTCAGGGAATCCACCCACCCTATAAGTAGCTTGCGTAGCATTCAAACACCTCTTCACGCTTCAGAGCACATCTCGAATGATCAGTAGCCGGGCTAGCTTAATGGTCCACAGACTGAACCCAAAGCTAACATTCGGTCGACGGGCGCTTGCCGGTTACTTTTTTGCTTTGAAAGAAGACTGAACAAGATTAACACACCAGTTAATATTGTAATCTGCCTCGCCGTTTCTTTCTTTCGAAATTACAGTAAGGTTTGATTTTTTCTTCAAGCTAGTAACATACCTGTTGCTAGCTTTTCTTCCCTCCACACCGACACCACGGTAGTGAGGACGTTCTCTTTTCTCTCTCACACCGGAGGAGACGGAGATAAAAACAAAAGGTATTAACACACTAGTTAATATTCTTTAAAGAATAAAATCTACGCCGTCGCTTTTTCCTTTCGGATTAACGACAAGGTTGGATTTCTTTTTCTTTTTTTTTCTCAGTAACGTACCTGTTACTAGCGTGTCCACTCCACGCCGACACCCCGGCGAACAAAGATGGACCCTTCTCTCCCTCACACCAGAGGAGTCAGGGACTCGGAGGCTCGGCTATGCGGCTGCGGGTTTAAGATCTCAGGCACAGACTCACACCAGGTCTGCTCGTCCTGCCTCGGGCTGGAACACGCCCAGGAGGCTATCGACAACCCCGGCTCGTGCGGGCATTGTGCCCACTTCATCATTAAGAGCCTCCGCCGACGGCTAGCACGCCAAGCTAGCTTGTCGGGACAGGACCCCCTCATGTCCGCTGATTCGCCGGCCGGCAATCAAGACATGGTGGCGTCCGCCGCAGAGATTGAGCCCCACGCTGTGTCAGGCTGGGGTTCAATAACAGCGGCAGCCGCTGAACCGGAGCCCCGCGCCGTGTCAGGCTGGGGTCCGGTGGCGACAAGAGCCGCCAGAGTGGAGCCCCGCGATAGCTCTGCACTGGCCTGCAATGTACTGGCTGGCGGAGATCTATAAGCTGCTGTGCGGGCAGCCGTGGCAGCTCTCGCTACGCAGGGACATACTGTCTCAGGCGGGGGGGACGATCTTTCACCCACACCCGGAGCGCATGGCCCTATGGGCGGTACAATCTGAATACAGTGGGACTCCCTCAGAAGGTGATAAACACTATTCAGAGTGCAAGAGCTTCCTCCACCAGGTCCCTCTATTACTGTAAGTGGAGGGTGTTTGAGGGGTGGTGCCTTCAAAAAGGACACATCTCTTTTCAATGTCCTGTCGGGGTGATTTGATCATTTCTACAGGAACTGATTGATAAACACAGAGCTTTCTCCACGATCAAAGTGTACCTGGCTGCTATTGCTGCATGCCATGTGGGCTTTGAGGGAAAGACGGCTAGCTAACATCCTTTGGTCTGCCGTTTTATGAAAGGGGCACGCAGGCTCCTCCCTGTTTCCAGGTCACTGGTGATCTTATGGGACTTGGCAGTGGTTTTAGATGGGCTCACTCGACCTCCATTTGAACCCCTAGAAGAAGCTGACATGAAATACCTGTCACTGAAGACAGTGCTGTTACTGGCTCTGGCATCTGCCAAGTGAGTCAGTGACATTCATGCGCTCTCTGTACATCCTTCATGCACTCAGTTTGCCCCGGGGCAAACGAGAGTGTTGCTGAAGCCCAACCCTGCCTTTGTACCTAAGGTGGTTGGCTCATGTACCCCCATTGACATTGTGGCATTTCCTCCGCCGCTGTGTTCCTCCGAGGAACAGCGGCCGAATTTGCTGTGTCCAGTTTGTGCTTTACGTTTGTTGCAATGACCAACTCTTTATATCCTGGGCTAACCCTCAGAAGGGCAAGGCCGTTACCAGGCAACGGCTCTCCCACTGGATTGTGGAAGCGATTGCTCTGGCTTATACGAGTCAGGGTCTGCAGGCACCAACGGGCCTGCGTGCTCATTCTACTCGTGGTCTGGCTACATCCTGGGCTTTGTTCAAGGGTGTTTCCATCCAAGACATTTTTGCAGCAGCGAGCTGGTCCTCACCGCTCACTTTTGTCTGCTTTTAGAGGCTAGATGTCTCTGCTCCAAGTGTGGCCCGCGCAGTGCTAGGCCCCGTGTTGAGACAGGGTTCTACCTGTTAAGTTCTGGTTGTTTTGGTGATTATCGAGATAAGCATGTCTAGCAATACGGGAGTTTCAATATCCCATAGTGAGACATCGAACGGAGTGTTATGAATGAGAACTATAGGTTACTTACGTAACCCCAGTTCTCAGAGTAACATGAAGTGAGATGTCTCACCAGATGGCCCTTCTTGCTAAGGCGAAGCGAGAAGAGGTGCTTATTTTGAATGACGCTGCATCGTAGCGCAAACTACTTATAGTGGGTGGATTCCCTGACGTAGAAGTCAAGATCACCAACCAATTAGGATTGGCGTAATGAGATTGATGCTTCTGTTTACATACGCTTTGAGGCGCATCCCATAGTGACAACATCTCACTTCATGTTACTCTGAGAACTGGGGTTACGTAAGTAACCTATAGTTTTTGTATTCTGACATGTCCCAGACTGAATTGCATTTCTTTGGTAGCAATATCTTTTATAATATAATTTAATCTTTGTTGTATTTTCTCAGGAGGCTGAATCTGAGAGATGTTTTTGTCCTTGAAGCCAGCTCTGTTTTCCCCTCAATGAAAGACTCATCTGAATTAATGTCTTCATTTAGAAAACAATACATATTAATAACTTTACAGGAACTGACAATAAAATGCAAATCTTGAATCAATGTTCCCATAAAAAGACAAGACATATTTTTTTCAGCTTTTTACTTCCTCCTAATTTACATTTTCTTGGACAAAACCACTGAAATAGCCGACCTTCAATTTCTTCCGTGTTCTTTTTCCCACTGTATCCTCTTTATCTTCGATTCTAGCCTCCTCCACCAGACATGTTTATTTATAACGACGCCTCTTGTGCAAACAAGCTATTGGCGGGTTGAACATGAGTAGTTGAGAAGCAGGAGCATCAGACGCAGCAAATCCTTAAAATGCACAGCTTGTGGCAGCTCTTTAGATCCCACCCAACCACTGGAAGACTTGGTAATAAAGCCCTACCTGGCGATGGCCCCTGGGGAAGGGCCCAGTGTGACTCATCCTCCGAGGCTGAGCTCTTCCTGGTTCTTCCATTAATAACCATCCGAGTCCATCTGAACTCTGGTTTCTAATAGCTGCACTCCCTCTACTTGGCCCAGAAAAGAAGACTATCTTAAATGCTGTATAGCCCAGAGGCATGAAAATGAATTCTGCCTTTCTTTACAGTTTTATGTAAATGTTTTAGACTAGCTACAGAATTTATTTCTAAAGTGTCTGAAGCACTTTTTCTTTTAGATTAGAGCCCATAAGGTCCTCAGGAAAATGTCTTGCATTTAGGGCAGACAAACGGTATGTAAGACGTGCATAAAGTATAACTGCAAACTGATGAAGTTTTTAAAACACACACATATTCTTTTTTGTATTATGGTCCTTGGAATGACCTTCAATCAAGCCTCAAACTGAGGGCACTTGTCTCAATAGCATGTTTTAAATTGAAGTTGTCTGAAGTCCTTACCACCAGCTGCTCTTGCAGTAATAAGTAGTGTACCTTTCTTACTGTCCTATGTGCACAATGTAGTGACTGCTTTTTGTCTTTTGTTTACTTAGTTGTGTTCTCTGTACTTTACATGTCTGTGTTATGTGTAATAATGTGTAACGTTGCTGCCTTCTTGGCCAGGTCAGTTTTATCTCAATGCTTTCTATCTGGTTAACAAAATATATACAGACAACATTCAGAATGCAATGTGGTTACAACAGTGTAACAACTTTAAAAGAAAAGTTGATTCAGAAAATGAAGAATGCCAAAAATATGATTCATAAAGAACATTCTGTTCCTGAAAAACCTTCAGTGGAGCCCACTTGTTGACACGGTGAAATGTAAACAAAACCCTCATTCAAAGTGCCATGAAATAGCATTTTTCTTCTCTATATTGTCTTTCCGCCAATGTGAAACCTGAGGGAGAGCAGGAAAGGATTTTCCCACATTCGCCCATGATGCTCATGGAGGCTATTTATGTTTCTGTGTGGGCATTTGTTGATGCTTTGATGAAATATTACCAGTGTTACAGTTTTCAATCCCATCGGAGCCACTAATCTCTAGGCGTTTAATTAGACCGACTGGAGGAAGTGCACAGGAGGCTTTCAGGAGGTTTAGTATTTAAACAAAACTTGCTCAAAGATGTCAGCACTTGCTAAAGGCATGACTATTCTTTTTGAAGAAAAATCTAAAATGTTATAACATATTTTAAAACCTTTGTTCTCAGCTTGGTTTTGATCTTTTTCTTCACTGCTAGTATGTTAACCTTCAAGTAAACATATATTAAAGCTACAGATAACGCTGACCTGCTGAACTTTTTGAAAAACCTATGAAGCCGTGTAGAACAACAAGTGTTAAAACAGTTGGCAAGTCTCCCAGCTATTGCTTTTATATGATGCAAGGTTACAAACAAAAAGAAAGACGGTTATTTTACTGGAGGCAGTCATGAAAATGCGCAGGAAATTAAAACAAAATGAACAACACTTGATTTATTTTTCCTACAATATATAAAACGAGGTATATATGTTTTTTCAATGAACTAGATTCAAGCCTTGTGAAAATATGGAAACATGACGTTCATTAACACTTCTCTTTGGGAGCCACACCTCACATGGTACTGTATATTCATCTATAAATACAAAATATTCACACAGCAACATATGATAATCTCAAAGTGTCAGCTAGTCACTCTGGTACTGGCATCCACTGAATATTAATAGAAAAACATATTTCTCACAAGACATGCTTTTCAAAAGGAGCTGCCCATACTGAGAGGGAGGGAGATGCTCAGAAGACCAGTTTTAGTTTATTTACTCTAGCCGGCAAGGATTCAGAGCATCGCGTGACAAATAGTTTCAATCACATTAGGAAATAAAAACACTGACCAAAACACACCTCTTCAGACTGGCTTTTAATTTGTGAATTATGCTGTGTTGCTGTTTTAATATTTATTTCTATTTTTTATTCTATTTTATCATGTTTTATCAAACCACTGTAAAGCGTCTTTGAGCACCTGGAAAAGCGCTTTGAAATAAAATGTATTATTATTATTATTAGATGTCAGTGACACTTTTTGATGTATTACTCTTATCGTTGTGAGTTGATTGCAATTAACAAATAACTAACTTGTTGAATTTAAGAAAGGGGAAGATTGGGTGATCATGGATTACTAGTTCCTTGCAGTACTAAACAACCCAATAATACATTTCTTTTTAGGTGTGCCGCTTCTTAAGTTGCACCCGTCCTGGTTGAGTTAGAAGTGATGACATTTACAAAAAATGTTCACAACATGTATCACTATATACTGTATAAATCATCTTCATTTAACGCTAATAGAAGGTGTTTCAGGAAGTTTCAGCATGGCATTTTAATAAAATGCAGATCTATAAATAAAGGACCTGCAGAGACAATCTGAAGAGGATGGTTGAGATAGGGGAGGTGAAGGGTTGCACAATACTCAGCCTGAAAGACAACATGTGGTATTTAAAGATCAGCATCCAGTAACACTTTTCTTTGTGAATGAGAGAAGCTTTTAGAGTGTGTGAAAACGAGAAATGCGCCGAAATTGAATTAAGTTGAAAAAAGCTACGGAAATGTTATAACCTTTTGATGTATGACTCTTATCATTGTGAGTTGATTGCAATTAACAAATAACTAACTTGTTGAATTCAAGAAAGGGGAAGATTGGGTGTCACAAAATGATCATGGACTAGTTGCTTGCAGTACTAAACAACCCAATAATACATATTTAAACATTTATAATATATTAACAATGCTTTATATTATCCTAGAAATAAATAGTACATAATGCAGAGGTATGAACATTGAAACATTGAGTGCGTGTTGTCTCACCGATCCAGGAAAACTGCAAAACCTGTAAATAAGCAGAATAAGAAACTTGTTAAGCATTTGTTCCACAGGAATGTTGTGCGCTAGCTTTGTGCTAATGTAATTATTTATGACTGACACTTTGGCTAAATTCACTTCATGTTTAGTTTTCAGGCTTTTGAGCGCAATAACCAGCCTTTTCAAAGTCATGCCTGAGGTGTGCATTCTAATGAAGCTCAGCGCAAGTTCAGGCAGGAAGACCTATCACTTCGTATTGCACGTCATGGCAATACTCGCTCCCTTCACTAATTGATAGGGAGCGCCACTCCTCAAGCTAGCCTATCACTTCCCTCCATCCACAAGCCTAATTATCGCACCTGTTAATCCCTCTATATATGCTCTCCCCTTTTCCATCAGCTGTCTTCCAGGTGTCAACGCGCAACCCTCCTCCACCCCTTCGCCTCCTGCTTCCAACTCAGGGCCAAGCTTAACCTTCTCCCTTCCAACCGGACCTAACCACTTATCACCACCACCAGTGTCGAGACCCGGGGGGGTTAATCGGAAACGGTTCTTTCCCTTCCCGAATGATATCCTACAAAACCTGGGCCTAATCGCCAAACACGATTTTATTCACTGTTATAATCTGTCATCATTATGTTTCATTTATATAATGTGACCCGATAATAAACATGTATTCCATACATCACGTCTCTCCTGATTGAACTGGCATATGTACGTAGAAAAATCAGTGCTTCTTTTTAAAGTCTGAACCAGGCTGTTGTTTTTTCTCTTTGCTCTGTAGACCTTGCTTAAGTGTTTTTTCTCTAATAGACATAGTAATAAAGGTTAAACCTGGACTGGTATCCTGTATCGTTCCTGATTAAAGCTCTTTATTATGGTTCCTGTCACACTATTACCTCCAGAGTTGCTACTGTAGCTCAACAGGCTGTTGTTTGGGATTAACATTTTGGATTGGATCTTATTTTACTCTGACTACGGACAAAGTTGGATGTAGCCTGCCGTCATAAAATATAACGTCTGATCTTGGTTCGAGTCTCATATTTGGCAGTACGGATCTTGTTAGGTCTTAAAGACTTAAGTGTGGCTAAGCTTTAGGAATCATCTTAAGGTCCATTATACAGTAAAACAAGTATACTTTCAATCAACGAGCCTAAGGAAAATCTTTACAGCAGTCAACGGACCGCTGTGGAAACCCTGTGGATTGTTTTATATTTATTTTGACCTTGTTGAGAGCAAAACAGTAACTGATGGTGGTTCCCAAGGCAGGAAATGTTTGGGAAATCATGACAGTCACCTTGCTCCTGTTGATTTCTTAGTTTTGCTTCAGGGAAGGTATAGAAAAGATTCTTCAGCTCTCTGTCAGGGAAACCCAGCATGGATAGTATCTCTAGTAGCTTAGCATAAGTGCCAGAGCGAGTACCTGATTTCCTGTGGGCAGGGGCGCCGCCAGGGATTTTGGGCCCCATGAAAAGATATCACATTGGTTACTTAAACATTTTTTTCTTAATGTTCTAAAAGTGTTTGGGCCCCTGTGAGTCACGGGCCCTTAGCATCGTCCTAACTTTTCACCTGCTTACGGCGCCCCTGCCTGTGGGGTCACTTCGAAAACCTTTGCAAACTATTTCAGTTTCTTCTTCCCCCTGCCTGACCTGTTGTTCGAGTGACTTATTAAACAAACATCTTTAGATTTTCTTAAAGGATGCAACAAGTGTTTTGTAAGGGCAAAGTATACTGAGAGCCCTTTAGGTTCTCTAATATTTATGTCAATACTGACCAGGCGAGGGAGGTGACGGAGCCTCTAATTGATATAGATCCTCCTGTGACTGCAGCCTTGTGCACATAACTTCTATAGGCATCTCTAAATTGTTCTCCATTGAGCGTTAGTGATTAAAGCGCTCTCTTGTGTGGCGCCTCAAAGGATGAACGCCGCTTTTCCTGGGAGTTCATATGCAGCTCACTTTAACTTTTAATCAGATTTATTAACGTTAATTCAAAAGTCAATAAGTTACACAGGTAGTTGCCCATTACTCTCCATTATCTCACCTGGCTGATAGACAGAGGGAAATATCATGTTTGTCACTCTAATATCATTCTCGTTACCTTCAGGGATCACAATTACGGGATTGAAGTGTCAGGAAGAATAACAGCGCAGATTCATCAAAGAGAGAGAGAGATGTGAAAATCAGCATTAGTGAGGAGCACACTATTGGTCCCACTAATGAGTCCCGTTCTTGGCTCAGACATTAGTTTAATAGACACGTGTGTGGGTGTTCTCGGTGGATGGACCTGCAGCGGTCGTGGTGTTTTCTCTTTGATGCAGAATGGTAAATTAGCAGCAGCAAATGAAGCTGTCTTCACAGCGGGTCGCCGGCAGAGAGCATGTCCTGCAGAGGCCAGGGCCTTGACCTGTGTGAGAAATGAAACTGTCTTCTATATTAAATTAGGGTAGATTAGACATACTCTGTCGATAAGGTATTGCACATGAGTTCAATGTAGAATAAAATATAATAAAAACCAAAATATATGCAACACAGGCAAGTTTATTTATATAGCACCTTTCAACACAAGGCAATTCACAGTGCTTTACAAAAATGAAAGACATTAAGAGCACTACAAAGATATCCTAGAAAATGCACAATATAAAATAAACAGAATAATTTAGAAATGACCAATCTACTACATAAAAAATATAAACACAGGGTAGGATTTTAATCAAAGCAGACAGGAAGTAGAGTAACATCTAGGCGGACTGTGGGTGTTTCTCAATGTCGAGGACGCTTCCTTGGTAGGACATGTCTTCCGAGTCAGGTCCTTCAGAGGCTAGGCAAGAATCCTTCCTGGCATTTTGAGAACGAAGAATGGAACAGGCTAGAAAAGTGTGCAGGTGTGCGTCATATGAGAGGCCCCGCCTTAAATTGAGCGTGATTGGTTTGAAGACTCATAACTAATTTGCAAAGATCGAAGATGTAGGGTAGGCCTTCCTACTTGAGTAACTGTATTTTGTAAAATGATCATCTCTCTAGGACAGAACCACTAAACTAACATAAAACGTTCTCCTTCTGTTTGCAGCCTTGAAAAAGTCCTGGAGGATAAGCAGCCAGAAAATCATAAAATCACCATCATCAATCAATAATAAAATGTGCATTCATATATCATACTTGATGTCTGCAAACCTTTCTTACACATATTAGTGCACATAGTAACATAAACCACAAATATCTACAAAAGAGGCAAAGTCAAAACAAAGTTAAATTATTTATTTAGGTGCAAAACGCTCCAAGTTCTCATTCACACCTAATAGTCCGCTTTTCAGGTGCGCACGAGACAACAGTTTGTTCCATTGTTTCATTTTTCAGAAGGTTCGGTTTGCGTTCACACGGGCAAAACTCAAACGGACTATAAACTTTAAACACAAGTCATGTGCCCATTTACTACGCCACTGAACATACTTACATTTAAATGTCTGGATTCAGCCGTTTTCCGCCAAAGATTTGGGAAATTGGTCCGTGCGCAAAGCATTGTGGGGCTTTTAAGACCGCCGAGGATACACATGTGCATCCTCGAAATATCCCGCAACGAAGGACTCCTCGGTAGAATTCCAAGGATCAGGGACATTGGAACCGTCCTTCGGCGGGATTCGATGACGTATCCTTGAAATAGTGGCTCTGAAGGATCCTTCCTTGACATTGAGAAACACCCTGTATCTTTTGCTCAAGATGATAATCATGTGTTTTTATGCAGAATAAATTAAAGGCAGTAATTAATAAAATAATTCATTCATTCTCCATCCGGCTCCCATTTGCATCAAGACTACCTAGACAGAGCGTTACATCTCCCGGAGAGGAAGCCTCCCTCTGTCCTTTTGAGATGTATGAATAGAATAGAAGCAGGAATGCAGGATTCTTTTATCAAAGATGCTCAACAATTGGTGTCTAAAAACAGGATTTATTGGAGCTATAAATAGATCTACAAGGCTCTCCTCCACTCCCCTGAATCCTCATTATCCAATACATACACATCTGTAGCTCAGGGGAGCCAGACTTTCACGGTTACCCCAGAAGCCGTTTGTTGTTGGCAAAGCTCCAGTGTACAAAAAAAAAAAATGCATTTCACATGAAGACGCTTGCATCGCTTGAGATAAATCCAAGTGAGATTCTTTGATTTCCGCGGGAGATGACTTGCAGATAAAGATGGGGATTCTGGCAAATCTTTTGAGGAAAGCTTTTGCATTTTGCAATGTCCTCATCCTCTTTTCCCTCCATCCTCTTTTCCCTCAACATGGGAGAAAATTGCACGGCCTCGCTTCAGCTGTATGGATTTGCATACATATCTGTGTTTAAAAAAATTGGTCTATTTCTGTCGTCCTTTTTTGTTTGACTGGTGTTTCATCTCTTTTTCCATAAACACTTGCATTTATTTTAAATGACTCATAAATATATTCACCCAACCAGCTGTCATAATGGTGTCGTATAAGCTCTCCTGTTTGACGTTGTAGATGACATTCAAATGGTATTCCTATAGACAAGTTACTGGAGGAAGGTATATATAGGAAACCCTAAAAACACTCCACGCAACACATACAAATATCTGTCAGTGAGATTTAAACTGAATGGCTTGTTTTTGTACCAAATCACATAAACCAGTGACTAACTGTTGCAGAGAAAAACTAACTTTGGTTCTAATTAAAAAACATGAACCAGTCACCTCAGGCAACAGATTTGATTAACAACTCGTCTTATGCCTGGCAATAGAAACCACTGTGACTCATAATTAAAATGTTCATGCTTTCTTGAAGTTTTACTCGTCAAACTTTACACCACCATATTTATCTGGTGTTATTTCACACAATCATTTAAAGCTGTGAGAACTTGACCTTTTAACTATATAAACACACCGCCCATTGCTTGACCCTGACCATGGTATCGAGGCAAGTTATGAGCATGTTTCCGCAATCAAATTTACCGAACCCTGATATTAATAACTCACTCCCACTCTTACATGGCTCATATACCATTAAAGGAAGCTGCACTGTGCATGCCTGTCGCTCTACACCCACATCTGCAGAAACACTATAAATAGGTTTAGTACTTCATGTGTTCTTCCTCCTATATACCTTAACACCTCGGTAATAGTTTTAAAATGTAAAAGGCAATTAAATGACGGTTTCACTGACAGCTTCGGTACACTGTTGTGAGTTGGTGTGTGTGTGGAAAGACAGACACAAAGGAAGAGTTAACTCAAAGACAACATTTAAGTTTCACACAAGACGGGAAAACATGGCAGACACAAAACCAGAGTAATGAGCAGATATTAGCTTGTGGAGCTTCTCAGTGTCTATAGATATTGGTTAACTATTATATGATATAACATTATCTTAACTACGAGATGAAAACTGAATTAAATTATGGGATAGATTCTGTTACCGCCTTTCTCTTTCACAAAAAACGACATTGACATAAACTCAATTTCCGCTGCCATAGGATTGTTTTTATAATATTACCACAGACAAATGCCCAGTTTCAAGCTGGGGGACAATATTGGCCAAAATGTAATTATGGTGGAGTGATTGACCATTCAAAATAATGCTTCTCTAGGTATGGCAAATTTGGATGGCCTAATGCACCGATATGACAGGAGATCCATATTACATCTGCGTAATGAAAATGTGATATTAGAGACATAAAACATATGATATTGGTGGTTCTGTTTAACAAAATCACAGGACACTGAGTTAAAGGAACAAGGACATAGCACAGGCCAGATAAAACGTTTTTTTTTAAAATATAATATTTAATCAGGGTGTCTTTTGAGATTTCATTAGCTTTCACACCTGCTCACCACTGGAACTCCATATACACTGACCTTCATCAGCGCACAACACCGCAGGAAGTCATTAGCTTCCAGCTGACAAGACATAAACTACACTTGTGGCATACATGTTCGATTGAATCAAAATGTCTTTCACATATGATACACCTCTTCATTCTTACCATTTCTGCCTTTAGATGTTTTCAATCTGTTCTGGTCCTTTATGATCATCAGACAGATCGGTAGTAGTCATTTGAGGGTAGAATCAGCCATCGTGACTTCCTCAATTCATTTATGCATGGTGAGTCAGATAATTTATATTTCTCCCCCGGTTTGACAAATGTAAATAGATCAGACTCATCAATGTGTCGGAGTGTGAGAACTGTTATTTTATTGTGTGCTATAGAATGGTGCGGTGATGACGTGTTTTTGAAGGCTGACTTCCTTCGAAGTTAGATTGTTGCTGAAAATAAGGTCTGTGGCATCACAGGTTTATGATACCTGCACCTTTGGTATGGTGGATCATCTCCATATATTAACACCGTAAATGCAATTGCCAGAAGTAAAAACATTTTGTATTAAACGGACTACAGTAGTGTCATTAAGTCAATTGTTAGCACAGTTGCTGTTTCTTTTGGCACATGGAGTTATAGAGTGATGCAGTAAGTAGTATTTTACCACTTCCAGTCTCAAAGTCAATGGTTTTCGAACGTGTTTGCGGTTAGAAGCCTCAATTAAGGTCTAAACTTACGTGATTTTCACAATTCTGTTGCACTACATAAAATACGTCAGTAATGATCCTACTCATGAATGTCCGAAGCTTTAATGTATTATAAAAATGGCAGTTTCTCACAAGTGACTAAATAAACTACTCAATGTAATCATGCCGAAGTCTAAGCTTAGCAGTGGGGACGCACAGCCAGGAGGTTGTGATTTAATTAGTTTATACCTTAACGTCAATTGCATTAGAACTTTTAGACGTGTTAACCAAACACTGTTAACCAAACACTGTTTGGTTAATACGTAGAGATTATCCTGACGAACAAAAGAATGTTAAGAATCATAAACCTCTGTTGGTTGTCTTGTTAATTCTGGGTTCGCCTACAAAAATACGTTATGACTGCACCACTCTATTACTGATGTATTGTATGTACCAGTAAGTGGTAACACTCATATCTGGGTTTTAAGACTTATTCCTGCACCACTCTATTACAGATTAAACTCTTATCACATGTTGTCTAGATAAAGTTGATCTACAAAATAGCCTAATAGAATAACTTTCTTGCATTTCTGCAATGTTTAATCCATGGCATCAGTTTGAAAAACACATTAATCTAAATAGTGATAAGACTAATAAACTCCATTGGATGATCAACAACCAGTTCTTGTGATCCTTCTGTTCAGCGGCTAAGCTCCAGTTTGATGTTTTCTACACAAAGAAAAAACAAGTCTTCCATGAGACCTGCAGCTGCTTGTTAGTGTTGCTTTTCAAGACTAAGTAAGCTGCAGAGGGGGAAATGGACAGAATACCAAGCCGCACTAATGAGCTTCATTATCTGTCAATGATTTTAAGAGGCTTTCTGAAGAGATCCACCAGGGAAATGTATTAGCAACATTTTCGATTAGAACACACCGGTGATTCATATTAGATACCCTTTGATGCATCAAATTATTGAGTATCAGAAGATGCACAAAAACAGGCAGAGAGAGAGAGTACGATGAACCAGGATACAACACTAAGTGAAAATGTGGTTATATCCCTTAATGGACTTATTATCATAAACCTTTCATAACGCAAACATTTACGTCAAAGCTAATCCGATCAACATAAAGAGACACGAGGTAGAACGCTAATTACTTAAGCATGAAAGATAACTTTTTGTATCTTAAGTGGCAGTGTTGGTCTGTGAGTCATAGTCCTGCTCTTGCAGTCCTCCCTCCTCTCAGATCCGTCGCCCCTCCCCTCCCCTCCTCACACCCCTCCCCCCTCCCCACACCCCTCCCCCCTCCTCACCGCGGCAGTAGGTAGGGAGCTGTGGATCCCTGCTGCATTACCGGAGGCTTCTGATCTAATTGTTTTGTAATGCAGGGATTTTGCTCGGGATGACTCATAACTCGAGGAAGGGGCGGGGTAAAAAGTGCAGATGTCACCAAAAATTGAATGAGTGCAAAAATAACAAACAACAAACTCAAGGCAAATTACAACCCCCCTCGTACATAGCTGTCTCTTCGATGTAATAGTGAATCCCTCGGTACATATGACTTTTTATATTAGGGTAATTCCTTTAGATTTCATGAATTTATTCTATTCTCAGCTGATTGTAGTTTACATATAGAAAACATTTCTTAGAGTAAGAAAAACCTCACTATTACAGCTTGTATAGTCCATCAAATCAAAGTAAGTTCGACATCTTCATGAAATCTTAAACATTCAGCGCAGCTCTTATAACTACCACTGGAAGAAATGCTCAGAAGAAATTATAGTCCATTTATTCCCACAAAACCACCCAGAAGTGATATTGGTTTTGTAAGGCATTTAATGGGTCTTAACTCAATTGAGAATAACTTATCTTTCCTGTTGCAACATAACAGCATTAGGCCTGGCCATATCCAGAAACTGCTCTCATTTAAAGCTGTGCAAAGTCATCACATTGCCTAAATTGGCTTTAACGGGTACAAAGCTGATCATTCCCTCAGATGTCTTAAATAAAAACGGTTAACATTTCGGTACACAATACACACACGTGATACCATCTTTTTTGGTATTTTTAATCCAATGCAATCCATCTGCTAATTGGAAAATTAGAAGGAAATGCCCAGAGAGAATAACGCATCACAACAAGAAGTGAGAATAAATCTATTTTCTGTTGGGTGAAAACTTTTCCTTCACCTTTGGATCACATCCACTTCTAAATCTGCTGTAGCTGGGCAAAGAAAGTCATTTTGAGAGAGTCCAATATCCTATCCGCTGTGTTCGGAAAACCACTCTTTGTAGATGGGAGATATGCATTTTCCAACTGGTCTCCAAACACCAGCTGGGAATCCTGTTTTCACCTTGAGCGCGCTCTCACCTTTCTGCAGTGATGTAGACGTGTACTCAAGGGTGTGTGTCAGTACACTGTGACATCACTGTTAGGTGTGGTGGCAACCAATGAGCAGAGTGCTTTTATCCTGGTCTAACGTTAGAGTAGGAGTAACCCAGTCTTCCTGAGTCTTTTAGCCAATCGTGTCCAATAGTACGCCCATTTTCATCCCATTTTGCTGAAATGAATTGGCACATAATTGTCCAGTAATATGTAAGTTGTGACCTTTTTCAATTGGGAAACATCAGAGCTAAAAAAATATAGATTGATCAATGATATACAGTGCGGGAGGAGGCAGACAACTAGGCTTAATTTAAGACTCAATCCAATTAGAATTGAAATGTCACTATGGCACGGAAAAAAACCCAACTGTATGCAATTACAGCAAACTACTAGATCAATAAATAATTATTAAAACAGCTTTTTAATTGCAGGTAGACATCACATACAATTTGCAGATTAGGGCTCACAGATTTCTATCATTTTGTGATACATTTCTAGGAAAACTTGAATCAATTGATGAAAAATAAATGACAGAATAATTAACACTGAAATAATAACTGATTGCAGTCTTTTTATACAGAAACTTAATGACAGTAGTGCCTAAGAGGAAGTGGTTTGATTATCAAAGAAAACTACTAGAGATCCAGGACTGTAGGGAACTAAACACACAAAGGCAGCTTTGACACATTACACTCTACAATAGCAGCAGGTTATTACATTAACATGTTTAATAAAGGAGCTTTTGCTAATGCTCAAAGGCCTTATTCCCTCCCTCCACGATACGATGCCACGATGATGCGATCTAAAACGATGAGCCCTTCGTCCGAGCACTTTTCTCCCCTGGACATCTAATTATGCTAAATGTCTCACTTAGTGTGTGAGTGCTCCTTTCGCAGGCTCCTCTTCTAATCAGGATGTGGCCTGCTGGCTACTTGTTAGCTGACCCGCTCATTATTCTTTGTCGTTAACTTGTCTCATGTTGAGATGCGCCTAATTATTAGCAGCTATCGGGGGACTTGCCCACCATGCAAACTCAGGTTAACATATCCTTTCAAGCAGTGTTTGCCTGTCAGGCCTTTCCATAATATTACACACAAAACACTCTTATTAGGGAAATACAAACCTTCAATAACTGCACTTGTATCCAAGCTACGGTACATGGAATGCGTTTTATGTGAATGGAAATTTCTGTGTCAAATACAGGATGTTTTGTCAGCAAAGGTCAATTGATCGTGGATCAGCAGAGCTTGCCGGTTCAATAGAGAACACTTAACCCTACCTGTTGATCATCAAGCAGAAGAAAATATGTTGTTCAATCTCTGCATTCAGCCACTCTAGATAGAGTATGTGCCATTTGTGTGTTTGTTTATTACAGCTGCTTCTGCTTCTATTACATGAACAAAAATACCACGTACGTCAACTGCACCCCTCGCCAGAGATTAATCTTACTTATACCATTCCTGCGTGTGACAGGCCAGATTGAGAAAAATGTCTGTTAGCAAGAAAGCACGTGTGACCGCAGCTCGGCTAAACGGCCTGCCTCCATCTCTCCATCTTCCTCTCCCCCTCTCCCCCATCACCAATTGCCCAGTAGGCTTGTTCTGCTCATCCTCAAGACCAGATGTTAGCAGAGACCATGATTTATAGGCCCACGCTGGGCTGTGAGGTGTGTGGGTATTTGTGTGTGTGTGTGTGTGTGTGTGTGTGTGTGTGTGTGTGTGTGTGTGTGTGTGTGTGTGTGTGTGTGTGTGTGTGTGTGTGTGTGTGTGTGTGTGTGTGTGTGTGTGTGTGTGTGTGTGTGTGTGTGTGTGTGTGTGTGTGTGTGTGTGTGTGTGTGTGTGTGTGTGTGTGTGTGTGTGTGTGTGTGTGTGTGTGTGTGTGTGTGTGTCATTGCTGCAGCGTCCACTTAAATAACTCTGTGCCTCATTAGGTGTTTTTAAATGAAGGACCCAGGTTATGAAGCTGCATCGAAAAAATAAATGTCTGCCTGCAGCCAAAAGTGTTGATAAAGATACTGGGAGAGAGGTGGGTTATTTATTTATAACTTTCTCTTGTTTTTTTTAACCATTCGATAAACAAACCTATTTGCAAACAGACAAGAAGAATGTGGATGTTTGCATAAATAGGCATTTCCACAAGCAGATATACAAATAACAGCGGAAACATTACAGATTTAACATCCTGCTAATTCGCTCAGATGTTTCACTAACACTGTCTGAGTTTCAAAGCCCTACAGATCTTGTATTCAGATGCATCAGCTCCAGCCATGCATGCCCACTGATGGCTAATTACACAACATATGAAAGGGAGCAGAGCTGCTCTTTGACATCCTCACAACACACAGCGACCAGCAGGAAGCTGAAGGCTGTTAGTGAGTTTCTGGATCCGCTCAGCGGGCATCGTATGTCTCTGTGAACCCCCTCTGATTCCTGCTCTACTCTCGCTCTGGCCTCAAGTTTGTGAGGAGTTTTCAAAAGCAGCACCTGTCAGCTCCTGGTAAGATAGATAGATAGATAGATAGATAGATAGATAGATAGATAGATAGATAGATAGATATAGATTAATACTTTATTGATCCCAAATTGGGAAATGTTTGTGTTGCAGCAGCATAAAAAGACAAGGCAATGTACATAAGAGAAATCTGTCATATAGTTATGTATATATTTATGTATGTGTATAATAGCTTGTTAAATTCAACATGTATATGTTCTACTTTCTTATTTATTTCTTGTCTTGAATTTTTATTGTACAATGCCATGTCTTTATGCTGCTGCAATGCAAACATTTCCTTAATTGGGATCAATAAAGTACTATCTTATCTTAAAACACTAGAAATAAACAATCCAAAATATTTGTGAAATAAAAATAAAATAGCATTAAAAAGTAAAAAAAATATACATGTGGAAAATATACATGTGGACATACAAATGAACAGTAACACAATATACAGCAGGATAATATTTACATTAATTGTGCAAGGAATCGATTAAAATATATATAAATTGAAGATAAATGTAAAATGTACAATGGGAGTTCAAGTCCATTATCAAGAGAAGCTATGGAGCACATAACATGCTCAAACTAAAGAAACATTTTTAAATACTTGGTTGAGTTGAGGTTATAGTTGTAATAAAATATTGATACAGTATCGTAACACTATAAAATATGATTTAATATAGGATAATAAACATGTATTGATCCCTGTAGGTGAATTCACGTGTTAAAGCCGTGTCAGAATAAGAATGAAACCCAGGATAGGACCGGTAAGAGTTCACACAAGCCTAACAAAGAGACTATAAACACAATGAAGAATGAAAGCATTAGTAAACATTCAAAACCTTACCACTTGGTGAAACTATTTAAATATACAGATATGAATAATGACAAATATATTAAATATACATGTCCTTGTGCAAGTGCTAGGCTAAAGAAGGCACATTGAGTGTGAGTCACATGTACCTGATTTGATTCTTAAATAAGCTGTGTGGATTTTAATATAATAGTTGACATGCAATACTTTATTTTATTAGCAAAGTTGTTTTCCCTCTCAGTTCATGCGTCATTTCAAAGCAGTGCAATTACAAAGCCTGTCACAGGGACTTTAATAAATAGCAATTCCGATTACATTTTACTGATTAAAAAAGAAAAGTGTTATTTTTGAACTTGGATGTACAGATGATGGTGTTTTCTAAAATGACATTTAGTACTCCCACTAGATCACCTGACTTACAGTATCTACTAAAATGCCATACATTGAACTATAAACCCTGTGATGTGATGTGTTTTGCATCGCCAGATTCTTGCCATTACACCCTCTAGCAGAGGTATGTATTCTATTCACCCACGGGCTGCATGGTCTTTGATCAACTTAACTTTAAACTTCAATAAGGCTGGAGATCAAGTAGAGTTGTACACGGCTGCATTCACTCCCACAGCTCTTAGTTTCCCTTGAAGTCTCTGATAGTGAAGACACAGGTGCCTTAATAGTTTCAGATTGTCATCAAAGAGACCACTGTGATCTCAACCTCTTCATTTATTCTGACAGTCTGGCTGCTCTAATGAATATTTTAGTTCATTTCTCACTTGACATGTGAAGAAAGATCTGGATATATTGCGATCAACAACATTGCTAGCTCTGCTTCTAAATGTGTAGTCCAATTATAGCTAAGAATTGACCGTGTGATGGGTGTAACCTTTCTTTTTTTCTAGAATTAGTAATGTTAGTGTAGTCAGAGGAAAACTGTATTAATTAGTGTGTATTTTGGATCGTTGGAGAGTGAAAGAACGAGTTGGTGATCCCAACTGTTCACTCTGCACCACCATCAGGTCAAGATGTCCGCCTGTTTCCAGTCAGGATAGCTGCAAAACTAATGGATAAAATCTATTCAGCTTCAGCTGTTCTTAGAGAATGAGAGACAGGAAGACATGCCAGAACTCTGCACACCTCTTTTTGAGTGAAAGAACGAATTGGTGATCCCAACTGTTCACGCTGCACCACCATCAGGTCAAGATGTCCGCCTGTTTCCAGTCAGGATAGCTGCAAAACTAATGAATCTATTCAGCTTCAGCTGTTCTTAGAGAATGAGAGACATGACGACATGCCAGAGCTCTGCACACCTCTGTTCATTGCAGCCTTAATTATTCATGTTATTTACACCTTGCCTTAACTGCTGTGAAAAAGTTCTATGAATAGTCTACTTCCATCACTCCAAGTCTTTAATGAATTCCAGTTGCCTTATTATTAAATATAAAAGTGATCATGAAGAAGAAAGGCGCCTTTGACTTTTATTCTACTATTCCGATCATTTTTCTTCATGAATGAATGTGGAAGAACGATCGATGTGCTTGGTTAAAAATGGGTCTTAAACTAATCTGCTGATTGTTTTTAATTGATTGATTGATTGATTGATTGGACAGATTTAGTGATAAAAGGTGTAAAAGAGTCGCTGTACTCTTATTGTGTGTCTGCTACACTCCGTTGCCTTGTTTCCTAATTGGCGAAGTCGTGCCTCACTCCCTTTGGCTCCTGCAGTGGTATGCAGCCGATGCTTTCTGGACACCCCAGTTGTTCATCCACTGCCAGATGAGCCTGGCTTGGAGGCAGTGATAGAGACAAGGTCAGCCAGAACACTACGTAACCATTGCCAAATGCAAGCCGAAACACAATCCACAAGCTTAATAAAGCATGATTAAAAGATTGTTTGTGCTGCAATCATATAAGCTTGGGGTTATTGGGTGTAAAAGTAATCAAAAGCCCTGAGTCTAATGTTTTTTCTTGTGATTAATGGAAAATCATAATTAGTTTTGGACAGAATTCTCTCCAGTACCCGTCTAATAAGAATTTGAAAATGACAAATGCTTGGCTGATAAGAATATCTGATTTAGATGAATACATCAGCAACCAAGTGATGGTGTCGATCTCAGACAGGCAGACGGTTAGAAAACAGATACCATCAAAGCAGAATAACACATGGCATTGGTGCTCTCTCTCCTGGACCACCAACATTTCAGTTTTCAAACCGGCAGACTTATCCAGACACAGGCATACATATATATCAGTGAGGCCAACATCAATACGTTTCTTTTGGCTCTGAATTCGAAAAAAAACATCTTCAGAAATTATTGAATAGAGAGTCTAGAGGACACAAAGGGCCAGCCTATTCACCTGCTGGATCCACTGTGAAATACAGACGAATACAAAAGAAAAATAATTATAAAAAAAAGAGGTACACCTTGGCTTTAGTGGAGTCCCTCAGGCCCAAACTCAATTGTGAGCAAGGTTAGCTGAAATTGGACGTAGGATTGTTGGAAAACCCACGGATATGAGAGTGTAAACAATTCCACAGCTGTGTCGGGGATGAAAAAGAGATTTTATAACTGTGTAAAACATCCCTTATGTTTTATTTAGCATACAGATGAAGGACTCCCTGTACTGTTTCTCTCATGTACGCTGTCTTTGTGGCTAGTATTAACATGTGTACAAACTCCTAAGGGCTGATCTGTTTATAAAGTATACTAACAATATATTCCGTGATATGGTATTTGATCATTTTGTAGTTTAATTTTTGTTTTGCTTTCGACTCTTTTCCGTAACTTCTGCCGTTCTCATTGAGAGTGATGAATGTGCCCCAGGATATATATAAAAAAAAATCATTGTTATGTGCAGCTTCTTCGATCCATCACTGACTAAATCAGTATGGAGCACACTACTATGACCTTTTCATGTTTTATCCCAGCATCAGAGTCCAGATACGTATCGATATCGCCTAACTGCGGTCTCCACGGCGCATTGGGTTGTCTTTTGTGACACACACTGCGACTGATCTTAAAAAACAAACCTGTTTGCGGTTCAGCATAAAGTGTACACACACACACACACACACACACACACACACACACACACACACACACACACACACACACACACACACACACACAGGTCACCCATGGAATAGATGAGCCGTGTTGGTGGCTATCCCTTTCTCTGCCAGAGATTTCTGCTATGAAGTTTTCATCAGTGATTCTTGTCAGCCACAGCTCAGCGACCTGTTTGATGCTTAGGATTCCAGCAAATATGCTGAGCCGTGAGCGAATGACCTTCAGCGTGGTTCAGTGAAGGTAGCATCCTTTACTATGCACCTTCTGCAAATAAAAACATATGCTTTATATTGGCGCCTCTGACCACCAATTTTACAATATTCCTTCTTGTTACTTGTTTGCCATACATCCATTTTCAGGTTCATATTTTTATGTTGTGCCTCTACCGTGACATGTTTACATGCTTTAATGTTCAAAAAGTGCTTTATTTTTCACATAAATGGTGGGATTAAAACCCCCTCTAGCCAGAAGCTTCAGATTTTAGGTTTAGCAGACAATTATATATGCCTGTATACAGGGGGCGGACTGGGACTAATAATCAGAAACGGTGGACCTCGTGGCCCGACCGGCCCACTTCGGTACCGGCCCATCGGGATTCGTCTCGAATGTCCCGATGGCCAGTCCGCCTCTGCCTGTATAATACACAACAGGAAAGGGAAAACTCCAAAAAGCGTAATAGGGCCTCTTTAAAGAGTATTTTCAGTCAAAAATATGCCTTTTGAAACAATCACTTCAAAAACAATTGAATTGGAACAGTCTCAAGAAACCCTCCATTTTCTTTACTTTTAAGTTTTTGGGATTCTTGCATTTTAGCATCAATTGCTGCTATTATATTGTGGCTTAGTTTTGTTGAATTAGGGTTAAGACAAGTTTTTGGTCATTGGTGTTTCCCAAATAAATGATTGGCTTATTGCAGATAAACAAGTTTTGTTATACACTCAACGAGCATAACTGTCTGAATCTTGAATAAAAGTTTGTCACACACACAGTCGTTGAGAGAGGACACAACATAACTGGCAGTCTTTTCTCAAAGGCATTCAAAGTGTTGTTGCAAATGTGAAAAGTGATACTAATCAGAAATAGAAATAGAAAGGAAAAAAGGGAGCCTGTGAGAAAAGTTCACGACCAACGAATGTGTGAAGTGGGTGTGACAGTTGGATTGACAGTTTCATAAAGTTACAGAAGATTTCCACAGGTTTGACCCCACACTCAGATATTGATATGATGATATGATATTCACAAAGCTTTTTTTACAAAGCTGACAAACAGTTGATAGAGAATAGAGAGAATACTGGTGGTTTAAGTGTCTTACCAGATGATATATTAATAAATGTTGATGCACAAACAAAGCTTGTGAACTGCTAAACACGGTATCATGCAATGATAAATAACAGCAACATCTGTTATTGCTTTAAAATGTTGCATAAATAAATACACTATTAATATCTTTGGAGTAGCCACACGTTGATAACAAGCTGCAATTGAAATTCCAGCTTGGTGTTGAAATGAAACCAAACATGTATTTCCTCCTCTTTTTTCCGTTTAGCAAATGTAATAAAAGAGCCCATTAATTTAGCTAATGGAAACATGCCCTTTGCCGTGTTTACCCTGGCATTAGTGCTGAATTATCATTTGATTAGTGTAGCTGCTGTGCTCAGTTGATTAGAATGGAGATGGCATCCTGAACGTGTTGAATCTCAAATTGAAGAACAGTTTCCAAGAAGGACAGATGCACAGCCCCTTCTGTCTCAGGGATTTGGCCCGACCCGTGTGCCATCATGGCCGACAGTCTGCGGGTACAGCTATGAGTCACTCTCCCACTGCTGCAGTGCACAATCACACACCTTTGCAGCAGGACTCACTTCAGCTACAGCAGACCACTGTCATCAGCCGGTGGAGCAACAAGAAGGAGGTGATGATGATGAGGGGCTTTATTCCTTTTTAGTTCTTGAAAATATTTCATTTTCTCACAATGGAATATCTATGATTTGTATTTTGTGTTGGAAATGTCTTGGAATGATCTAAGCACATATTTTGTTAAAGTTTTGACATTAAAATCAGGACTTTCATAATTTTCTTTTTTACTCTCGAGGGTTGCGCTGACACACACACCCTGAGGCACTGGGTAAAGAATAAGCACATATAACACACCCTCCCTTGATAATTGCCTACTCAGAAAATGATGAAGTCGGTATTATAACTTCCACATACAGCTCGAAACTGACACGCAGATAATTCACTACAGCTCTCACAAAACAGACGAACTCCCCAAGGACAGAATGAGCTGTCGACATGAGGCTTTATTTGACTACTTATATCAGTAACTTCACAAAAGAGAGATGAGTAATAATATAAAGAAGAAGCTGGACTACAATGAAATCCATATCAATGTATTTTGTGCAACTCCTCTCAGATTTGGCACTGAACTTATAACACAAGGACCGTAACTAATGATTTTTTTTTTCTCTTAAAATGAACCAGCTGATGAATTCCCCTCATTTTGAAAATGAAATGGAAAGTAAGGAACATTTTTCCTTCAAAATATGCTTTATCCACCCAATACTTTATTTTATTATGAAGCATAAGAAAGAGAAAAGCTTCACATCTTTGTATTTTGAGAACCTTGAATCAGAGAACATTAATGGACATAAAGATGAAAACAAATTAAACTGTTACAGAAGCCCAAGAAAACAAACGGAGAACAAATGATTAGAACAAAATATGAAATAAAGGAAATTACATTGAACAACCTATATACAATAAAACATTGTACGCCATTTATTTGTGATTATAGTTCCTGGTTATTGTGTATAAACTTGTTTGTTTCCAGACCGTTCAGACTTAGCCCTCTGTGGCAATAAAAACATGCTGTTGGCTGATGGGAAATGGGAAAAGCCCTCCATCATCACCAGCGCAGTTAGAGGGAACCCGCAGTCACGAATCTGCTGCCCCGAGACCTCCAACAAGACTTCCCTTTCATCAGCTCGTCCCATGAGGGAAGCAGCCACCATAACATTTAGTCCTGGTCTGCCCTCGCAGACACAATCACAGCATGAGACAACTTTAAAAATGAAGACAGATCTGCCTCTCTGCCTCACTGTGCACTCACAATATTGTGTTTGCCTATTGGTCTCTCCTTCCCCTTATGTTTCAATATTGCCATCCTCTCAAAATAGGTTAGCTCGGTGTCAAAGAGTATACGCTCGGTTTGCCTGCGGGCAATTTGTTGAAACTTACCAGGATATATATATATATATATTGGAGCGAGAGTATTATGTATTTTTCTCATCTAAGGGTGCCCTTCATCAATTTTGCAAAGCAAGTGGATGACTCCCCTCGATTTGACCCCCTGTTCACATCTGAATAAAGCTGTGTCATATGCTGATGTCAGCCTGGGTAATCTGCACTTAATGAGCAGCTTTGCCTCCATAATTTCCAAAAATTTAAAAGTGTTGCATGTTGTAACGTAGTATCTGATTGCAGCATCAATAGTTCCACATTTTATTTCCATTTCATGAGCCAGGGTGGTGAAATAATGACAGCAAGTCTGTTTACAGGCATGAGGACATCAAATAATCCCCCTTTTTAACAGCTCTGTTAAACAAAATGGCTGCAAAGGGTTTCACAGGGTCGTGATCAATGTCAAGCCTCAACAAGTGTTTAATGAGTTTCCCTTTGTTCAGTATATTTCACTGTTGTTTTCCAGAATGTATGTCTATTAGCTAAACCATTAGGACCTTATCAGACTGCATTTCCATCTTGTTTTTGTGATTCACATTGTGCTGGAGGTGTTTCACTGATTGTTAGACCACTGAGATAATTCATCCAATTGCAGGCAGTAGTCACAGAACGCTTTCAACAACTTATATTTTCATATGCAGTAGCAGTGTTGTGTAAATGGACTTTGTGTAAAATCAGCTTTAATGATCTTGAAAATATGCAAATGTATGACTTGTCATCATTCATCTAACAGCAACCCATAAAGGTCTCATCTTAACAGTGGTTGTTGCCATTTATTGAGCCATTTTCCCTAGCTATTCTTTTGTACAGTACGATGATTTTCCCACTCTTGATTCATACAAAGCCTGGATTAGTTGTGTATATGTAGACGGTGGAAGCAGGGAGAGGCATATACGTGCCTTGATCCCTGCCGAGTCGACTGTTAACTGTTGATTGGTTTCAGTGCCAAAACAACTTTTTAGGAGCAATGCGCTCATGGTATAGATGGGGCGCATACATCTTAGTTCCTACTCTTTTCTCTCACCCTATCCTAAGGGAGTGCATGTACGTAGACACGTTGTGCCTCTCCACCTCTGTTCCTTACTTCTTACTTGCTACCCCTTTCCCTCAACCTATCGTAAGGGAGTGCATGTATGTAGACACGTTAGTTTTGCTGCTATAGGCTTAGACTGTCGGGGGACACCTTACTTCTTCCTTCTGTCTGTCTGTACTCTCATGTTCCGAATAAACCAGCTTCCCCCACATTTCTTTTTGGTGTCTATCTACGGCGGGATCCTGAGTCGTGACTGATCCTGTTGCTGCGGTCCTGTGTCCTGGATCCTGCATCCTGAGTCCTGGATCCGGAGTCCTGGATCCTGTATCCTGAGTCTTGGATCCTGAGTCCTGGATCCTGAGTCCTGGATCCTGTGTTCTGGATCCTCTATCCTGAGTTCTGGATTTGAGTCCTGGACTTCGAGTCGTGGCTGAACCGATCACTGTTGTCCTTCCTGACTCTCATCATACTACTTCCCTGAGGGCTCGCACAGGATTGTTGACATCCTCGTGGATTCATCTTCTTATTATAGACACATGCATTTCCAAACATTTGGTCTACCTACAGTCGGGCAAAAAAGTATTTTGTCAGCCACCAATTGTGCAAGTTCTCCCACTTAAAAAGATGAGAGAGGCCTGTAATTTTCATCCAAACAACATAAGAAAAGACAATACTGTACAGGACACTACAATACCATTGATAAAGGTATAAACAAAACTGACACAAAAACAACCAATGGAATAAACACAATCTTCTGGTTGCATGAGAGATTCGTATTATGCAATCAAATAAATGAATAGGCTCCAAGCCGAAGCCTAAACACCCCTAATGGCATTTCATGACAAATCGCCTCCAAAGCCACAGAGGACATTATACAACTGCCTTCACAGGCTGGTTAGTAAGTAACCTAATTGTTAAAATCACCGGTGTTCCCCATAGAGACATGATTTAAAAGCAGTTCTCGCAGAGCAAATACTAAACTGAGGCACCAGTACAGCCGAAGCTCCATTACTCCTTGACTTTATTTTGGACTCCGAGCAGCTGGCAGAACAAAAGCCCAACCCCAGTAGATACAAGAGGCCTTTTAGGACATGGGCTAAGATGTTCACTTATGCACCACGCCATGTACTGTATGTTGTACAGTACATGTATTATCTCTTCGATTTACACGCGGCATCTATTGCACGTCTGTCCGTCCGATTTATTTTCCAGCAGTAGTAATTGAGATCAACAGTAAACCTCAGAGGTTAAAACCAGATAAGTTACAACCACCAGAACAACTTTTCAGTACTACCTGCACACATTTAAAAATGCAGGTTACTCTATACATAATTCTAGACTGAAAGACCTGCCATCATGCCAGGAATACCTGGGAGAAAAAAACATTTCCTCACACGCTGATGCAGATTCCTATGTTTTCCCACTATACAGTCCATTATGTCAGCTCAGTTGCACAGGTTGGAGAGTGGATGTGTGCATAAATATTTGAATATGTGACGGGCAGAGTGATGGAAATATCTCACTGGTGGAAAAGACTTCACATCCATTGATTAGTCAGCGTGTGAAAGGATTGGCTGTCCAGACGAGGTTCTTCGTCCATGTCAGTGAGGCTCATGGAAAAGAAGTGCGCACATGACCTTTCAACATGCCATTGCTGTTACTCTTTTTAGATTAGATCTCACCTCAGCTTTTTTTCTTACATGTGTGGATCCTCTGCTCATGTGTCACAATCCTGGCGTCCAATAAACTTAAAGCTCCATGAGTTACTTTGTCAATATGTCGTTAAAGAGTGCACTGAAACATCGAAGTGGTTTCATGAACACACAAGTTGGCAGAGCGTGCGAGTATTATCAATTCAAATACGACGTCATCCTCACATCCTGCTCCATATGCCTCTGCCTTAACCCGTCTGGACGAACCAGATGGTGAACGGAGCTGAATAACACTTGAGTCCTCATCTGTCCCTCGGTCTCACTCAGTGCTTTGTAGCTGGTCTTCCTCTCCTCTTTGTACTGAACCCTACTAAAGGATTCTCTCCTTATTTGATTCTCTCTTCTTACAATATGTATGAGTAAACCCTGAATAATCAGATTATGAGACACTTCAGCAACATTCACACCTGTGCTATCCTTATGAAAAAAGAAGATGCACATGCAGTATTTGCTGTCAAGACCCGGTGCCTCCAAGCTGTCACACATTGTTTCCCAGAGAGGATGAAATGTTCAAAACGGGAGCTTTCTTATGCCCTTTCTCTGAGAGGTCATCTGTTACAAGGCTCTTATGTTTTTTTCATTACCACCCCCATTCCTTGATTTATCTTGCTATATCCCCGGCATCAAACGATTGACATTATCACTCTCCCGAGGGTGACGGGGATATTACACATTTATGTGGCCTATTGACCCTGGCCATCTGCAGACAAAGAGCAGTTGACAAACAAGTTTTCAAAACTAACGACATTTTAATGAGACGAAGAGAAGATTAGAATTTCTGGAACTTTAGTCGACACGACGTGGAAGACAATAACGATAATGGTTGTGGTGTCGGAAGTCATGGGAAATAATAAGCACCTTCATTACCCGCAAGAAATATGGGGACTTTCTCTTGGCGATTAATGGCGAACACAGACAAATGTCAAGAGATGCATATGTGTGAGTATTTTTTAATAATTACAAGCTGCTGTGGAAAATGTCCTTGGGAATTGATGGGTTTATATACAAGTATGTGTATGAGCTTAGAAAATACATTTAAGGACTACTCATTTGTTTTGCCAGTTACATTTTGCTTTTAATTCACTCAAATAGTATCTCTCTAGACAGGAAGTTCATCCTTGGGATATACGAAATATGGTCTTGAAAACACAACGTGGCGTTTACATAGAAAAGGCTGTATCACAGGATCATGGTCAGAGTACTGAGGTTTCAGATGGGGCTCATTCACCGGCAGCCTTTTTATGTCAGATGCATTCTTGTATGTTATGAAAGTCAAAGTGAAGGAAACAGAGTTGTTGGTTAAACTTTAGACGCGTGGGGGGTCACATGGGCCACGTGGATGGTTAGGTTTGGGATTGAAAAATATAATAAGCAGGTCCTATCAAATGCTTTGGAGGGTTACGGTCTTGAATTAGTTGACAATCTTTCTCTGACGTTAATCAACTGCTGTGAAAGTAAAAAAAAAAAAAAAGTTTCCTTCCTGTATTGAGATACGTAGATTGGGGTGTGTACAAGTATGCGCTTAAGCTTCCCTGATCAACATTCCTCACTAAGACTCAGGTAAAACTGATTGTCCGTGTGATTCATCTTCACTTATAACAGCTCTGCAGAGTCACACTCAAGACAGAAGCAATTTTTACAAGTAATCAATGAAATAGGAATTAGTTTGAAAAAAAACCAACATAGTCTACCATCTCTTCTGCTGATTAAAATGCCAGACTGTCTCCAGTTAGAGCCATCTGATAGACATAACCTTTAAGTGGGCCATTAGGGATATATTAAAAAAAAGACTAATTTCCTTTGGACATGTCACCGATGAATTATTAAAACATCTAAAACTGGGAAAACCATTCCTCTCCTTCTAACACCAAAAAAGATCAGCATTAATGAGGAGTTAACCTCTTAAATGATATAGGCTTGTGAAATTAAATTGTAATTCCACCTGTAGGATATGAACAATTCCAGGAACCAGCCAACAAATCACTAAGCAACGTCTCTTATATAATTTATATATTGATTTAGAGTCTGGCCTTGCTGACTTTGCTACAGTGAACCCCTGCTCTCGCTGATCAGTATGCATTTAAAATCAATGGGCCTAGTAAACACACAGGGGTAAAGCACGACCTTTAATTGTGCAACTGCATACATTATTTGGTTTAGAAAGGCATCAAAAGTCACAGCTTGATTCAGAAAATTCAAGCAACCAGCTCTTTGAAAACTATTTTGAGGATTGCTCCTTGAGGCTGAATTACAAAGTGATGTAAAATGGGATGAGTCGTGACAGTCGACAAGCAGGAGGTCCTATGCAAAGGAGCTAACATTATGCAGATGAAATGCAATTTAATTTGGTCGGGTCTGAAGTTTTGCGGATGCTCTGTCATCTGACATATCTGACTCTAGCTCTCAAGCAAGCTTACTGAATTTTTAAAACTTAATCGAAAAAACATTTGAGAATAACGTTTTAGGGAAAGTGTAAGCAGAAAGTGTTTTTATCTATTTATTTTTCATCATCAAATAATCGAATACAAATGCAGCATACTTTTAAAAGTTGCTACTTCAAGAATATATTGAACCCCTAATGAGCACACAGCCTTATGCAACACCACAGCATGTTCACATTGTAGCGTGATAAAATATAATAATAATAATCTTCCCCCCTTTCCCCTTTCCCAGCTTGTAGCAGAAGCCCATATTTTCAGCTCATACTGTGCTTTCTCCTTTATTTCCTATCTCACACTGTCATTCACATGCTCTGAGGTGCACAGAATTAGACAGGTGCGTGTTTTCCTCCAAATGTTTGCGCTGCAGGGGCTCGGTTCGCGTGGGCATGCTATGGAGTTAACTGAAGTCTGTCGAGTTTCCAGACTCGCGATCCAGGCATGCAGAGATGAGCCGGCAGGGGAAGGATTACGACTGGAGCACCGAGCCTGAGCAGCTTGGGCTGAGGGAGCGTGAGAGAGGCCAGCAGCTGGCCCACGGGGCCCACAGATGGAGCCTCTGGATGGGGAGTGGAGGAGCTTGGTCAGGCATTTCAGACGGACTAGTGGATGACTCACAAGCCCTCAGCACCTCTTACACCTACTCAGGGTCCTGAAGCACGCCGCTGATGCACTTGTTTACTGGTGCAGGAACATAGGAAATGGAAGTTGACAGTTCCTCTGACTTTCTCCAAGAAACATTTTCACATGATCACATGACATATGACTGGCCTTTTATCCAGGTTAAAAGAGTTAGGATCGAGGCAAGTTTTGGTTTCGGAAGCGTTTGTAGTCGGTGTTGTCGAACACGAAGACTTTGACATAGAATTCAAATAAAATAAATAACTATCAGGTTACATGATGAGGTTACGTAAGATACAAAATATTGACATGTTAAACATTTCTTAAATGGGTAAATGGGGTTAAGAAAGACAATTTAAAAGTATGTGAAAACAGCCAAATTAGCCCCAGGACTCCAGAGGGTTGATGTTGATGAGAAGCGTGCCTCTGAGTTGCAGGCGTATTGGCTCCAGTTCCCGATTTCCAAAAAATCCTATAGTTTACCTTTATTTAACCTTAACATAGAGTTCACGGTCAATGTGCTGTTAATTGCAATTGACAATCCCACAATGCTTTGCAAATAACAGTTGAGAGCTGTGTTACATAAAAACAGTATGTTAACGTTGAAAATCCACCATAAATTAACAGTAAAGGCTTACAGTGCACTTTTTTGGCGGGCTTTGGTTCAATACAGGTTTTCCAAATCGCCATCTGAAACCCAACAACTTTTTTTTCAAGAAATCTTTTGATTACATTCTTAACGTTTGTTGCAAGAAGAAAAGACTCAGATTCAATGTGCAAAAAACAGGTTCAGTAACTAACAATGTTCCTCCATGGAGCGAGGGCCCCATGTGTGACAAAATCACTTTGAATATTAATACACACTGTAGGAGGGTGAGAGTTAACTGCACACAGCAAGGAGTTATTATTGCTGAGGAAGTGAGAAAAGCTTTGCAGTGAGGTGGTGATGTTAAATTGATTTTAACATCACAAGTGGTATTAAGTGGTCATTGCTCTGGTGTTTTTCTGCAACACACTCGCAATAAATCACTTACCATATCATTGTGGCCTGTAGTGTGAACACTTGGCCAAATGAGGATACATAAAGTTGAAAGTTTCAGAGAGATTTTCTACCGATACATTTAGGTGTTTTCCCCTTTCCTTTTCCTGTTTAGTCATTTTTGTTATTGCCTTGCATACTAACTTGCCTGTTCTCATTTTCATTGCAACCATTTTCTGCTCTAAGTTGAATCCGCAATCTCCTTTAAAGCAGATATATCTCCATGTTGTATAACAGTATTAACTTGTTAAAAAAAACTCACAGAGGAAATGTTCTCCATAAAAGGCAGGAAGCCAAAAATGGCCCGACAACTTCTCCCTTGTACGGTTTAAGAAAATAAAATCATAGACACGCTGTTCTTCACTTGAAATATGATTTTATAGGCTGCTTTTATGTCGTCCTTTGCAACATGATGATGGGATATGAAACTTTAAAGAGGCCACGGTAGGAAAGTAATTCAGAACAGCTGAAATATTGTTATTTTCTAAGCAATTTCTTTTTAGGGAAATATATTTTATCACCTCACCAGGGACAAGCGGCTGCGGAAAGCTTTCATAATGAGATGAATCAATTGTGTGTTTTAGAGAGTAACAAAATCAAAATATGTTTATAAAATTAAGTAAGGGCATCGTGGATTGTTGACTAGACTACAGTTACTGTAGACGAAACCAAACATCACACATTGTTTATTTTTAATAAAGGTGTTAAAGCTGCAGTAACAAGGAATTAATTATCTCATCATACTTAGAATTAAAAAATTGAGTTTTTAATAAGGCTCTTTTTAGCCCTTGATATAACTTTGTTTACCACTGCATTAAAGTACCCCCTTTTTCTTAACATACTGCTAATCTCCCCACCCTTGTTTCCTAATGTAACGTATCTGTGACACCCAGCTGGTTCAGTTCAGGTTCCTGCGCTCTAGCTGTTGAGTTTTTCCTGAACATTACGGACCCGTCTACAGCGTCAGCTCCGTCAGCACACTGTGCTCCGAGCGGGTCACGCAAGCCAACACTCTTCCTCCAGAAATAAACCAAGACCCTGACACACAGACCTTACTCTTGTCTTGTACTATTTGTGATTTCTTTCCCATAGCGATCTGCTGTCACAGGATTCTTCCACTCACAGAAGCAAAGGAGACATCAAATCCTTTATAGAAACATCATGCATATTTGAAGAAGGCATTCGTCCCATAAATAGCACTACGGTTAAATAATTGAAGCGTTTGCTGAAAATATATGAATAAGGCTGTGCATTCAGCTTAGTGTCCAGATGTCTCCTGTTTGGGATCAACTGTATGAGCAATATTCAAAGGTGAAATACAAGCATGTATGTACATTTTGTGTCAAGGTCTCTGTCTAAAAATGATCTATATATGTTTCATAAACACAGCAGGTCTGAGGAGAGATAAAGGCAAACATTGGCTCACACATTTTGAATCATTTTGCAATGATTTGATGATTTTCGAGGCAGGACACATGGTTCAAATATTCTACCAGGATATATGTAGTTACATGTATTTGGTGTTTTTCCTAAAGCATGAACGGATGTCTGTAGCTGCTCATGTACTGCTAAGAATGACATAGAGCAGCTCTACTCATTGATTTGCAATATTGCCTGCTTGTTATGAATGAAACCAGAGATAAAGTAATGGCTATATTTAACTTACATTTCAGTTTTTTTAAGTTCTTGTAACCCAGAGAGATTCTCTACACTTAAGTAAAAACAACAACAGAAAAAAAGATGTGTTTTCAGCCTGGCTGGATTTCAAAGTGTCAACACAGATTGTTTCCAAAGTGTGCAGTGAGAGTTTATTCCAGAGTTAAGTAACCGGGCTTCAGGCAACGTAAAGGGTACAAGTGAAGGCTTCATGGGGGATAGGCTGCACATATATGAGTGAACCAGTCTTTTTAAAGCGCTATAAGTACACAAGAGTATTGGAAATGAAGTGCAGACACATCAGTACCAGTGGTATGCGATTCAACACATTATCATCATGCAGTTAAAGGGGCCACATTATGCTCATTTTCAGGTTAATATTTGTATTTTGAGCCTTCACTGGGAGTTGTTTCAATAATTTAATGTTCAAAAAGGTCTTTATTCTTCTCATACTGCCTGTGCTGCAGCACCTTTTTTCACCCTCTGTCTGAAACCAGAGCCCAGTCTGCTCTGACTGGTTAGCTAGCGGACCGCATTGTGATTGGTCAACCGCTTAGAGATGTTTTAATAAATTAAGATTTTAGATGTAATTGTAGGGCTTTTTACATGGTTGTTGTACTTTTTATTGTATGTTGAATTGTATGGAACAAGCTGTAATAATCTGCACTGAACACGAATTCCACCAGCTTGGCTGTGTGGTCATTAAAGATTCTAATCTAATGTTATTGAACACTTTTACATGTGGTTTTGCTGCCTGCTTTTATATTAGATAGTATTCTGCTTATGCCTCTGCTGCTACTGACCACCAGGCAGCATGTTGCAGAGGCAGCTACTCTAAGCACTCAAACAACCTTTTTAAAGGCACGCCAGAGCTCAGAAGTAAAATAAGCATTCAACTTTTCCTGCAAAGAAATTCCTCACCAGTACAAGAATTTAAACTGACAGCTTTTTGTTCAGATGTTCTCTTCTGTAACCTCTCAGCTGCTGCCAACTCAGTGTCATATTACATTCCCACCTCTCTGTTGGTTGTATGAAATCCTGGGGAAGATACATGTTCACGGTGAAAAGGTGATTGCAGTAATAGAAGGCATAGTGTTACTTGCGCTGTGGTTCAGTACACAGGGGTCAGATGAGGTCCAAGTCTGTTTCTAATACACAGGAAGAATAAATCCAACGGTGGAATTAATTTTTTACTGCACAGACGAGCGTAGAAATCTAGCCTCAATGCACCTTCAACTTTCAATTTCTCGCTTTCTCTTTTCTCCCTAGTCTACCAGATGTACACGTGCCTATAGTGTATGCTCATACAAATGCACAAAAAGCCCACATGCGAGCATAGCACGTAAATGCACATATGGATTGAGCTGACGGTACTGAATAATTGAGAGGCTGCCATAAAACGAATGGCGCACATTAGAATGAAAGATGGTTGTAGAAATGGAGAGAAGGCTCAGGGATTGCCTGCAGGTGAGAGTTAACATGTGAATCATCATGTATGGATGTGAGGAGGAGAACACCACACATAATTGTTCTCATGTGACAGCTGGATTCATTATTGTCTATATGTTCCTCTCTTTCCTGTCTGCCCCACACGCACTCAGCATAGTTCAGAGGCACAGTCAAATTAACTGGAATAAATTTAACTCGAGGGCCTTTACTAATGAATCCGAGCTTACGAGGTTATAAAATATGAATAAACAGATATTGCATTAACAGGCAACAAAAAGATGACTCAGGGAATTGCATTTTTTGCTGATTTGTAGAATATGTCGTGGCGGGAAGTAGAAAGGATTATGCAACCGAGAAAATGGGACCAAACTATGTTTACCTCGAAGCAGGTCCCGAGCCCTGTGTAAAAACACACAGGAAACAGGTCAATATATGCCGCTTGTCTATTTAATCACACTGCATTGAGCACCAGTTGTTGGCTTGACTCACAGTATATACTTAAGCAATAACTCACGATAAGCTGTGGGTGGCTATTTGTCATTGCATTGTATCACACCAACATAAGACATAGAGACAAGATACAAAATGTACACCCCCAGCTTTTTTCAGCACACTATGTCAACAGAATGTGTATCCCTAAAGAACAAATGACTCAATGTTACAGGGCAGGCCATGTTTTAAGCAAATCCTCCTCATCAATTCAATGATGACTCTTGGCAATTTGAATAAGACAATGAGACTTGTGATGCAACAATACAGTGTGTTGAGGTGCCGTCGAGCTCCTGCCAACATTCATGACACTTACTCGTGTAAACCTGTAATTGATGACAAAGCTATTTGAGTTACTAAAAAATGAATTTATTAAAATGTTAGAAGTCAGAACTCGTTGCTACTTGTTAAACATTTAGCTATGAGCACACAGTAATAATTGAAAGTGACTCAGATGTGCATATCAAGATTTTCAATATCCCTTGTTCTCTTAATTGGAGACTGTCGGCAGAGGCTGGTGGATAGATGTTAGAAGATGTTTTTCATCAAAGCTTGCTAAAAGCTCAAAGATGGAGGACCAACTGTACATCTAACTAATGAAAGGTTGAGGGGCTGTAGGTTGGTTTGGGTCTGTGAGGAAAACAGAAGAAAAAGATGAAGTGGTATATAGGTGAAGTGATTAGGCGAGAGCTGTAGGAATAACAAAGCTTTTGCTATATTAGTATCGAAAAAGAAAACACTGATCAATGTATCCCTTAATGTAACATCATACAGCAACACTGCATTAGCCGGTAGGGAGAACACTTCTGGTTCAGCAGCTTGTAACATGAATAGATGGGAAATAGATTTTTTTATATGAAAAGCTGTGAAGTATTGTAGTGTCTGATGGCTCTTTACTCCTGAATCTATCACTAGAATTGGGCTCCTTGGATTGTATTACTTCTTCTAGCTGGTACCTATGGCAACCTCTCCAAACCAATTGTCCCTTTCTTTTTACAGCAGTGTTGTTTTCTGTTTGAACATGACCTAAATATTAACATGCTGTTGTTGGTCAGGGATTACTCGTAGCCCGTGTGAAGCAGTTTATTTGCCAACTTTATTTTCTCTCAGCCTCGGAGTGATACTCAGTTTCACATTAAATTGTACGTCATAACTGTTGGTTATTATCCCTCTGGCGCACTGGAGTAATCTGCTTCATAACCAGGACTGTACACAAAGAGATGAATGAATATAACCTGCATGTATTGGAATCTACTTCAGAGTGGTGTGAGACCAAAAGGGCCCCAAAGTAATCTTGAGGTTGAGTTTTACTCGACTTATTTCCCCATTGAGGAGTTTGAGCTGAGAGGGGAAATGCAAAGCGAACGCTACCAGACATACCGCCCTCATGTTGTTTATGCAAATACATAAACAACCCATCTTTTAAAAAGGAAGTAAAGAAGAGCCCTAACAGATTAACAGATATAAAAACGTGGTAACTATGGAACTTCTTTTGAAAGCTTTATTGTGACTTTTCTTACCCCTATCTAACAGAAATAACTCCTGTGTGTCAGGTTGTCATTATATCAGAATCAGAATACCTTTATTAGTCCCACAGATGGGAGATTTGCAGCGTTACAGCAGGAAAGAGCCACAGACAGCTTAGTGTTGCATATCTTAAATGCGTTAAAAAAGTACTACGTTATAATATAATAAACAATAAACAATATGCAAAAAAAAGATAAAAAATTACATAATTTTCAAAAATACAGATCAAAAACAAATCAAATCCTGTAGCAGTTCTTAGGATTTAGCGGCCCGGTATATATTACAGTTATTAAAGATGGCATATGTATATAAAGTATATATTGCACATAGTTTGACGGTATTTAACAGCAGCAGGTTACACAAAACATTATACAGTAACAGTGTAAGATGATTCACATTCAAACTTTACAGTCTCTTTTTCTTTGATCTTAGCTGCCATGACAATCGTGTGCCAGGTTGAGATGTGCTGCTATTTCTATATTTCTGAATAAGTAAAAGGGCTAAGACTGCAGTAAAGGTCAGCTTAGTGTGACCCAGCCTAATTTAGACAGAGGTTTTGAGTTGCAATCACCCCTTAAAGCCATTTAACTACCAGAAACCAGCTGATCTCGCAGATATAATAATGATACGTTTGGCAGACCCATTGGTCAAGTTCTTCAAGATTCCAATTAAAGTCTGCTGAAGATGTTTCAGTCAAGGTGGCTCAGTGAAATGTGGATTTGTGACACTTGGGCTGACCTTTGAGTTAATGCCTCTCACGCTCGTCTCATGCATTACAGATCGCTTGTGTTATCCAAGGTTGTTTTTCATGTGCTCTCCGTCTTTCTGATCGTTAGCATGCCATCAAACACTCTGCGGGAATGTTGGAGAGAGGCAAAGGAGAGAGGTGGTTGCTTTTAAGAAAAACAGTCAAATGTAGTTCGTTATTGGCACAAACAAACACAGAAGAAGTTATTTCTCTTTGTGATGTCAACAAAATGACAGTTTTACCATTGAATGAACGATTACTTTTTCAGACAGACAAATGAGAGACAGCCTTGAGAAAAAACACTGAGGTACAGATGCTATGGTAAAATATTTGTATAGTAAAACATTTGCTCAATAAGGTTACATACTTTCTGAACTAATTTGAACTCTTTCACTAGGCACCGTTTTACCTGGTTTCTCCGTTGTTATGGGCAGGGAATGTAAAGGCACTTCTCTGAGCTTGTGAATGCCTCTTTGTCTAAAAGCAATGACAGTTTTGTGGGCTGTCAAATCACTGCATTGGGCTAAAAGTGGCACACAGATGCATCAATTTAAATACAAAAATATATAGCTAAATGCGACTTTAATGTCATCAGTTGAATGAAAGCTTTGCAAATTGGAAGTAATAATCTAAAACAATGTGTCGGGATGATACGATTATATAGCTGCCTAATTAAAATTGACAATTACATGCAGCATGAATAGATAGTTGTATTCATTACAGATGGTTTAGTTCTACTAAACTGCACTGTGGACTTTCAACAAGTGGCAATTAGCTTAACACCCAACACAGAGTGCACTGATGCCTCTGAGAGAATATATATAATGAAAAACCAAAAGCTGAAGGCCTGTTCTTTACTCAGTTCTGACAGAGCATGCAGGTTATGTGTTATCAGTGTCGAAAGCAGCTCCTCGCAGTCTCTTTGGCTGATACCGGGTGACTAATAGGCTGTTTCAATGATGCCATTGAAAATACATCACGCTTAAGTGAGTACAATTTGCTCCTGGCGTTCAAAGAGTATCTCCTACCCATCTCAGCTTGCCTCTGAGAAAGTTTGATTAGCAGCTAGTTGTGCCTTCACATCCTGAAGCACTGAGCCTGACAAGGGCATCTATCAGGGGAAATGTCCCTGCTGTTTGGCAAGAGTAACGTCGTTATACCTGAGGAAGGATAAAACCCTCTTATTAAGAGCTTGGATCGTTTATTTTCTAATTAAGTCTTTATAAACGCAGCTTTTTCTGTAGTTGAGTACTTGTGATGGGCGTTGGTTGTGATAAACATTAGTTGTGAAGGGTGCAATTGAAGAAAAACTTGTTTTGATTTCATATGAATAAATAAAAACGCTGAAATTCAATACCGAATATTAAAGAACCCGGCATCCTGAAAAATGTGTTTGATTATGAAAATATGAAAATTGCATGATATTTGAAATGCTTCTAACATGAATTGAACTTGTCGAAGTGTTATTACTTTGTGGTCCGCCATTCGTGAAAATGTGCAACTTTAATCACGGGACACGATGCATGTCAACTGCGAAGCAGAAGAGCTGAGAGTGAATTTCATCTACATTTATTTATTTGTCAGACGCTCATGTGCAAAGCGATGTAACAATGACGTACAATCTCACCCACAGCGGATCAACGAGAAGCCTTGGTTACAAGATTTGCTGCTGCATAAAATGAATTTAAATGTAGAGAGAGATATGGAGGGATGGACAATTTGTTAAAAGTTGATGCTCTCCCGTTTAAATTGTTGAGTTTCTGTAAATTAAATTAATTTCTCAGGAGATTGGTTTCCAGAAGCGATATTGATGTACCCCAACCCACAATATTGTTCAATTTGGTACAACATACAACATTCGACGTGACAAGCATTAATACTTAAACAGTACTTTTCCTCTAACTCTCTTTTACTGAATACATAGAGATGGTCTTAATGTAGTTCAATGCATCCTTAGAGGACAGTTTACATTCATTATATCTCCTCTGGCGATTTCAACACCAATTTAAGTTCTCAAATGTGCTTTGTCTGGGAAGAAATACTGGATAGTGAATTAACTGATTTATATAAAACAGGCAGCAGCAGAAGTGCTTTTCTTAACACTTCCTTAGGAAATGTAATTTGGAACTTAATGGCCTGCAAGGACTAAAGTCTCAAAGTTCCTACATGAGGGAGTTTCTCTCCCAAACACCTCAATTATAGTCCTTTGTTTACTTCAGCGAGATGGTGACATCACTGCGTACATGCTAGGCTAATGGGCGGGACATCTCTAAGCGGTTCAGCAATCATAACAGAGCAGTATGAGACAAATAAATCACTTTTCGAACATTAAAGCATAAACCTGTTACAGGAGAGGTACAACATACAAAGAAGAACCTGTAATGAGCATAATATTGCCCCTTTCATACCCAACCCTAGATTTAACACTAGTCCACACCCCTCTAGGTTATACACACATTTATTTAATAACTCGTGTTTCGTATTGCTTTGCTTTGCTTTCTCTTCACACTTTTGGTTGGTATAACAACCTATTTGTCCCTATTATGATGAGAGCCTTACTAAAACCTTTGTTCCTGTATTGGGAGCCAGCCGTGTACCGTGCTGCCTCCGGCGCTGCTACACATCCCGCAGATCACTCCGGGTGTGTGTTGGCACAGAGGTGGAGTACACTTTGCCAGCACACAAACACACAACAAACTGCAAGGACCCACACTCAAACGCATTCTCTCCATGTCCCTTTCTGTGCTTGTCTCTGAATGGAAGAAGCTACTGGGACTTTGGCGTGCTTATTTTTAGCTGCTGCAGTCCTTTTCTGTGGAGTGACGTCTCCCACGGTCTCCCCCAGCTGTTTTTATCAAGTCACTCTGTCAGGCAGGAAACCCCACACTGCTGCATTATTCATCCCCTGCTATTGAGACAGGGGAATCGGAAGTCCCGACCACCACTTTGATGACATGCAAGAAGGCGGAAAGACTTACGCCGCTTACATCTGCTGTCACCTGTGCATTCGCAGATTCTGTGATCTTCAAGTTGAACACAGGAATCATAAATGAGACTGTTCAAGTGTGTGGCTGGTGGCCTTAAAATTGAGGAGAGGAGGGGGGGGGACTTCTGTGGATAAATGTGTGCAAGGGTATTTTCTGTGCATACAATTATGCATTCATGTGTGTGTGCTAAATCTTCTGTTCTCGTATGCAAAAGAAGATCAAATTTAGCTTAATGTTATTTTCACCCACTTTTCCCGCCGGTATTGCATTTATGCAATGCGCTCATTAAAGCCATCCATCATCTACATAGCTGTGGGTTTCCCCTTGTACAGGCAGCACAGCTCTCTTCTGAACTATAAATATCTTTCATGGAGGAACACCCTCCCAAGGCTTTGTCAGAGACAAATCTAACCACCAGCTTGGATAAAATATGTCTACGTACATTATTGGGTAATTACATAATCTCAACATTCTGACAGGCAACTGATGTATTTGAGAAATGGAAACCGTGTGTCCCTCATATATCCTATTTCTCAAGTCTGTGAGCCGCTTAGATTTGATCGAGATTGTTGCTGTAAGGAATATGGTTGATCCTCCATCATACATTATTTTTTCTCAGCCTAACGTCATAACAGAAATACGGCAAAGATTAATGGAATCAAAGTATTACACTCACACAAAGGTAGCACTCGAAGAATGAAGGCATGTGTATATCAAACCTGATGTGAAAGTATGCAGTGTGACTGGTTATGACGATATCTGTCAATATTCGGGTGTTTGCATAAATGCGCGATCCTGATTGACAGTACGACTTCCTGTGTTGACTCAGGCTGATTGAGTTGGAGATGGAAGTGCACTCTGCTGGCAGCGTTCTCCATTTGTCACCATCTTGAGCCGTGAGATGGGACGGCAGGCGCCCGCCGGACCCGAGAGCTCCTGTCTGCCTCTCTGTAATCCCATTCTTAGCATGTACAGGCACGTCTACGGCCCCCAAGAACACCCATCTGGTGGAAACTAATCCATTGATCCCTCTCCGTGTGTCAGTCACAAAAGCAGTTAGAGCTATGAGCTACAGAGCTATGCTATGTCAAGTGTGGCCCTTAAAGCTCAGGAATCGATAGTGTGCAAGTAATTTAGGATGCAAATGGTCAAATGATGGCTTGGTGTGTGCGGCTGGCACAGCAAGAGAGGATGTGTGGTTGGGAGAGATGCTTCTGTAATTAAGATTGAACCCTTTTCATCATGCATAACATGTATGAACAAGGCACGTTTTAATTAAAGATATGTGTGTCTGTGTCGAAGGTCTGAGCAATAAAGCCACCAGGAAGCTTAATTTATCATCCGGTTTTTTTCTAAAGTCTGAGGACACTTTTCCCTCCTCTGTTTGTATCGCGTCTAGGAATAAAACCCAAATATAAAGTGATATAGAATGATTTATGAAAGAGGCTCATTGGAGAGTAGGGCAATGAAAATGCCATCCGCCTGAAAATCTAATAAGCATCCTCTCTGAATCGAGGAAAGAGTCGGTGGCATGTACAGGAAGCCTTCCACAGGGTGATCATGTATTAAACAGACTTCCCCTCGTTAAATATTCATGGGCAGAGATTTACTCATTAATCTTTCATTATCTTCTATCTCTCTATTTTGCATACATCAGGAGCTTGGAGATGTTACAATCACCTTCATTTCACATTTTCCGGCGCGGGGATGTTTGCAAATTCTCGCTGATTGTTTTGTGCTTCAGATAATGAGTCATGTCTTTGTTCAAGGTTTCTTATGTTGTCGTATGTAATGCAATTGTTTGTGATGTCAGGCGGGTAGATTTCTGGATCCTAGCTCAAGGGCTTCAGTGGATGACCACACACTGCTGATGCTCAACAGGACCGAGCTGCATCAACACACACGTTGGTGCTTCGAACTTTACACAAGTCAATATGGATGCACCAACACACATGAAGAAAAAAGGCAGTTGTGGAAGATGGAATCAGAAACTCCAACAAATCCTATCTTAGTATTGTCTTTTAAAGTACAGAAAAAAGGGATGGGGATCTCATTTATTTTTTAAAAACCAACACAATATTTAGTTTATTCCGATGCATTGACGTCTGAGAAGCATTTTACAATTGTCCTGGTTGAGGTTTAGCTTATTTGAACTTTTCTTATATAAATATATGGTCTTTTTTCAAACTTGAGGGTCAGGTTTCCTCCCTAGGATAACAAGATTGTTGAATATTCTCTATTATAACTCAAGCCTTCTTTTGTAAATAATCTGGATAATCTGACAGTTATTAACAATCTGAAAAGCTGAGTACGGATTTTTGTCCCAAGCCAAAAGGATAATGATAATGCTTTGCAATTCATAAGGTGATTGGATTTTTTTAATATAAAATCTTATTAGTAATAGTCACCCTAGCTGTCAAAAAACGTTTGTGAAATGGAAATACTAAAACAAAATGGAACAAGTACCTTAAGACTGTACTGTATTCCATACTAATTCGTTATTTCCTCATTATTTCCTATTATTTATTCATGTGAATTAAATGATTTACTATGTCTTCTTTTTATATTTAGTTTTAAAAGTTTACTTATTTATTTTATCTTGTTTTTCATTAGTTTTTTACTGATGCTTCTTGTTATTGCACTATCCCCTGTGCTACCGTAACACTGCAGATTCCCCCGCTGTGGGGCTGATAAATGATTATCTTGTGCTTCCACTAATAACAGGCACATACAGTCGTAGATCAAAAACATGTACCTTCTGTACTACCATAAAAAGGCATAAAGAGAACAGGATGTGTGTTTGCTTTATAGTCCCTCGTATGATCCGCATTCATATCAGCACTCAGTCCTTTTGAAATCGTGTGACGTGAACGATCTAAATGAGACTTTTGGTGGAGAGGAAGTTCATACTGTTGCTCCGAGATGAAAGAAGTTGGTTCACAGAGGTCAGTAGTTCACTGGCTGCGTACTCCGCTTCCTAGAACCGCCTCCAGTATGATTAAGGATGTGCTGTGATGTGATCCCGGTGATTACCATGGATGACTATAGGAGGGCAGCGCTGGGAGATGGTGTGTAGGACTTCAGGGGGACACTGGTGGGAAGGTGCTTTATCGACCTGCTGCCTCGGATTCCTGTTAATAATATACAGGGACTTATCACGCCTCCACATGTGCACAATGCATAGATGAAAAGCACACACCAAGATGCCAGAGAAAGGCTTTAAATATTTCACACGAGCACAACAATCTGAAAAGAGATGTGAACTTAATAATACCATAAATCTGTGTTTTTCTCCATGTGAGGAAAAAACATGATAATTGGCACAATCTAAATGTTGCTGCTTATAATGACTTTTTCTCTCTGCTTTGGTCCCTGACATCTTCACTATCCGAGTAGTGCAGACCTTGTTAGCATGTCCACTCGCTTTCTTTATAGTATGTCTTACTGAAAACAATGCAGCTCTGCGGGAGTTTCTGGCAAAACATAATATTCTCCACTGAAAAAGTTATTTCTAACTTCAACCCTAGTATAAGCTTGACTGGAAACAAACACACAGCTTCTATTTGTCATACATTTCTTTGTCTTTTCTTGGAATTCAAACGGGACTCGAAACGCTGTAAATTGCTCCGGATATTTATTTATCTCAACAATATTTCCAGCCTTCTTGCTATTCCTGCAATCAACTGAAATGACTAATGTGATAGTGAATCAGTGCTGTGCAGAAGCCAGTCAGCCTCATGCTGTTCCCAGTGGTCACCCGGCTTTCAGGAGGTATGCATGTCTTCCATCTGTTGTTATTTGGACACCCGCTGGCACCATACAATGATACGTTGATTCATAACCATTGGCAGGTTGTCAGACTTTTATTCAGAATAAAAATGAATTACAGACTAGAGTAGGTTGTTTAGTACATCCCTAGTCTACTGAATATGAATTGGTAAAGTTAATTTTAGAAAATGTCTGAACTTAGCTTCTAAAGTTGGAGCCCAGCTGATATCAGCAAATGTTTCTTTTTTATGGCAGATATATCAGTGTGTGTCTTGTCTGATGATAAACACAAAATCCTGCAGAATGCCATTGCTTGAGTTAAAAAGGTCTTATTAGGCATTTTAGGGTTTTCCTTTTCAAGTATTGTTATATGTTTTTTTTTGCATGCAAATGGTCTGCAGAGGCTAAAATCCCAAAGTTCTCTCCAGAGGGAGTTTCCAACACATTGTATGTGTTAGGCTAAGGGGCGGGACATTTCTAAGTGATTGGCCAATCACAACAGAGATGGTCAGCTAAGAGCAGAGGTTGAAAAGGGGTGAGTATGAGAAAAATATAGACCTTTTTGAACATTAAAGCATGCAAACATCTCAAATTAGAAGCACAAAAAACAAACCTGAAAATTAGGATAATAGGTCCCCTTTAGTTTCGAAAATATGCTGTATGCAGTTTACATGACCAAAGAGCAAATACTTTTTTTTTTACGAGAAGTTTATCACTTCTCAAAACAAAATATCTTTATTGTAATGGACCTTAAAAAAAAGATCTAATTAAGACCAGAACAGGAGGGAAATATACAAAAACGAGTGTGCCAGGTGAAGTAAGTGGCATATAAGATGCATGGCTGGATGTAGGGAGGGGTTAATGTCTTGTAAAACACGTGGTAAAGTAATCAAACATGAATCGGTTGACCCCACCTGAGTTCAATTCCCAGCGTCCCTCGACACTAACATTGCACCGTGTCATCTTAATCACTACTGACACGCCCCCTATTGTGCCTCCCTCCCACTTCAGCACACCTCATGTTCACGGTGACAAAATACAGAACAAAGAACACACTGGTGCTGCCACACAGCCATATGCACCACATCATGAAAGTAGTAACTTGTCTCTATCATGTTCATCGTCAATGACCCGAAACCTGATTGGTAGAGTAAACTCTGAAAAGGACACATGAACATCCCAGAAGTTTGCTTGCTGGCGCTGTATTCATCGAGGCAACCACGACTCGACTGATGAGAACTAATGGCGAGCCCCAGGACTCAAAGGGAGAGCATTGAATCAGATTGAAACAGCACAATACAGCAGAGTCACAGAGGCAGCCCAAACAGATGGGCGGCTGAACAGCTGTGCGTCTAAATGAACAGGATGTGTAGCTTCCAGCTGACAGCCCGTCTCAGTGGACATTGTGTTAGATACCGTCTAAAACTGTAATGAGATTACCAGTCATTTAGAAAAAAGGTAATTGATGTCTTTTTGAATTAATTAACACATTTAGAAGGAATTTAAAGTGAAAGGTTACACACTCATTTAGCCTGTCCCTTGTTTATTCCGTTAATTGAGTATTTTGTTTGCCTTTTGTTGGAGGGTAATCTAGAGACATCATTTTTTCAAGTTGTAACGTTTGGTAGTGTCTGAAACAGGAATGTTAAAACATATTTATTTGCAAGCAGAAACAACCATGATATGTCACTGAGCCTTCAAAGCTGTACTGATTAGTCTCTGCGTCAGAAATCATCAAAACGCTGATATTTATGTCCATAAAATATAGTATTTACAAATTAGACCTCAAACATCATTAGCATTCATTAAAAGTTGTGTTTCTTCCCACCAGACAAACATAAATCCATCATTCACGCTAAGACGCTTCGTAGAGCTTAAAAGTCAATGTCGTTCAAACGACACCTTTAACATTACATTGGTCATTTTATATCCTTCATATATTAGTATTGATTAGCGCAACACTCAAGTACAACCATCTCACTGCTAGCTAACCTTACCTCAGGGACCTCAAATGTATAATACATCTGAAATATATCACAATTGCTTTCCAGAGTGCTAACTGTGGAGCTGTCCTGGGACGACAATCTTCTGTGACCTTCCAGACTTTCTTCACCTGGTGAACTTGAGACATATTTTATATCTTATGTATTCAGGATACTGAGTCTGTAGGTGATTTCCATTAGGCTCATGGCTCCCTGCTTCCTCACTCTCATCTCTCACCTAAAATGTATGAACACTCGATTTGTTTATCTCAGCCTTCTCTGGAATAAGATAATTAGGTTTTTTTTTTTTTTGGCTCAAGCTATTAACTATAATATTACAAACCCTGTCCGGATAAACAAAAATATACACTTCTCCTTGATGAAATGAGCAATGCAATAACAAGGCAGCCTTTCTCCATAACAATACTTCATTAAAGATTGGTCATTTATATTTGGGCTCAGCAGACGATTAGTATAAAAGAAACGTGGTCTTTTTAGAGGAACGGGTGGTGCAGGCTGCCCCCTAGATCGAGACATTGAGCAACACCTAAACAGCATAATGCAATGGAGCTTGATTAGCATTTCAAAATACATCATTTATGCACCTTTTGCACAGAAACCATTACACAAAAGGAACATTAAACATAACAAGAATATGAGATGTTATGCATAATTAGTATTTGACTCATCTGTGTGAAATGGTCCCCTCACTTATTCATAGGTACATTAAAGGGCCCATGTCATGCTTTTCCGGTTATTACCCGTCCCCTTGTGTGTTATGAAGGTTTTTCTGCATGTAAACGGTCAAAAATCCTCAAAGTACACCCTGTAGCGAGTAAAACTCTAACACAGTCTATGCTGCCCCTAAACGCCTCGTTGGAGATTTCTCATTTTCTTCCAGGGTACTCTGACGTGTGAATACCCAGAGGTCACACCCTCTGCCAGCCTTTCACGAAACAAAGCTTCCCAAACCTTTCAGCGATTCATGCCGGATGTGTACAGCGTAGGGCACTGTTGCTGTTCAATGCTGTTCCTACTTTGTTTGGACCAGAGGGAGATTTGGGTACACAACCTGTAAGTATTCATTGTTGTTTGTGTATTTATGATGTTTAAAACAAACAAGGTATCTACCACGACTGTTTAAATGGGTAAACGTTTTTCGGACTACAACTTTGGGATCGCGGAGAAATGCTCTCCGCAGACCCATGCTCACAGCGTTAAACCTTTTTCTTACTCAATATCAAGCCACACTTATTGTTTTTACTTCGGCTGTGAGTGTTTGTGTGTGCTCAGGATGAGTTTTGCTTGTTCTCGCCGTATCTCCTCGCAGCAGATCGCAGCAACGAGCCTCGCAGCGTCCCGATCAATCAGAGCACACTGGGCTCACAGGGAGGGGGGGCAGGAGCTCCAACAAGCCGTTTAGGACAGAGAGTGAATACCATGGTGAATACACATACTATATAGAGATGCTGTATGAGAAACCAATGTGAGTTTGGAAAATTGCACAGTATAAATCTATTCTAGTAGACCTCAACAATGGAAATATGAGCAGTAGAAATGGCCATGACATGGGATCTTCAAGATTGAAACATTGTCTTCAGAGGTGGCCACCCACATGTGCCCACCCGCGCTGATGTGAGACACACTTCACTCCTCTGTCAGTCAATATCGCCTCAGACTGGGTACAAAAGGTACCAGCTGCCATGAGGCGCCTGCAGCACTGTGACCTTCCTGCCTCTGCATCTCGCTGGCTATTTTTTTATTTATTTATTAGATTTGCTGTTTATTAAGGGGATGGAGACCCTGGGAGAGAACCTGTGAGCTTCACAAAAAGTTCATAAAATGTGAACATCCCCTTCTTTTAAGTTTAGGCTTTAAATGTGAGATGTATTGGCAGTATCACCGGCTTGAGGAGACCGTTTGTTTTTCATTCCAAAGTTTCAGTGCGGTTTGAAACTCTTGGTCCATGAAAGAGGGCGGATGGGGACTGGATGTGTCACCAGGTTGATGACGTGCTGCCAAAGGGAAACGTCTCTAAAGGCACATACATCTGACATGTGGGGTTTCTACCGTCTAATGGTTTCTGATGAGAATGAAAACATCCTGAGACAAGAACAGCTATTCTTAGGAGAGAGGGGATAAAAACAGATCTAATTTCTCGAAGCTCCAGGACATTTCAAAAACAAGGATGTTAGACATTACTTAAGTACTTAAATGCATTTTATATAACAGATGAAGGATTGTTTTTTTTATCATTTGAAAAGATAAATATCAATTGAAATGCTACTCTTTGCCTGCACCCTATCATTCCTGGGGACTAGTAGTGGTTTTCAGGGGTGTTTGTAATCCTGCAGGCTGATCATGTACTCTTAAATAAATAAATAAAAAAAGCGATAACAAATCAATCAATGCAATGTTCTCAACGCCACATGTTCAATTCTGGGTGCAATAAGATGTTTGTGGTCAAAGGAAATTGTTGTTTCTTAAAACTATGATAATGTTTTTTTCTCACTGCAGATTTGAAACATACTTTGATCTTTCGGCCACTTCAAACTTTTTTTTAAATGTTGGTTCTGAAAGCCACCACCAAATCCATTAGTGTGTGCTGCACCATATTTGCAATTAGAGAGATCATTATAGGCAGACATGTTCAAGCAGGAAACAGTTATGTTTTTCAGAGGGAAACTTCAACCCATTATTTTCCCCTCTTAAAAAAACATCCATATCTTCAGGTAATAAAGAGCACAGTTTAGTGACGAAGCCTATTAAGCCGACCTGGCTGTCCAAAAACTCTGGCAGGTAGATGTGTGATGCCTAAACTAATCCCACTCCTCAGAGACCCTTTTACTTTTTCCTCTGTACAAAGACAAAAGTACAACATGAACTGTCTCCTCTTGGCAGTGTGGCATGGACTATGTTGATCAGACTAAATGGTCCAAAAATGTCTATACTTCTGGACATAAGGCTGCAATTTGCACTGAAAGTACGAACGGTGCTTTTGCATTCCATCAAAGTCAGGAAAATCCTGTACTGTAAGTCCGAGCTGATTTCTACCAGATCGTGTCGGGCATTGAAAAAGATTTAGCCTTCCCAGAGAGTAAGTGATGCTTAGGAAGTGAGACTCTTCAGGAGGAGTTTTCTGTCTGAGGAGCTTAACGTCAAAGCTTTAATGCAAATATATCTCTGGTTACATATCTTGCATGTTTGTGCTTTGGCTTTGTTTTTTTATTTCAAGGCTCACTCGCAGTATTCTCTAAGGACGTTCACTCGGTCCTCACCCACTTTCATTGAAGCAACTTCTTATTTCACTGCAAGACAACTTTAGAGGACTGAAGACTCTGCTCAATATTTCATTATAACTATATTTAAACAGAACATGCTTTTTTTTAATAGATGCACAAATCAAGGTGAGAAGTTATCGACTATGATCGGAAATGTATACTATTATGCATCCTTCTGATAATGAATAATAGCCGATAAATCATCGCTAACACTACGAAGCCAATTGGCTTGCATTCACTTGACAATAGCAGAATCTACGCACACAGTTGGTGGTGGTATGCACTTCAAAATGGGTTTGCAATCTGCCAGTTACCCCAGAAAAGAAGAACACCACTGACTAAAGAGCCAACCATGTTGTAGCCGGTATGCATATTTTTCAACATGATAGAAAATGGTATGTGCTTTACCAATACAAGTAAATGTTGTTTTACATTGAAGAGTCAGAAATGTTCTTTGTTGTGTTCACAATATGGTTATCAATTAGATTTGGTTAGATCACAGTTGTGGTATCAAATCATACTTACCGTGTCTTACCCTCAGGTGTGCATAAATAACAGATAATGATCATTCTTTATAACAAACAAATATTTAATAGGATCTATTTTGTAACATATATCAGTCAGGAGAAGCTGGTAATGATTCGTAATCAGTATCGGCTGAAAAAAATCCATGTCATGAATCCCTAGTTATTTGTAATACTGACTGTGGGGTTACTTTGTTGGACTTAATGCAAATGTTCTTTGTGTGCCTCCTACGCATGTGGTTGTTGTACATATTGTGTCCGTGTGTGCACATATGTGGACCGCTGATGTGCGCGTATACAGACACACATTTGCATAATTATGCAACTACTCGTGTGTTCACGTATACCTCCTCTCCCCCTCCTCGCAAATGGTTCATCTGTCTGCCGTTTTTACAGGACATCTTGTGTTTATTTTTAGCTGAAATTGAAAATAGCACATCAAATGTGGCTTTTCGAACAATCAACATCAACACCGACAATTGGCGGGTATATTTTTCCTCGTGGTTAGTCTGCGTTCTGTTTGGATCTATTTCTGAACTCACCAGGGAAATGTTATATCGGCTGTGATCTGTCCCGCTAACTGAGGGCAGCGGCTGCAGCGCTGCAGCTTCACAGGAGGCTCAACTGCTCCTGCATCACTGCTGGCAAAATCAACAAATTTGCTCTCTGAAATAAACTCTGGTGCAAAAACAGTCAACATCTGGCGACTGCTGTGCTTGCCAATCTTCTGGCATTTAGTCTCCAGCCCTCCTGTGTTTTTGCTTTATATCAATTCAGCTCTCAAGGCAGGAATACTGAGCCAGCATTGGGCTTTTGAAAAAGTGACCAGAGCCTCAAATTTCAAATCTAAAACCGTTAAATCCGTTAAATCCAGCACACTCATTGCACATATATTGCCTTGGTTTGTTTTTGATAGGGGTTCATCAAAAGGTAAAAGTGTACTGTTTGCACAATCCTGGTATTACAGTGTAGATAGATTTTCTTTCTTTAATCAATAATTGATGTGTCTTTGGGTCTTATAACACACATAACGGTCCACACATTTACAAGCCTACGAATGGGAATTTAAAGATAAAAGCACATTTTATTTCTGTTGATTTGCCATTGAGTCCATTTCTTCAAAGAAGTCGTCAAAAGCCAACATATCTAATATAAGTATTGCAGTGCTTTGCAGATCCTCAAAGCAACATCATTATCACGATGTTATATCTCTTAATAATTAGAACAATGATTCTGAAATATTAGATATATTCAGACCTAGAACAAACCAAGTACATGTATTGAATGAAAAAAGGTTAAGTATGTTTCTAATACAGCTTTTTTCTTTTCAGATGAACATAGTCATTTTAAGCCAAGAGGTATCACATGTTGATGGCTGATGATCTTCAGTTTTTTCTTTACTTTGCAAAGTCTTAATAAAACCAATTTATCACAGCCTTCAACAACAACACCCCCATATTTTTCTGAAGACCTTTCACCACTGTAGGGATCAACACGGGAAGTTGTGAAAAACACCTTTGCAAGAACACTGGCGCTTATATTTCATCTTAACCTTGAATTTATTATGCTTTGCATGATGTTTATTAGACCTAAAGGCTATCGACCAGAACATATAGAAGTATTATCATGCAGGCAAGAAAGAAAATGGTGCCAGACGTGTAGACAATGAAGCATCATCACCTTAAGTGTGAATGTACCCACAAACACATTGGATATGTCTTTATTGTTATTCCTTTCATTCCAGTGTGGCTAGTCAGACACCGCCAATCATTTGTCTTCACGGCCTTGAACACACACGACCACATCCTGTCCAAAGCCCGCTGCCAGGTCTATATCCAACTCCGAGGGCAATCAAATATTTACCGACCAAAATAACGACGAGAAATCTTGCCATCTGAATAACAAAAGACTTCACCCTGCTTTTAATAAACCTCAGATTCCCAAATCAATCTGAATTAAAGTATTTGATTACCAGTTTCCTAGCAACCCAAGACCACGGCCATCTGTTGCTTCTGCAGACAGACGAGTCGGCCGGCGCTGCAGCCAGCAGGGAGGAATTCCTCCACGCTTTCCTCCTCTAAAGCTCATGCAGAGGTCTCTCCACAAGGACACAATTTGCGATATCTAAGAAGTACCTCACAAAAACTGTTTTCCAAAGTGCATTCTGTTCAATAATTTAGCATTGGACTGAAGGAAAAAATGCAATATTCATACAGACAAATGTCCCACTCTATTCCGTTCAGGCCCCTTGGAGGACCGAGAGGATGCCACACACTTCCTCTGATTACGAGACACAAGAGTAGCCTACACAAGGTATCAGTTAGACATCAGCTGGAGACAACTCCTGCCAGAGGATAAGCTAAACACACACCAAGCATGTTGGGAGCCTGTGAGTTCATCAGATTGAAGCACGATCCGAAGGGAAGCCAACAGCACATCAATCATAGATATAAAACATGAATCGAATTGGGCGACAATTACCTTAGAGCCTATGACTGACAGAGGCGGTTGTTTCTGCTAGGGAGTCCGGTCGTCTTTAGAAGGTTGTTGGTTCGATCCCAGCCAGAGCAGTCAACATGTCGATGTATCCTTGGGCAAGATAGTTAACCCTGAGTTGCTCCTGATGGCATGGCCAACAGTGTGTGAATGTTAGCTTCCCTAGAGCAAATGGTACTACTCTGTATGAATGAGGTGTGATTGGGTGAATGTAAATGAATGCAAGCAATATAACGTAAAGTAATGTAAAGCACTTTGAAGGGTCGAAAAGCGCTATATAAGTACAGTCCATTTACCATTGTTTTTAATTCAAATAAACATATTATTCTCTTTAAGTTGTACAATATATCTTCAAATCATACATGCATTTTGACTATTTTTCTCTTTTCAGGAAATAGACGGATGTGATTGGACAGTTTTTGATTCATGTTTAAAGGGAAAAAAAACAACAAGAGATGGGTGCAACTGGAGAGGAAAAATAATGAGAAAAGAAAACACACAACGGCACGTAACGTTGAGGTACCGCTGGCTTTTCTTTGCTGTTTTTATTATCCCTAGCTGTTGACCTTCAAGACAATTGTGTTGCAAACACGATTGAGCTCTTGGGAAATATAGTTTGCCCATATGCATTTTAAATGTACTGAATGTTGTTAGACAATAAAATAATCAATAATTGTATTTGTACAGCACTTTTCAAGGACGTGGCAGTGCTCTCTGCTGAAGGCCAGGGTGATACAAACAACATAAGAAAAGACAATACTGTACAGGACACTACAACAACATTGATAAAGGTATAAACAAAACTGACACAAAAATAACCAATGGAATAAACAGAATCTTCTGGTTGCATGAGAGATTCGTATTATGCAATCAAATAAATGAATAGGCTCCAAGCCGAAGCCTAAACACCCCTAATGGCATTTCATGACAAATCGCCTCCAAAGCCACAGAGGACATTACACAACTGCTTTCACAGGCTGGTTAGTTAGTAACCTAATTGTTAAAATCACCGGTGTTCCCCATAGAGACATGATTTAAAAGCAGTTCTCGCAGAACAAATACTAAACTGAGGCACCAGTACAGCCGAAGCTCCATTACTCCTTGACTTTATTTTGGACTCCGAGCAGCTGGCAGAACAAAAGACCCAACCCCAGTAGGTACAAGAGGCCTTTTAGGACATGGGCTAAGATGTTCACTTATGCACCACGCCATGTATGTAAAAAGAAAAAAGCACTTATATACTAACTAAGAACTCATATACTAACTAAGCACTTCTGTACTAACAAAGGACTGGCTTATCTAAAGCCAGTTGAGTAGCACTTCATGCTTTGGCTCTATGAAACCTAATGTACTTATATGATTCTGTTTTCTTCAAGTTTATATCTTCTTGGTCGAATGCACTTATTGTAAGTTGCTTTGGATAAAAGCGTCAGCTAAATGCAATGCAATGTAATGTAATGTAATGTAATGTAATGAGATCAATTTAAATTTTGATTGATTCTTGATTCTTGAAGAAATTGGCAACAAGGAGCTAAACATGTGGAATGAGGATGAAGTTGGGCCTCTTGATCAAACTGATAGTAGTAGGAGATGCCATTTGTTTAGATGCTGGGTTTTCTTGGAAAATGAAAAAAATCTGAAGATCATGTTGGCGCTGGGAAAGTGTTGATTTGCTCAATAGTATTTCTGAAATAGTGAGATGACAGGATATCAATAATACTGAAGCATCCAACAACCACTTGGCTACCGCTGTTATATACACCAAACCCGCTGATCACTGGGACACACAAGAATATTACGCTTTTTGTATCATTCATATTTTATTTGACAATATAAAGAAATATGCTGACTACCTACCAAGCACATCACATGACAAGTTATAAAATCTGCCTTAAATTGAGTTTACTTCAGACTCCTTTCTTGGAATATTCTCTGTCGAGAGTGCTTTGTGATCTCTGGATAAGCCGACCAGCTCTGCAACTCGCTCCCACCAAACCTTCCAATTCAGTTTTGTTGTGTCCAACCAATTCTGTGATTTTAGAGAGCTGGGCTGTTTCTCAATCGCGAGGATGCTTCCTTTGTAGCACATGTCTTCCGAGTCACTTCCTTCAGAAGCTAGGCAAGAATTATTCCTGGCATTTGGAAAACGAAGAGTGTAACAGGCTAGCAAGTGTGCAGGTGTGCATCATATGAGAGGCCCCGCCTTACATTTTCCCCCACAGATTTGGGGAAATTGGTCCGTGCGCAAAGCATTGTGGGGATTTGAAGGACGCGAAGTCTACCCATGTGCAGCCTCGAAATTACCCCCAAACCAAGGACGCAGCCTCGGTGGAATTCCAAGTATGCTGGAGATTGGAACAGTCTTTCGGCGGCACTCGATGACGTAGTATCCTTGAAATATTGGCTTGGAAGCCAGTTTCCTCGAGATTGAGAAACGGCCCTGGTTTTCACGTAGCCTTCGAGCATGGCCATTTGTAAAAGCTAGAAACACTTCTGATTTTGAGAGGATATTCAGAAACATGTGCAATGAACACGTTCTGATTGAGCACAACCCGACCCTTAGTCTTTTGCTTTGAATAGCAATAAAGCTTCTTTGTATTTCATTTTAAAAAGTTGATTTTGCTCTCTGTTTGATTTGTATAGTTTTGACTTTATCACGTACCTTTCTAAACCACTAATTCTGTATTTGAGGTGGAGGAGTTTTGGATTGACAACACATTTGTCCTAATTTTGACAAAGTTCCATGTAGCTTCTTTGCAGCTTCTTTGTGTTGCGGCCAGCCAGAGCAGCCAGCATTCAGTCTCGCTGTGTAGCTTTGTTTCTTTTACTTTCTTCTGAGACAGTTCAGGTGTCTTTTTATGTTGGCTTGTGTTGTGAGTTGCTCCAAGAATCACGATAATATCTTTGCTCAGCTGAGAGTTTGTGGCAGTTTTGGCAGTGAGACACGAAAGCTTTTTAAAATATCCTCTCTCTCTCTCTCTCTCTCTCTCTCTCCTCTTGTTTCCTGTATCCTTTCCCTGCCTCAAAGACATAGTGATTTGACTCCAGGCTGTGTTTGCTATACACTGCAGCATCACCGAGACATTCAATAATCTCTGTTTATAATTAGAAGCTGTAGTAGCGCACTCATTTCCCCTCTTTATTACTTTCTGGTTGCTGTTGGCTTGTGTCCCTGGTTTGATGATATGAGCTATATTTACCCACCATATGGCTACCTGACATAAAAGTCAACTCTATAATATCCACGGTTTTATTTCAGCATATTAATTTCCCTCATGGTTCTGTGAGAAATTATTCCGAAACACAATATCAGAGTCACTCAACTTCTCTTTATAACTTAAGTTAGATGCCGCATTTCATAAAAACCCATCCATGTTTTGGTGACTTCAGCAGTCAGCATAAAATAAACACTTCATGAATTCAAAAGGAAGCACTTAAACATTAAACAGTAAATCTTTGTTTGCGTTAGCTGTTGTCTTTTTGCTCGTAAGGTCCTCCCATTTCCCTCCCATGGCCACCACTTGCCTCATTACACCATTCAGCCTTGGCGCTGGTGCGAAGGGGGCAAACCAGCCCCTTTGGAATCCTTCAATGGCCATTATTAGTATTCTGTGGGGAAATAAAAGGACCCATCTGTGGAGGTAGTGATGAGGGGGTGACAGGAGGACAGGGGGAGGAGAGGCAGGGTGGGGCGTCCCCGGAGAGAATGAGGGATTAACTACTGACACATGGAGCCTTCTAATAAGGCGGTGTCGAGAACCCAATCTATAGGATCAGTACATGCATGTGCAACACACACCAGACACACAACCAACATACTTTTATATGTATGTTTAGTTTCATATAAGCAGACTAGTTTCTCACACACTCAAGCAGAGACTCTATCACACACACACACACACACACACACACACACACACACACACACACACACACACACACACACACACACACACACACACACACACACACACACACACACACACACACACACACACACACACACACACACACACACACACACAAACTCTGCCTCTTTATTAAATTTGTAGTAGGGCCACATCTGGTCACATACACCCCGAGAACAAAGGGGAGAGGCGGAAGGGGGGGAGAAAAGCCCAGTGTCAGATATGGAGATTTAATTCCCTGCGCAGAGTATTAATGTGCGTGTGCACGCGCCAAGCATCTGTCACATATAATTGGAGGGTGTCAGGTGCGGACGCAAGGCCAGATTCAGTCCACCCACAACATGAATTGTCTGCTCCTGTGACTGGTAGAATCTGTGTGTCAACATCTATATTTATTATGGGCCTGACCCAGGGGTTTTGGGAACGATGACTGCCTGATGGGGGATGAATGACTCGGGTTGTCATGAATCACGCTGTATCGCCCGGAAGAACGGGAGCGTCATTAAATGTCGCTGTTATAATTTTAATCAGAATTCATTGATTGTCCAGAGCCTTTCTCCAGAATAATTGCTGAGTGATTCAAAAAATAAATTCATATCATGATATTTTGACCAAATACCACTCAATCAATATTGTTGACAATTGGTGTTTTAAAAATAACTTACTCAATGAAATATTTGTTAAGTCATCATCCGTAAAGTTGTTTTAATGACTAAGCAGGTAAAGGTAAATACCAGAAAATCTCGAATACGTTACGTAACTGTCAGCCTTTAAAACCAGGAAATGAAAACACTTACAATATCCCAAATCTCAAAAGATATCTGCTCTCCTATCACAAATTGCTTTCTGCCCCCCCGTTTCTATACATTTTGTTTGTTTGTCGGATGTATACATTGTCCAATTGTTGAAATAGTAGAATACATATTAAAAAAATATCGATTTATTATATAATAAATCGATATTTTTTTAATATGTATATATACCCCCCCATATATATAACTATTGACCAGAGCATGTCTTGAATCGGATTTATGTCGAGTAAAACAATCCTACCAGTGTCTGTTGTGGGTAATAGAGTTAAAGGTGGGGTAGGTAAGTTTGAGAAACCGGCTCGAGATACACTTGTTGTTATATTCCATGGAATGCTCTTAACATCCTGATAGCAATGAATATCTGAAGTGCTTTGACAAAACATCCATACAAAAATATCATCTGTGGAAGCCGTAGTACTGTAAAAAGCACGCCCAATCACTTTAGCCGGCCCGGCTAAAATAACTGGATGGCCTACCTGCCTGTCAGCCTTCCACCTGTGCACAAACTTATCTCGTGCCCTCGTTGGTCATGTGCGCATTCGTGTGTGTTGGAGGAGGGGCTCTGTAAGGAAGTGGCAGATTTCTTCCGGCTGTGTTCTTTCAAATTCTTGCACGCTCAAGCTGGTTTCTCCAAAATTACCTACCCACCTTTAATATAGGATCTTTGTTAAACTAAACAACTTGTTTGTTTGTTTCCAAGTATGACACACACACACACACCCCCCCCCCCCCACACACACACACACACACATACACACACACACACACACACACACACACACACACACACACACACACACACACACACACACACACACACACACACACACACACACACACACACACACACACACACACACACACACACACACACAGGGGATCCCAGTTCTTGCACGTGAGACCCTTCCTCTCATGAGACCTACCTGTCACCACCACACACTCACAGCCCCCCAGGAGTCTCCTATCCTTCTTCTAGAAGAACCCACTGCACCACGGACTCTAAGGAAGGCTTTGACACTTCCACACAGTCGTTTTGTTTGTGAAAGCAGTCCAAATTGTCTCGGTGTGCAGTTCTGCTTTCCGCTTTATCAGACCGCTCATGAATGTGTGCTGACTTGAGGAAAAGTATTGCTCATTACGTTCAGGTTTCATTCACGCTAGGTAGGTATTGTGTCACATAGGTTGATGAGACTGGGAGGATCACCCGAGGGACGAGGCAATTAATAGGCATGCAGAGCAGCCCCCACAACAACAACATGACAGGAGGGTTTTGTCTCCCTCACTCCCTCCCTCTAACTTACATTTAACTTAAATAACAATATGGTTTGGAGTGCTTTGGATAGAAATAGATCACAACGACTGGAGGAGAGACAAGGTAATGTAATGTCATTCACTGCAAATCAGGTCCCGCTGGCTTCCTGAGATACGGTGGTTCCAGAAATAGAGGTTTGCTGACAGGGGAAGTTGTTGCGACCAAAGATCGATATACTCTCACTCGCCCCCCCACTTTACGCCTAAGGCATTTTTCTGAGCGCTGCATTTTGTTTTCCCTGTTCCTGTCTAGCCGTGCCCCAACTTACGAGACGGTGGTTTTGACTCTAACAAAGTTTACTCATGAAACAATGTAATGCCTGCAGAGTCAGCTTAATGCGGATTTATGCACACTGAGGATTCAGGCATTTTCCTTAGAAGCATTCTTTTTTTAACAATTACAATTATGGCTGCAGTTATTGATTATTTTCAATATGGATAAGTCCTCCAAGAGACCGCCAGTCTGCCTCTAATGCCAATTCATCACTGTGGATAACAAGTCAAATATACTATAGTTACTTTTAGTATTATCACCTTCAGGAGTGAAAATACATTACAAATCAAAAATGTTGCAGCCTGGCAGGATGACTGATATTTAATAAGGCTATATTTGCTGCGGTGGTTTGAAGTGGTTGCATAGTCCAAATAAAATAGAGGTCAAGGAGAGACATGAAGGAGCATTAATGAGGACCTTGAGAAGGCTCTCCTGGTACAAAGGGGACAACAGGATGGACCAGTGTACCCGATGGAAAAGGAAATAGCACTTAGCATTTGGAGGATTTGAATAGCACCTAAATACTTCTGTGTCATATCACTCAGTTGGGAAACTTTCAAAAAGACTTTTCGACTGCAACCGTGGTAATTTTAGCCGTGTGCATAATTTGTTAGCGTCCCCGTGTAAACCGTTTCCATTAATCTCTTTGTATGCGTATGGCTGTAAAAAGCCGAATCATTGCTGTTTGTATTATGCATTTTTATCCATGGAGGTTTTACATTTGCACAACTATCCCAGAGTCTGGAAAATCTATTCCTATGTGTGAGATGTCAGGATGGGAAACATTTGCAGTGGGCCACACAATGCCGGAGTAAACCAGCAAGTTTAAAACTTTTTTGGCTTCTCTCATTCAAATAAATGAGCACAATCATGGAGTCTGGTATCCAATTTTAACTAAAGATTCATGCATTGGACAAAATCTGAGTTTTGCAGAATTGTTCAATCTCGCTTTTGTTGTTGTTGGGTGGAGACAACTTTAAATGAGTTTGACAGTGAGTCAATCCATACTCCTTACTCGACGTATGAGATTAGGTAATTTAACACTGGACAAATGTTGATTTGAAGACGTTCTTTACTCAAAGGTGACTCTGCAGTATCTGTTTCAAACTATTAATTAATCTCCCAAATGAACAGATAGATGGCGTGTGTCTGGCATAGTGCTGGGTTTTGCACTCTCTAGTTAAACACTGATGATTTTGCCGGCATGCGGCAGTCAATCTTTCCCCATATGGCTCTGAACATGCTCACAAGCTGCTGTCAGCCAGTGACTAGATGCCTCCTACACAACATGGTGGAAGTGATATGGGCCTACACGTCCAGCAGAACAGCAGCAGATGGTGATTATTCTGGACCCACGAGCCATTGTGATGGACACCTCTGAGACTGAGTGACAGCTGTTTCTCAGTGCGTGTGCTGATCAGCCACGGATCGGGGGGAATTACCTCAATGGGGGATTGGCAGGAAGTGTGGCAAAAACACCTTAATCACAGAAGTGATACACCCTCCATTAACTGATAATGGCGTGGTCAGAATCAGCGTAAGTCATTATAAACAATATTCAAAGTACAAGCACTTAAAATAGACTCATTAAGTTCTTCTTTGTTCCTGCAGCTGAATGAAACAATAACTTTATAATTGTCCCTCAAAATAGAGCTGTACTGTAAAAGGCATTTCAAAGCAGTCTATTTACAGATTGTAGTCATAGCTACAATATTTAATGCGGCTGATTTGATTTCCCACTACAGGAGGACCTCTGTAAAGGTAATTTACACGATGGTTATACAGATGTTAGCTGTCAAACTCTGAAAGGTGAGAATTGTTTATAATGAAAGCGGCTGCATGCATCTCACCTGCATGAATTTCTATCATCATTAGGAGAAAAAGCATCATTACCACACTGTTGAAAAACTTTAAAGCCAAACTGGGTCATTAGGTGACATTCACCATGGTAACATCCTATTTAAAATTAGGCATTATCTTAACTAATGTCTGTCAACTTGCTTTCAATTTGAAGACAGAATTATTTACGCTGGATGAGGCAGCTTTGAGTTAATTCTTGTTTCTTGAGTCAAACATTTTCAAATAAGGAATTTTGGATATACATCGTTGTCACTCAAAAAAATCTAATTTGACCATGTTTTAAGCAATAACATGTTATATAAGTCCCACTATGAATGATATATGAACAAACCTTAAGAATACAGATATGAATGAAATCTGAATGTTGGTTTAATAAATTGCTAATAAGTTGGAGATTTCTGGCTTAGAGTATAAATTAGGTATTATCAAATGCTAACAAACAATTACATTTAGGAGAAATATACAGAAACAAATAACATCAAGTGTTGTTAAAAACAAATCTAAATGTGTGTTATGGATTCGTTCTTTCCACTAGTCTAAAATAAATAGTCCAAACTATCACTGTAGTGTGTCGCCACGTTCTGCCCTCACTTTTGAATAAATGCTGAAATTAAGCCATTACCAGGTGAATGTCATATTGTCTTTCATTTTTTGTAAAGCACTTTGAATTGCCTTGTGTTGAAAAGTGCTATATAAATAAACTTGCCTTGCCTTGCCATTGATTAGATCTCAAAGGTATGTGGAAAGCTTCAGTACAGTAGTTTGTACTGATTCGTATCAGTCCACAAATACACACAATTTAAAAGTTTAATAAACACTATTAAATGATAGTCCTTCAGTTGAAAGTGCATTGAGCCGTTTTAACACAGGATTGATCTGAAACCATTGTGCAAGTATTGAATATGAACTTGCACAGTGCTTATGCAAAGTTGACTTGGTTGTTGACCTTGTCTTATCTTTATTATTAGTATAGATTAACGCATTGCTAACCCCAAGTTTCCTCCATGTTTTGCCTGTAAAATGTAGCCAACTAAAGAAATCTTTGAGTACAACATATTAAACCAGCGTCGCCTGCTGTGTGTAACGTCGGTCAATACCATTAGCGTAAACTAGATTATGTGCAGTGTGTTTGTTTTTATTTGGAGACGTCTCTGCTGCTAAGTTATTGCTGTGTTTTCTCACTGCATTTCTCAGTAATCACTGTGCCAGTACGCTGTGATGTCACTGGACTCACAGCAGCTGCCAAAACCCGAAAACAAACTGTCAGGAGCTGCTCGACTGAGACTGTAAATACCAGCAGCAACAAACACAGTGAGACAAGAATATCTGCATCTACGATATGATGTGATGTGAAATGAGCATGCATGATGTACTCGTCTATTAGAGATCATAGCAGGCAAACAGGCTGACAGATAGGGCAGAGAGTGAATAGCGGTGAATACACATACTTTACAGAGATGCTGTATGCGAAACCAATGTGAGTTTGGAAAATTGCACAGTATAAATCTATTTTAGTAGACCTCAACAATGGAATTAGGATCGGTGGAAATGGCCATGACATTGGACCTTTAAGCACTGAGCCTGTTTTTCAGGTTTCAGGCTCGAAAATGACATTTCCAGAATAAATGACCATAACTACACTTCTAAAAGGGGTCAATTAATCATCTTTTTTCTCAAAGCAATGATAAACCTGTGAGTTGGATGTAGAAGAGTCAGAATCAATATAGATGTTTTTTTTTAAAGAAAATTCAGATTGAACATCATAGCTTGTATATTGACGGTTGCATTTACATTATCTTTAGCACTTTAAAAACTAGGCCTGCATGAGTATTTTCAAACAGGAAGTAATCATTTGTATTTGCTGATCCAAAACAACAGTCCAGACTGTGACTCATGGCTATTGGTCTTAAAGGAAAACAGTCAGATGTGCATCTAATTAACAGCCCTTATTATCATTAGATTCATTTCTATTTATGTTTCTACAAATAAAAAAAGATTAACAACAAAACACATCTGTGGTACTTGTTCTCGCCGGATTCTTGCTGCTCTGAATTTGATTCCTCTTGAGTGTCGCCTTAATTAAATGAAATGTCATATGATGTAATGTAACGAAGGTCACTTCAAACCCAAACCATGATATTTTTCTCTGAACCTAACCAAGTTATTTTTGTGCCTAAATCAAATCAAATCAAATCAAAATCATGCCAAGTAATGTTGGCTGGTCTCTTTTGACACATCATATAACAGATTTGCTTTTCTCTTTGCTTTTTTTAGTCCTTTTGCCTTTAATACATAGATTGACCAAAAAGGGGGAGAAAGAGGAACAACTTGCAACAAAAGGCCACGGGTCGGACTCTAACCCAACAGGTGTGGAAAGGACTCAACCTTGGCCCATGTGGCCCCTGCTGGACCTGGTGAGCTACCTGTTCCCATGTTTACTTACTTACTTTTAAAGATATTGTTTTGGACAGAGAGTGCCTTTTTTGGAGATTCATGTTGAAAGGGGGAGATTAGGGGGGTGGGATTTCCTGAAGCTTCTGCAGGCTGGAAGCAGAACCTGTGTACTTGGCAGCCGACACCGCACATTGTTCAACAGAGAACTGCAACAGTTTTTGAGGCACAGACAAATTATGTTGTGATTTTTACTATGAGACGTATTTTTGGGTAATACTTGCAAACTAAGAACGATCCTTACATACATGCTGTGAGTGTGTTACAGCAATATGTCAATCAATGAGATGTAATAACATCCCCGATGGAAGAGCTGTGTAGTAGGAGAGCCCTGCGACAGAAGGGAAGTGAGAAAGAAGACATTGCACAAGCAGAGCGTGATACTCTTCTATGCGATGCAGATGCTGTCTCCCAGAGAGCGCAGGATGTCGCTCACAGGTGTGAATAAAGAGCCCGGCTGGTTTCCTCTCCTCCCCGTGTTTCCCACTCACACCTCTCTCCTTATCACACAGCCTCACTTATTTTGGTGCCGCCAAAGACAATTCCCGGAGAGTTAGGTGTTGCTGGATGACAGGCAGTACCTTTTGTTTTGAATATGTGTGAAAAGACGGGGGAAAGCCTGCTTTGTGCTTCCGCCTCTCAAAGCGAGCGCTTACCCTTTTGGTGTGCATGTGAGGTTTGGGATAAAGCAATCTCCGAGGATCTGTAAGTGAACGCTTGCTTAGAAGTTTGAGGGAAAGGAGAAGATGCATTTTACAAAGGGCATGCGAGAATCTCAAAACAAAAAACTGTTTCCGTTATGGACATAAAGTGATTAGGAACGTTTTCTACGCTTTGTAAGAAAAGAAAAGGGACTTTTTTAAGCGTTTCTGTTCTCCAGGAACTTTAACTTTAAAAACTTCCTGCGTTCCAATTCTGAAGCTGTGCCCTTGTTCCTGCTTTATTAGACAGTCATCTCCGGTATTAAATCGACATATTAAAACCTTCCCTGCCAGCTACACATACACCCACTCACACCCACACACATGCATCACACCGCCTCATATCACATTCATTAAAAGGAAAGAAGTAAGATAACACAACCACAAGCTGTGTGTCAGCGGGTACATTTGACTCTCATGTGCACGTAACCCGTGAAGCCTGGAGCTGACAAGCTTCTCTCTCTACCCTTGAATGTTTTCCATTCATTAACACTCATCTCATTCAGGAAAAATGTCACATTTAGAAAAGTGAAGGTGAATGATGTGGAAAGGCCTGCAACAGTGAGCGGCTGCAGGGTGGGGGGGGGGGGTGATAGGCCGTCTCCTTCCTTCCTTTGGAGGCAATTGAGAGAAACGGTGAGGCGAATAAAGAGAGCTTGAACATGTTTCTTTCTCACAAATTTCACACCAAGTTTTCACACCTAACTGCTCTAGCAATGATACATTATTCAGTGTTTGAGCAGCCAGGCCCAATCCAGAACTGTATTGGTGTTTGAGCTACGGGCAAAATAAAAGACTAAAAGATGGTGACGTCCATTTGTACCTCACTCTGAACTCTAAAGGTCAGCGTGTGTGACCTTTTGGATGCTCTAATGCATGAACCAATTATTTAAACAACAACGCACAGAGACATGACTTACTATTCAAGTCCTGTCATCATACTCGTGAGGTCCACCTGCTGAGCATTGTTCTCCCCAGATTTTTCTAAGGAGCACATGGGATACAACAGTCCTCTGTTCGTGTCTTTGGGAGAACGACGCTGCATGAAGACAGCTTCAAATACATTTGTTTCATGTTCGACAGCACAGTTTCACAAGCTCTCAGGATTACCACCAACTACAGGGAATGGGAGTTCTGAGGATAAGTCTGTTTGCAATATGTGCTAACACATGAGATATTGTTTCCAGACTTTAACTGTGGTATTATTTGAAAAGTATTGCTCTAATGCTTCAATTCAAATGGTGCCATAGCTGTCATGGAAATAGTTACAATATTTTCGATTAGGTTATAGATTGTGTTGTTTTTGTTCTTGTGGCAGAAGCCCAGAATTAAACCCAAGCATGAACAATAACAATAGTCAAGGCATCAGGAGAGCAAACACTGAAACTTCAATGTCTACATAATCATTAAATGTGTTCAAAACATTTTTTACATTAACAAAGGTTGAAATTAAAAAGGCTTGCCAGTGACAATCCTACATAAAATGATTTTCAGAAAACTGCCATTCCCCGCAGCATTAGTTGTTTTCTAGCTTATTGTTTTTGTTTTACAGGCCCCAGCTTGAATGTATTGCTCCAGCCTCACCAGTCTCATAAGCTGTTTTTTGGCAGCAGCAGGCATCTTCTTTCATCAAAAAATCTCTGATAGGCCCACTGTGCAGAACCTGGTCAGGACCAAACGGCAGATAGACCCAGTTAGTGTCTCGCTGGTGAACATAGTGGAGCATTTAGCAGCTAAAGAGCCACATATTTCCCTCAGGAGTTGGTTGAAGCACAGCTACAAAATGGATTTAGTAGGTTGGATTTTGAACTTGCTTTAAGAGAGGCTCTAATGTCTACTTGATGTGTAAATAGGCAGCGAACGCATTCTCCAAATCGTCTTTATGATTGTGTGTTCTGTTCACTGCCTGTTGCACTGCGCCCAAGAGGCTAAACCTTTTTGCAGGTATAGTTTTATTTTGATCATAACTTACTTTGACAAATTTACAATTCTCCTCCCAGTGCAACCGATGTGTGCTGAATTATATTTTCCCATTGTTCTGATATTAGTACTGTCTGTTTCTTTGCTTGTGGTTCCTAATATAACATAACAAAATGTATAATTCTATAGAGACAATTCTGTCATTTGAAACATTGGGATCAGTTATTTCTACTTTATTTTATATGAAAGTACTTTTTATTATTAACTACTGCTTCTCTCAATGTTTACAGAGCATCCTTTACACATTTATTTTGGGATCAACAGTCTTTGTTCTGCAGTAAAACAAACATAATTTCACTTTAGCAACTGTCAAAAGTCTCAGGATACTGCTTTTTGTAAGGTTACACATCACAGTTAAACTTATCCATGGGAACAATGACATTGGAGATGGTCCTTGTCCTTCCCAGTCATATAGCCTCATGTTATATGATGGATAGTTCCCCATGACTACTCAAGCCTCACAGGTAAAGTGTTTCCCTCTAAGCCAGAAGCATCTCTTGATCAGTGGTCCATGTCTGCAAACCCTCGCTCACATCTCCTGTTCCCCTCCTCCCTGTCTCTCGCTGCTCCCAGAGGGGCTTCTGTTCGCCGCTGAGTGCCTCCTGCTTAATGCTTGATGTGACAGATCCCACCACAAGATGAGATTTAAAGAGAGAGGGGGACTGGGTGGGAGCTGCCACCATAACGGGTGTCATTGCAGCCAAGTCCAGACCGTCCCCCGAAACCTGACCACTGAAAGATTCATGAGGTGAGAAAGGGGGAGTGTAGGGTGAGGTGTGTGTGTGATTGCATCATGTGTGGGCCTCCCTTGTGACTGCTGTATTTTTAACCCTGACACGCAAGAGAGAAGCCGGGGGAGAGGGAGGGGGCAGTGTTTGTGTTTAAGGTGAATAGACACACACACACACACACACACACACACACACACACACACACACACACACACACACACACACACACACACACACACACACACACACAACTAACAGCAATGTTAATCATATAAGCAATACATCAGAATTACACATGCATACACAGGCCTGGCTTCTAATGATGGAAAACAAAGCTGGGTGTGGCTGTATTGCTGTGTGTGGGGGGGGGGGGGGGGGGGCAGTATGGGTATCCCCAATGGAAAAGCCCTGAATACAACCTCCCCACCCCCTCTCATACCTCTCACATGATTAAGAAGTGTCTAGAGGCATGGTAGGGCAGAAGGACGATTAATAATAGCTGTGTGTTTTCTAAACTCTGCACAGAGTGACCAGGCTGTTTTTGCAGCTCTGATTGAAAGAGATCATACAATTCTTCCCTCCGAAAGCTCATAGCAAAACAAGCCAGGGACGCAACTCTCTTGAAAAATTAAGATCAATTGTAAAACCGCTTGAAGACACTAATGGGGAGATGAGAAGTGCAGGGATGCTATCCATAAAGCAGCGATGACGCAGCGCTCTGAGGGAGGAGGAGCCTTCTTTTATTGATTCAGGCATTAATGTACACTATGTACAAATTGGCTCAGGGTGGCCCCTCATGTGAAGCCTACTGCTGCGCAAACAAATTGGTGCATTTGTCTCGATATCCACTTGTGGGCGTATCAGGAGGTGAATATTTATTTATGAATGCATTTTTTCTTCATGTCACCTGACTCGCTCGCTGCATGCATCTTTTGTTAAGCCAGAAGAAATGTCATGGGGGGAATCTCTGCTTGTCAAGAGCACTAAGCCGGCGTTTTCTTCTTGACAGCGTGAGGAAGCAAAGGGGGAAGGGAGGGATGGATGGATAAAGAAAGAATGGAGACGTCCGATATGTCACACAGGTAGCTCAAACTCTAGCATAGCAACAGGGCAACTCCCATGAATCGAAGGTGTAAAGTCTGCTGCAGTTTTCTTTTGGCCAATTTGAAATTGTAATCATATTTACCACCTGTGCAGATATTTGTAATGAAACAGTGTGAATATGTGTGTCCTCTGTTCTGCAGGATGTGTTTGTCTGTGAGTGTGTGTGCACAAAGTTGTAATGTAAGACCCCGTCCCATTGCAGAGCCTGCTCAAGGTCTGCCTTTGTTGAGCGCACACACACACACACACACACACACACACACACACACACACACACACACACACACACACACACACACACACACACACACACACACACACACACACTCCTCCCTTTCCACACACAAACACACTTGACACATGCGTATACATAGCCATGTCCCTTTGTGGACCGTTGCCATGCAACATATCTCTGATTGGGTTAGTTGAGCTCTGGTGCATGTGCACACACACGCACACACACACACACAAACACACACACACACACACACACACACACACACACACACACACACACACACACACACACACACACACACACACACACACACACACCAACACACACTGTTTGGCTGATGAGGATCAGATCACACACACGCTGCCTCGCCACACCCATCCTCCTCTCCCGCGGGACACAGCTGCACTTCCAAGGCCAAGGATGGAGCGGGGGGGAAGCCGCGGGGCTGATCCTGGGGAGCTCTGCTGCTCAGCGCAGGCTCGGAGCTTCTCTCCTCGAGCTCCTTTGAGACGTTGAATGGTTCTTCAGTTTGAGTTACAGGTGCATTTACCCAAATGTATTCACCCTTTTTCTCTGTTTCAGAAACCGTACCTTTTAAAATTCTAAAACCAGTTGGAAATGTCATGATGTGGTGAGTATTGACCAATAAAAACACACCTTTTTGCTCATAAACCAATGTTACCTCTTATTCCTGATTCTGCACAATACACTGGTGCTTTGAGTGTCTCACTTTCTTTTTCATTTCTGATGATTAAGCCTTGGAAAGATTAATTTAACTTGATAGGAGCTCAGGTCGACATCGCCCTCAAGAGAGCAGAAGCTTGTTGCTGTGGTTGCTGGAGGATGTTTCACTTTATTTCCTGTAATGTGATTTTTGTGTTTCAGACAAATATGCGGCCCTTGCTGATCATGCCCACTCAACTTTTAAAGGTATAGCCGACAGCTTCTTTTTTTTGATGTGCTAAACAAAACACCAAAACCTCTCTCTGTTTTACATTATCTATACATTTGTATGTGTTTCAAAGATTAGACATTCATTAGAAAATGTTGTTGTTTACAAAATTTATTCATACAAATCTTACAACACTTTCATAACATTGAGAAACGTAAAACCCCATATAAGGACTCCTGTGTGTATAACGATGTTACTTGTACTAAGGTTCACTTTTTAAACACATTGTTTTCAGATAGATAAGAGATTAAACATTGAGGTAAGGCGTTTGGCGCTTTCAGAAATATCAACAACAGGCATTTTATATGATCTGACAACATCTTGGTCATGTTCTGAAACCCTTTGAATCTTTATAGTGATGCACAGAGTTCTAAATAATATGTCGGGGCTATTTTCTGATTATTAAATTACTGACCAATATCAAAATAATCAACAACACCTCATAGTCAACAGTAACAAACACTGGTCATTGCTCACAACTCTCACAGACACTGAACAACACCCCAATCTCATGCACACACACACACACAACACACACACATTGCCTGCACCATCAACATACACATTCTATTCTTTTTTTTTTTACTTTTATACTCAGTAAATCATTGGCCATGCTTTAAAAAAAAAAGCCTAATTCTACTACTCTTGGGGCAGACTAAACTGAGCGGAAAAGGAAGTTTCAATATAAGCTAATGGACTGCAGCATTGTAGGGCCACTAAAATTGCCATCTGTCACTTGTGGCGAATTTCTTATATCGTTTTTTTTCTCATGTCGAAGCAAGGCACCAAAGCCAAAAAGCTGTTTCAACTCAACATTCGCATTCAGTCTCTCATTCACACAAACACGCACACACCAATAGTCACACATCTACATCCGCACACAGACACACTCACACATGCCCACCAAGCAGCTACATCCGCACACACGTAGACACAAATGCACATCTATATCCGCACACACACGTTCACACAAAGCCTGTAGAATAAAGCCAGATTGAAGGAGTGTATTGATAGGTTCTATGGGGGAACACAGGCCACTGATTGGATTGCAGGGGTGCATAAAGCATTTGCATAATATCGAATAAATACATGAGATATCTCCCTAATATAAGTCAATGGGAAGATCCCGCTCCTTGAGGGCTGAATTTCATCCTCCTCCATAGTGCGAGAAGGGAACTCACATATTGTACATCTGATGCCAGAGTGATGGGAATTCAACACCTGATATTTTCTATCAGACTCCTTGACCCTGATGTCACTTTGGCAGGTCAGAAACGCCTCTTTTTTTCTCTATTTCCAGGTGCGACAACCTCTCTCAGGCTTCTGGGTGCCGTAACCCTTCTTTTATGTAACTTAGTTTTCTCTCTTTCACTCACATTATCTCTTCATCTCCATGCATCCACTCTCCTCGTCTCTTTATCACATCCTCACTTCACAAACCTCGGTAGACATCCCACGCAGATCAGCTTCGTCTTAACAACAAATCACAGCACTGTCAAATCAACTATATAGCACGGCGATCTAGAAGCAAAAATAATCTTTTTCTAAAACGCTACCAGGACAAAGGCAATCAGCAAGAAGGGGGTCCAGTGTCTTGTCTCATTATATCCACAATGACAGCAGCAGGGGAGGTAACAATTCAACAAGTCAGTGCAGTTCCAGTTTCCACCACCTCTAGCCCTCCTTGTTCACATTTCCAACACATCTGAGGGGGGGGGGGGGGGGGGGAGTGGTGCTGAAATATGCTTAGCACAGCCCATCTCCCAAATAGCACAATCCCAAAAAAGCACGATGGCATGCATGCAGTTTCTAAGCAAAAGTAGCAAAGGTGTCAGTTTCCACATGCACCAATAAATAAGAAGAGTTTAACTATTCCTCACTGGAACTCAGATGCTACCGTTCCTAACTCCACCTCTTGTCTCAAAATAAAAAATGCTTCATTTCCTGCATCTTTACATGTTCTGGGTCCATTCTGAATATTTGGAGTGCTGCCCAAATACAATCAACAGTAGAAGGACAATCTTCTGAATAATCCTGTTGACTGAGCACAGACAACATTGAGATGGATATGTGCACTGTGTAATTTCTATACTGTACATAATACACACATATGGAACACTCTTAACACAGTCCTATCGAGAACGTCTTTTCTCCCTACAGTATAGGACTTGTTGAGGCAAGTGAGCAAGCAGTGTTTTCCGCATACTGTTAACAGCAACTTGAGTGCTTTTGATTTATCTTTAGGAAAGGCTATAATGCCCTTGGAAAAGCCTGCAATTACATTTCTGTTTAAAAGAGGGTCGGATTTTACCACCAGTTACATGAATGGTTGTGTAAGTCAATCAGTTTTTCCATCAAATGGGAGGCTGTTCAACAAAAGCCGTCTGAATTCCCCTGGAGGGGCAGCAAGCTAAACAAACCCACAGACTCCCATTAAGGGAGTGAGGAGGGGGGGGGGGGCAAGGGCAACATCTATCGTTGGATAAGCCAGATATGCCTCACATAGCATGCTCACTGCTTCTTTGGGCCTGTTTGGAATACAAACAACACTAAAAAAATAGAACGTTGGTTACAAAAATAAGTATAACATTCAATACTTTGATTGTCTTTTTAAAATCTATTTATTTTCTGCATATGTAGATGACCTTTGAAGATTTCAAGCGCATAATATTGAAGGTGCACATTTAACTTTTTTTTTGTACTAATTTCTTCTTTTTTTTTTTTTTTAAGTCATTTTGTTTTGTTTTTAACATCTGAACATGAAAATAAAATATTGGTCCACAAAGTATAACTGTGCGGTATCAAGTGCTTTTGTACAAAAAGAAAAAAAAACGATATTATTATTAAAATATTCATTTTAATGGCTTTACTTCATACATAAATACATGTTGAAAGAACACAGGCGCAATCCACTGGTTGGTCAGATATATTTGAATGACTTTGATTTAACGACTGGATGTATATACACAGGAGGGCAGCTTGGCGCTTTAAAACGCTACAAATAGGCAAGTCGGCGTCCTTTGTTCCTAACTCTCTGTCTGTACCTTCTTCCCAGAACCGCTGCCAGGTATTTCTGCACGGCCATCTGCTTTCTATAGCGACTGTAGCTGTCGGTGAAGATCCCATCTGAATGTCTTTTGGATAGGGGCTCTGACTCTTCCTCCATGCTGTTGTCTTCACTGAAAAAGAACAAACGAAATAACATTAGTTAAATCTGAAGCCTTCCACTACTCCACAGATTTCTGCTGTTTTTGATTGGACAGCTTAGCTTTGATAATTTAATGTATGTTGTTTAATGTAAAGTTGCCTATACAATCATTAATACATCGTATTTTGGCCTTTAGTAGTATTGTTTTCGTTTGGAAAAGAGCGGCAAGCAAGACAGTGTAAAAGAAACAGTGATTTTAGGCGTTTTTACAAAAATTATACATTATTAATTTGCAGCCAACTGGAAATTCTGACGCATTTTCTTTTTCATTAAAACTTAGGAAATCAATGTATGGATGTATCACATTTAAATTGAAGTGTATTTTAGCCTCAGAAAAAACTGCCCCTCGGGAGTGCCACAACAAAAACAGAAACAAAATGATTTTATTTTTTTTATGGAGAGAGATACAAATAAATGAAAAGAAACCACACAATGAAAGACAGTGATGCAGCAGCCGTGTGCAAACGGAGAAACATAAAAGATGATGACTGCAGGTGAACGCTTATAAGAAATGCCTGCTTACCCTGCACGAATTGTCACCAGAGAATGCAGATAATGTCTCGCTGTTAACTGACCCAGGATCTCCCTCAAGGCTCTATCTAATTCTTCCTCAGCATGCCTTTCTGGTCTAGATGATAAAACGCCAAAACACATAGATCATCAGTGACTAAAAAAGCGCAGACAAAATGATCAAAAGTAGCCTAAAATGTCCCCACCCACCCTCAGCTCCAATATCACATCAGGTGAAATTAAATCGGAGCCTTCTTGCACAAAGACTACCCTTGCTCCTTATTAACAGTATTTTTGAACCAACATTTTAGGCTACTCGTAATGAAAATAACACTGAACAAATAACATGAGGTACTCTGGGAAAAACAAAGCAAGCAAACATTATCGCAAAACAGCAAAAAAGTCATTAAAATGGAATCCAGATCGAGGCTTTAGCTGCGATCTGAAAGCACATGTACCTTTTCTCTGGTGGGTAGTATAGCGTGTATGCGTCGTCGTTTAGGGATGGTGGGCTTCGTATAGCAATCTGATCGCCATCAAAGCCCATGTCGGATAATGAATTCCCATCCTCATCGAAGGCGTCGTTTTCAAGTCTGCAAAAGGGAGAGCACTCATCACAAATCTGATCTGTGCACAAGTGGGACGCAACAGTGAAAGAATGCCAAAATGTCTGCATCAGTTTCTAAAATCACTGGGAGTTTAACTGCATTAGAGATAAGGGAAGAAAGGGACAACATGTACAATCTGCAGGTGTTTTTGCAATAAAATCAGCATACGAATTATTTCAATTTTGATTAAAAAACAAATAATATTCTTAAATGTAATAAATAAAGCTTTATTTTATTGTTTCATTAAATATATATTTTTTTCATCGGGAATATAATATGGTTTTTAATTCCAATTAGCTGCTACTGCTCTCAACACAGGCTACAGCCTCATTAATTATTTACGAATCGAAACAATGGGTGTGAAAATTATCACATTTAGAGTAGGCGTGGAGCAAAAAAGGTGTTAAAAGAATGCCGCAATTAGCAGTGTTTAGAATATTAGAAATATATTAGAATCAATAAGAGCCACGCCCAAATGATGAATGTTTCTCACAATGAAAAAAAGAATTCATCTTAAATGGATAGAGCTCTCCTATTCGTTTCGCCTCGCCTCTCCTTGGTGACGCCAGTCCACCGTCATCCCAAGAGCTATCCATTGCCTTGACTGTACTCTCATTTTTAATCAGTGTCCCCCCGGACAGAAACCTCTACGCTATTTCCATAATCATTTTCCACAGAAGACCTGTATACGTGTAAATGACTGTATTTCCTTTTGTTATTCCTCTCAATTAAGTGATTACAAATTGCGAAAAAGTAATTTTAGCGCAATTACGCACAGGTATTTGATATAAAAGTGCCCAAATCCAAATATTCGAATTAAATATATCATCATTCACGATGCAAGCCGATTCTTGAACCATAATGATCGGCAGAAACATGGATAAAATACTACAATCAGGTCATAAATAATGATGAAGCACGGTTACCTACCTAATCTTAGGGTAACTTAGTCCGATAGGTGTGCAGAAGACGCTGTAGTGCATTAAGATTCCGTAGACGAGCAAGATTAAAGTCGCTTTACTCGAACTGGCCATGCTGTTAGAAAAAATGAAAAAACAGACGTAACATTAAACAGGTTAGTCAGTCCTATAGAAACAACATGCTCTTTGTTCTGTCATATTCAACATGCTGTGCTACTTCTCTGATCTACAAACTACAAAGCTGGATCGAATAATAATGAACATAAACTACAAACACAACGTCCGTTTGCCAGAACAAAAAAAAATCCGTAAAAGTTGAACTGGTATTGAATCCTTTGCATGCAGCAGGAAAGTAATTACAATTATAAGCAGATCTCCATGCAGTGCATACAAAAAAAGATAATTTCCATTACTTTCTCTCGCTTTCCATCAATAGATGTATCCGCAGATAAAGCACATACCTATAGCAGGGTAGCAGGGAGGCTGTAGGATGTGATCCGGGTGTGGTGGTGAGTGAGAGGAAGAGAGACGGTTTCCTTCTCACGGCACTTCGTTCCCTGGCTGAAGCGCCTCCGTCGTCTCCTTATGTTCCCCTCGGTGCAGCCTATCTCACCTTCACACACAATGAATGGCACTCAAGCAGACGCAAACAAACCCGGTGTGAAAGTGCACTGTGAGCTCCTCTGCATATCGCTGCTCTAAACTTTGTCCTGTGCTGTGATTGCCTTGGATTTTTATCTATGTATCCTAAGCCTTGCCCCCCTCCCCTCCTCCTCTTCCTCCCTCCAATATGTCACATTAAGGATGCTATAGACGTCATCAAGTTTGCCTCCCGGAATAAAAAAAAGTACAGTTCCTTCCTCATCGATGCATCCGTCACCCTCAACCCGCCCCCCCCCCCACCTCCCTCCCTCCTTAGATGTTAGAAGTTAACTTTAAAACTTTATTTCTTTTAAAACAAAAGAATGTGGTAAAAAAAAAAAACTGAAATGTGTGTGAATGCTTTCATGAGTTTTGCACGGGATGGTGTGACGACCATTTCAGATCAATACTTCCCTCACCGCGTCACCAATAAGTCCAATTAGGGTTTTGTGATTATGACAGGGATGGGAAGTGATCGTCTTTGCTTGTTTTGCTGGTATTATGTGACTGGGTGTTTTTTTGTTGATCAGACATCTACAGACCAAGTTCAAGGCCTCTGGGGAGTCAGGAGCTGTCCAGTGCTGAAAACAAAGGTCTCAAATTCTCTATTTACAGTCACTTTCTAATCATTTCCAACAATTGTTGACTGGATATCGAGGGGGTGGTTTTAATGGCTGTGCAATGACAGCACTAAGGCCTCCTATCCGCTGGATTGTTGAAATAAACGAGGCACGTAATCTGATTTGAAGCTGGTGACGCAGGATGCCGGTTCAGAGAGCTATCAGCCTACGTGGCTTTAAAAACGATCCACTCATTTTCCCAACATTGTTCTGAAATTGGCATAATGCACTGATTGATACATTTAAACGAATAACTTGAGAAAAACCTCGTAGCTATACTGGTATACATGTGGCAATTAACCAAGAAGCATTTGGGCCTAATTCTCCCTGATGAAGCCTCAATTGGCACATCGTTGGCAATTAATTGAGCGTCTTCACGCTTTTGGCTTTTCTTTAATATGCTATTTATTATTTGCTAATAATACAGTCATATAATATCTTAGTTAAGCATATACTTGGCATTAATATTCATGGCATATAAAACGAATGCATTACAGCAGTGTGTGTGGGATGCAAGTTAGATGCTTTTACTTTGAAAGGGTTGACGCCTGAGTAAAAATCTATTTTGGTATGCCTGCACGATCCCTCTCTTTAATCACCAACTGGAGGTGAATGCACCTTTTCATTCAGCTCTGTTCACTGAATCCTATAGCTCACAAACCGATTGAAGAGTTTTCCAAAGAGAGATTCACGTCAGCGTTTTGTTTACTCTGACGCAAAATGACGCCCAGAGCCAGTCACCGCCGGAGGGGCCTATCCACAACTTCTTCATGGTGGGGCTTGATTCCTGCGAGGAGCACAATTTAAACATCATGTGTTATAAATGGAGCAGACCACTCTCATGAGGCCTGTTTCAGCAGGTGTTGGTGCAGGACGGAAGACTGAGCAAACGGCGCCATCATGAGGACAAGAAGAGAAACGCGAGAATAATCCCAGCTGCACTCAGAGAAAAGATGAGTCAATACTCTCAACCATTAACTGATGTGTTTTACCAGCAGAGAATGACGTAGGCCTACAAAATGAATGGTTTCTCCTTATCCTCAAATATTTTTAGTGGAATATCGCTAGTTTAATCCTCCGTTTTGTATTGGAATATCGTATTGCTTTCCACTCATCCTTACATATTCTTATTATAATAGCTTGAAAGGTACATCTTTCAATTTGATCAAGACCTCTTTGTGTGTTATTTAGAATCCACCATGTTGTCATACTATAACTTCAGATTATTCTAGTCAACTGATATTGGGCTGAATTGGATGGTTTTATTGAATTGCATTATGGGCTTGGCATAGGTGCATAAAGGCCTTTTTTGTTCCATGAAAAAAGCATGTATTCATCATCATCAGCTTTTATTTGAAGAGACTCTTGGTCTATTATTAACACTAGAACCGCCAGAGGTTTATAGGCCTACCTAAACCCGTCAAATCCCGCTATTAGAATGCAATTTTTAACAACATAGGGTGCTACATAACACACTTTCAGGAAAAGTCACGGACTGGGAGACTTTAATATTTTATTGAAAAAAAGTTGCATTGCACACACACAACATACATCACACAAATTGACCCGATTGGCGGTTCTAGTGTTAAAAGACATACAACACTCAAATATAAATTAAAAAAGGCAGTTATACCAATGTTTCCACAGAGGTGACTGGTATCGTATAGCACTGAGACACAGATTTGAAAGCAGCATGATGACAGAGTTATGAGAAACATTCAATCAACAGATGAATTTGTACATCAGATTTCTCAAGAGAGCATGGAACGTGTTGACTCATGCATTACAAAACATTTCACTTGCACTGCACCTCCTTGGTTTTCTAAGCAGTATACGCAAACAGTCATTATATGCAACCTGGAGCTTCTTGAGGCTCGCCTTCTTAAACTTGACCCACAAGGGGTAAAGCTTGTGTATATACGTGGTATTGCAACCACATTGTTCCAGGTTGAATGTCTGAGAAATGTTTGTGAATAAACCTCTGAGATTTGCTCGTTTTAAATACCTGAAGAGATGACCGTATATCAAATAACAATATTTGAGAGAAGCCAAAATGTTTATATTTAATTGAAAATGAAACATTTCTAAATGAAAGCAGCTCAAACTGAGTATTTTTCATTCGGTTGTGACACAGTAATAAACCCATCAGATAGAAAGATACTGAAGCGTCAAATCACCAGCAGGAATCTGTGTTTCTCTGATCAGCTGCAGACAAAACGAGAGTCTTTGAGGTTGTCGCTCAAAACCCAAATGTTTTTGACTTGCTTTTGTTGTATCGTCTTCTTACATATCAATTATTCAATGGTGTTATTCTTGATGTCTGCTTTTATTTTATGTATTTATGTCTTTCTCTTGGGAGCCTTATACACATACTCACGAACTTACTGAACATGACGTGTGTGTGTGTGTGTGTGTGTGTGTGTGTGTGTGTGTGTGTGTGTGTGTGTGAGTGAGTGAGTGAGTGAGTGAGTGAGTGAGTGAGTGAGTGAGTGAGTGAGTGAGTGAGTGAGTGAGTGAGTGAGTGAGTGAGTGAGTGAGTGAGTGAGTGAGTGAGTGAGTGAGTGAGTGAGTGAGTGAGTGAGTGAGTGAGTGAGTGAGTGAGTGAGTGAGTGAGTGAGTGAGAGAGAGAGAGAGAGAGAGAGAGAGAGAGAGAGATCTTATTTCCCACAGGGGGGGCTGGGGAGACCTGCCCTGGGTGCCTGGGTGGAGCTTGCAGAGCCTCCTGCACAGTGCATTTAAAGTCAGTAGGGGTCAGCAAACCACTTTGAATAATTCTTATAAGGTCCCACACATGTTGATCCTGCAGTGCTGTAATATTATAGTAGATTTGTTTCCACTTGTTTAAAATGCACATTTAGCACGATCTTCCCTACCCCAAAACAGCCCATTAGGCCTATGTGTTAATCATATAACTGTCAAAAGCAATAATATGAGCCCAAGCCCACTATATTTTCCCTTTTGGAAATGTTATAGGGCGGACAGATATTTAATATTAGGCTATCATACTGTTAACTGCAGGATTATATGTAATGGTAATCTGAGGATATTAAGAATGTAGTCCCATTCATTTTTCACACAACGAGGGCGCCAGATGCCTGCAGCATTGCGAATATGAGTTCAAAGGTTAACACAGCGTCGCTTTTGATGTCTAAATTCACAGTTTAAAAGTACATTTTACATGGTTTGATATAGTGACAAAATTAAATCAGTTTTGTCTTTTTGGTACTGAGCCAGATGGTGGATTGTGCTTCAATCGGCGTCAGTGATGTCGGCCATATTGGACACAAGGGAAAAACCATTCAATAGGAGATCATGTGGCGTTCAAGGGTCATCGAAAAAAGTCAAACATGATGGCATAAACCCACATTACAACTTTAATTTATACAGTGTATGAATAAAACCTAGTCAAATTAGCAAAACGTTCTCAAGATTTTATTTTGTAAGTGTTCCTGGATAATGTTTTTATTAGTTTTTATATATTCTTTGCAAAACATTTACATCATTTTGGATCTATGCTGAGACAAAAAAAAGTGTAAATTATTTCAGATTTTTATTTTTTACACTTTTTAGACAAAACAAGAAGTGAAAATAATAATAACCACTGTTCCAGCACTATTTTCACAAAATACTTTTTATTATTTAGGTGATATGCTTATCTTTTAGTTGCTGATTCCCAAACTGTAGGTCTGGGTGAAGGTTCATGGGATATTTTAGAAAATATCACAAAAACAAGGACACAAAATATGGTAATCGCTTCGGATGTTCTTGTTATGTTTGCCTTTCATGTGAATTGCAAGATAGTTGTTTCAAAAGTATTCATGCAACTAGACACTTTATTCACAAGCATTGCTGTTTAAAGGGAATCACAAGCCTAGAAAAGTTTGTGTTAATCACGTTTAGGTCCATTGCAGCTGGGAAAGTCAAATGTACGAGTCTAATCTGAGTCCCTGAACGCATCAATATTCCTCCTTTGGCCTCGTCGGCTCCTCGGCGCTAGTCCGGCTTTTGTTGTGTGTCTTTCAGGGCAGGCTGACCCATCAGCCGGCGGTGATTTCTGGATAATTTATCTGTTTTGCTGGCCTCTTGCTCCGCCATATTACGCAGCCTTTGTCCCCCTGCCCCGAGTCCTCGGTTAAAGGAATATAGAGGATCCCAGCGGAGGACTTTGGGCTGGGGAAGTAGTTATCGGTATGGGACAGACGGAAGACTGAGATTCCACGTTAGAGCTCCTGATTCCACTCCTTTGGGCTGTGACGGAAAATAAAAACGTGCAGGAAAACACAAAGATCACAGGACGCATGTAGCCGAGGCACAACAACTGCAGAGGTCGCTTTTAAGGTAAGAAGTGCTCGTCTAAAAAGTAGCATGTTGTCTTGGAAGTGTGTGAGAAGGGCCTGGTTGTGCTGTGACTTTCGGGGAAAGTTTAGGAAAAGAGATCAGGAGAGTTTTCTTGGTGTTTTTTGTTCTAACAAAGGTCGGTTTCATTGTGATTCCCGAAGCAGGACTCAGGTTTTAGGGGTTATTTGCCTTCATTAGGTGGGAGGAGAAAACAATGAGACTCCCAACCCGCCCGGAACAATGCTAGATAGCTGCATTTGCACCATTTCAACCATGGAATAAGCAACATAACAAAACAATTCCCATTTTTGTAACTTGTTTAGCCCAATTGTACAGTGTGTTGACTTTCTTTCAAATTCACGTAACAAACTCCAAACTCCTTTCCATACTCCTTTCTTTTTGCCTCACCCAATCTCTATCTCTCTCCACACTATCAGCTGCTGCAGGCCTCAGCTGTTAAAGGCCTTTATTGCAAGACACACTGTGTTAAAAAAAAGCTTCCAAAATGACAAAACATCTGTATTTAAAGCCTTTTGCACTAGTTTCCAATTCCATTCTTGCAGCCTTTTTTTATTGTGGTGATGCAACTGGACTTCCTCAGATTTGTACACACAAAAAAAATCATGTGTGGAGATGATAAAGTGCAGGAAAGCTGTAATGGTGTGTGTGTTCAAATAGTCCCTGTCCCAAATCGTGTATGGTTGTGGATGCTTATATACTCCAGTGCCACAGTAATCCTCCTCCATGGTAATCCCTCTGCTAGTACAGACCCAGTTGGCTGGACACACACACACACACACACACACACACACACACACACACACACACACACACACACACACACACACACACACACACACAGCTGGAAAGCCGAGGGCTGTTGGCAGAGGAGTGAGGAGCGCTAACAGGTGGTGCTGGCCTGGGTTCAGGGACTTGAGTTTTAACTGGAGGCTTTAAGGATCCTTGCATACACTTCAAATGTCCTCATAGCACCAATGAGACCCTACTGTATCATTACAGTTTGCTGATTAGAGACTTCCATCTTCTGCCCAAGCCAAAAGTTAAAAGTCATAACGTTACAGACTCAAACTTGAACAAATGTTTGTTTTTGGATGAGAGAACGAGAATCCTCATATTTCAGATATCCTCAGTCAGCACAGAAAACAAGAGAAGCTTCTCTATTTTATAGCCTGAAGATGGCCCTTCCTCTCTCTCCAGCCATTGACAGGCACAGCAGGTGGTCTCAGTGGCATGAATGGATTCGGAAGGAAGTCCCCCTCTCCCCCCGCGCTGCCTCCCCCCCCCTCTCTCACTGTGTTATTGGCAGGGATGGCAGGCTGCCCTGAAGATAACAGCGAGCTGCGCCTCAGAGAGTGTGCCAGGGCAGTTACTGGGTTACGCTCCAGTAGCCGTTTGCAGACCCTGGTACCCCCCTCACATCTCTGAGATTGTGGGCAGAAGTCTGTCAACTTAACTTCCAGGTTTATGCGCTGGATTTATCTTTCGGGAGCATGAGCAAGTTCCGCTTGTGGATTTCACATTCAGCGCTTTGCCTCAAGGCATGTCAAACTTTCAAAGACTATAACATACATTTTTAATCGTAGCATGATGCAGTGCTGAAATGATCAAAGGAAATCAACATTGTGGTGATCAGTGTGTCATTTATCAAGCCGATATTCACTGGTTTCCCCTTCCTAAATGTGAGGATTTGCTGCTTCTTTGGGGTTTATGTTATAATTTGAATACTTTTCAGACAAAACAATAACATGTTGCCTTTTTTTATCCCAGCTTTTCATTATCCTGCCGATACAATACCTGCTTTCAAAGACTTACATCTAAGTCAGACCTTCCTTGCCATCTAGTGACGACATGCCTTTTTCTTCACCCTGTGCACCAGTGATGTAGCTTGGGGCTAAAGTAGCAGCAGCATCTCAGCTGGGTGTGGTCAGATGTTCAAGAGACTTGGCGGTCATTGAGACGGAAAATAGCTCCCAATTAGAAAAATACACATGGTTGGTGGGGCGTGTTGCTTCAGGTAACAAAGATTTGTTAAATACAACGGAACTAGTCCAGTTGGAGAAATGCAATTTTACCACTCTGGATGGATTCCATAATCTTTCTTTCCCACGCAATTCCTTATTTTATCTTATTTCAGAAAAATTACGAGGTAAACAGATAGTGTCTGATTGGTTGGGCGTCTAATTGTGCTTTTGTAAAAGTTGTGTCAAGTTAACCTTCTGCCCATTCATGTGTTGTTTTGCTGAAAAACCCTTGCATTGACATTGCAATGCATTGTCCTCCTGAAAAAGATGAAACTATTGTTTATTTACAAAACGGTTTTTCAGGTTTTGTTAAATCCTATAGTATGTTGTCCTATAGTATTGCAACCCTGTTTCCGGAGTCTTTGTAGTGTCAAGCCTTGAAACTCATTAATCATAAACTCCCCCTGGACCTTCTGGAATGTATTTCATGCCTCATTGGTAGTACCCTCACTCCTCTAAAAACATCTTTGGTTTCAAAGTCCGCTTCTACCTTTCAGCTAAGAAAGGCAGCTATACAATAATGTTGCATAAATAGATAATAACTAATATGATCAGATCAAGACAGGTTTAGGTTTAGGGCAAAAGCATACATTTCTGGCCTACCCTAACTTTGCAAAAACTCTAATCATATTATAAAGATACTGAATGTACAACCTTTACAAGTGCGTTAGTTTTGTCCCCAGTGACCGCAAAGTCGCCGGCTCAAAGGTCGACGGGCCTCTCCCAGAACACTCCAGAGTTTCATCTTATCTTATGAGTCAGGTTTACGACAGTTCCGAGCTGAGTCATGATGGATTAACGCATTACAACATGGTAGCCAAAGATATCCCATTTATACACGCCTTCGTTATCAAAACTCACGGAAATATCACAGCAGATCCTCAGTAATGTGTGCGATAGAGCTAAAGGAGGGACTATGAGGGCATGGACAGTGGTTTATCAGATGGTGTATTTTGTTGCACATATTTTAATCTACTATTGAGCTTTCTGTTTGTCGAGAACATTTTCACAACTTTTCATGACTGCCACATTTCTTCTGTTTTGCAACAATTTTTCCTCTTGGAATGCCAGGGTCAAATACATGTTTTCTGCATTTTTCACCAAAGAGGGCGGTCAATTCCTCCTACTATGCATGCCTGTAAAACTGTTAGTGTTAACTTAGTAACTGATTTATTGAAAATAAAAAAGCCTCTCTAGTACACTTAGTTTGCCATTAGACATGTTGGTATTAGTTCACCTCAGTGTAAGGCCTAGGGATGCTCCGATCGATATCGGCCGATACTCACTCTCTGCAGATCGATCGGTGCTCTCTAAAAATGCGATCTCGAGGGTTATGGCTAGAAAGGATCTGTCTTGTGTAAAACTCTCGCGAGAGTTTGCAAGTCACGTGGCTGAATGTTTACGTTTGGCAGGCAGACTTTCAGTTACGATCGTTAACATCAGTGGGCCACAGCAAATGATGGTGAGAAGCTAAACTATCTATTAATGATGTCAATTACAGGGAGTGTGATTGTTGAAATAAGGTGTTAGCAGTCTTGTTCTTCTTGATCTTTCTCTATTAATATTGCTGCTGCATTAATGTGTATGTTGCATCATGTTACTGCTGTAGATGTGTTTCCGAGCCGCTCCGATTACAACGAGAGTTACAACGAGAATGTGACGTCATATTTACACGAGACGGATCCTTTCTAGCCATAACCGATCGAGAGAGCCGATCGCATGACTGTAAGATTATGACGTAAAATACATGACACTTTTCTCAGTGCGCGGCAAAACAAGCTCGCCAAAATGGTTTCATCAGTCTGGCAGTATTGGAAGGTGTCCAAAAATGACAATAAAATAGTGGTATGCAACGTGTGTGAAGCAGAAATCCTGCAGCTCCACCCGCTGTGACGGAGCGGTGAGCGGAGCAACACACACACTGAGAGTTAGGCTGCAGTCGAATAGTCCATTTAGCTTAGGAACCTTCCTAACCGAGTGAAATGACCCGGAAGACCCTCAGTGGCAGCCATGATAAGTGCTGTTCGAATTCTCCAAATGAAAGGAAAGGAGGTTTCAAACTTCCTTTATAACCTCCTTTAGCTTAGGAACCACTGGACCTCCTTAACCGAAAGGAGAGGAGAAAATGCTGTCCCATAATGCCTTGCAGCCGCAACATTTGCCGTCACACAACAGTCGGCCGTTCACGGAAACAACCGATTATGACCGAGAAATGATATCATGAAAGTTACGGTGCTTATTAAGCATTTTAAAACGTAGGTGGCGACTTGCCAAAGTGCTTTGTTTTGAACGTTCATCAGTATTATAATCAAAAAGAGAAATTTGAACGTTAGTTTTTCCTGAAATGATCAAATAAAGTCAACATTTCACTGAGCTGTGTGGGGTTTGTTCAACTTTTAAAAGATGTTTGAATGGTGATATACACAGTGATAGGTGTTAAGGACTAACGTTTATAATAACTACATTTGTATTGATTTTAAGATCTTTTCATAGTTCATACAATCTTTGGGATCATTTGTATTTATGTGGACCGGAGGGAGAGGGTGACGAGCATAAGTTTCACTTTCCTTTTTTATTTCAATTCCAACTTTGCTCATGAAGAATATGTTTCTCTGTTGTCCACGTTCATAAAGCATAAAACAACAGCATCAGAGCACGGTGCAGAGTCTCTAGATGAGTCCCTCGTTCTTATTAAACATCCATGTAGTCCGTTGTATAGAACAGGGGTTCCCAAAGTGGGGGTCGCGAGACCCCGAGTGGGTTTTTAAAAAAAAATTTTTTATTAATAATAACGTTTGCATAGACATTTTCAAGGGCGGACTAGCCACCTGTATATTTTCCCCGCAGCACTGTTATTTTGGGGGTCGCGGGCTGAAAAGTTTGGGAACCCCTGGTATAGAACACTGTAGTTTCCATAGTTTCCCCACAGCAGCAGACGCACAAAATGACGTCCGCTGGCGCATCATAAACACATCGGATAGTGAAAGTGCAGTCGGATTCTCTAAAGTACCGCAGTCTCTTCTCCTAAATCCTTTTGAATTCTCCTATCCACTATCCCTTAACCCCGTGACGTTTCACTCAGAGGTCAAGGAATAGGAGATAGGGTTAGAATTTAGGAGCTGATTTTTGGATTATCCGACTGCAGCCTGAGACCTAACACACTTAGCTATTTCATCTACCTCTGGAACAAGCTAAACTAGTTATAAATATATTTATTCTTCACTGTTGGGTCACTCATGACTGGATTAGTGAGCTGCATGAGACAATACTGACAGGCTGTCAGGAGAGAGAGAGAGGGGAGAGGAAAAGAGAGTGCTTCCACTCATTTCGCCCGTGTTATTATCCAAAGTTAATGTCAACTTGAATAATGCACTTCATTTGAATGTAATAATTATGTTGGTTGTTGTTTGTTGAAGCGCCAGTGAATGAGCCCCATTAACTGAGTTTTAAATGGAAGATCCCCATAGGCCCCGCCCACACGATCGGTATCGGCCGATACTGATTCCGGTGATCGGCCCCAAAACTGGCGATCGGAGGGCCATGTTGTACTCGAATTAAATTGGTTTGTGGGATGTGTTGCCCGACCTCACCAGTAGTGACAGTTCATTTGTGTTGTTTTTTTGGAGCGAAGAAGGCTCATTTTCAGATAGGGCTGCTGGATTATGGCAAAAATCATAATCTCGATTATTTGGGTCAATAATTGATATCACAATTATTAAAAACGATTATTAAATTACTTTGAAAACATCCATTTATTGAAAAAAATAATCTGAACAGTATGTTTTTAATAGTTGATTACCCTGAACTATGAGTATAATTCAACTGAAAAAAATAAAATCTTTAAAAAAAATAAAATAATCGTTTTATTTCGATTGTTGTTTTTATAATGGTTGCAAGCCAAAATCGTAATTGCGATTAAAATATGATTAATTGAGCAGCCCTATTTTCAGATAGTCTCTCCTCAAATTGTATATATTTTCTGTCGCAATTGGTTATTCACATTAAAGAGACTGTTATTGTGCAACTGGCCACGTTGCTGGTTTTGGAAAGTGGATGTACCCCCAAAACAATTGTCGTTAAGTTATTGGAGGAAGAGGTTTCCAAAGATATTTAACCATCAGTGATTACAAACCTCACTGGCCCCTTAAGGTTAACAGTTTGTCCTGGTTACGTGTAGGGCTGGGATTTTTCTCCTGAATGCCGGCTCCATCCAAAGCTTCCCCCCCTGCAGCTCTCCAGCATTGTTGATTTCGGCCCTGTGGGAAGCGGCAGCCTGTGTCTCCTTAATCTGACACGGCATCACTGGCAGTCTGGCACACGGCCTCACATGTCTCGTGTCCTTGGATACGATCAGGCTCCAGCATTCATTTGAACACATACCACTGCCTTTTGTGTGTACAGTATGCCTGGAAGAAAAATTATTCACAAATATGTGCATGAATTCCCTTCCCCGCCATGTCGTATTCAATGTGGCTCGTTTAAAATGTCTGCATATTGTGTGTCTCTTGTGTGGTAAAAGTAAACATGAACCCATGAACTCATACAATTATGTTTTTTTGTAAATATGCAAAGTGATTTAAATTGTATATCTTTAAGGACCACGTTCTACGAATGTTTTTAAAAAGCAATTTACATTTTCCCATTAAATCCATGACCCACATCTCTGTTTGAGCTCGAGGCGGTATTTACTGCGTTCCCTCAGAGCCACCAAAAGAATGACACATTTCTTCCAGCGAATCTCATTGTGTGTATAACCGCCTCATTCAGGAAACCATCTGAGAGAAGATTCAATAATCTGGCTGTAATTTGATTAGCTGTGAGGTCAATTTGAGCCTTCATTAGTTTTGGTAGATTTGTCTCACAAGGGTGATCATTCTCTTCACCACAAATATTCCCACTCAGTTTAACATGGATGGGTTTTTTTTTACACCAGTGACTCAAACATGTTATTTGAGGACAGTAAAATCTGAAATACTCAAAGCTTGTAGGATAGTCCAGGAGTAGAGGGGGATACCAACTGAGGAATCCCATGCACTATGCGTCCTTGACATTCTCTGAGGTGGTTTGCATAAAGCTATCGACAATTACTACAATGATTATAATACGTTTGCGGCAGTAATACAACTTGTCCATTCATAAGAGATATATCGTGTATATCGACGGATCTAATTTGTTTTGATTATTTAATCGTAGCACTTCTTGGTTTGATCGATTGTTGGTCTTCTTGGTTCCACCACTAGAAGGACAGTGTGTCTAGCCCTGATGAGCATTTGTGCTGCTCTGTGTTGTTAGCATGTGTATGGGGTTGCATAGTTCAGGGGGTTGTGAGTGTGCTGTGCTCTGTGGGAAGCACCTCAAGGTACTTCCTCTTTTTCCCCTTTCACACCAAGGCTTTTCCCGTTCTAGCTCTAGCTTTTCTGGTTCTTCGGTTCAGCTCCCGCTCTGTTCACACTGCTCAGAGCCCGACTGGTGCTGCGTCATTGCGTAATCGTTTGCGTGCCTGCTTCATAAAGCCAAACCGCGCGGAAACCCCTCACATTGACAACGACAACAATGTCGAAGCGAAATGGAAGAACTTAACGACCAGCTTTACAGTCGTTGCTACCAGCGTTTCCGCCAGTGGGCTTCTTGCCATCATTGGACGCCCTTATTCAGCTCGGGACGCCCTGAACGCGAGCCGAGGGCGTCCAAAAATATTAATAATTTGAGAGAAGATCGAGAGTTTTTATCGCTTGAAATGACGAAAAAGGACAAGGACATCCCGCTGTTGGAGGGGCAAAGGAGTCTGGTGGGATTCTTTTCGGAGTATTGAACATCGTTTCCCCGACATCGAAGGTGCCTGCTACAGGACAACACGTAACATGCGCGATTTGGACGCGATGAGCGGGGGGTTTTAAGTGGAGCACGCGCGTGAGCTGCAAGCACCGGAGCCTCGCAGCGGTGAAACTGAGGCTCCGTGGTAAACTGTGGTAACATGAAGAGCCGTTTGGGAGCCGAAAGGGCCGGCGCCTTAAGAGAGCCGAGCCAAATTATCCGGCTCACTAATGTAAAAATACAGTATCTATAAGGGACGCTCTCAGCCCTGGTCTGGCGGAAACACTGCATGCTACATTCAAAAGTTCTTACACAGTTACACAGTGGGCCAAAATAAAAAAATCGGTACTAGTCGAGGGCCGGACTGGTTCAAGCTCCAGTTCCGAACCGGCCCTGGAACCGCGTTGGTGTGAAAGGGGTATTTGAGCATAACAAAAGGTAGAGAAGGCTGACAAAAGAATGAATCGAAAGCCTTTTTCTCCGCGGAGGTGGCCTTTTCTGTTATTCTCAGGGCACCGTTCTCCACGGGTGGTTCACTAAGAGGTTTCAAAAACTACTGTAGAAATAAATAAAGTTAAACTCGGAGGATTGAGATTGTTTAAAAAGAAAACTTGGCTTATTGAAGTTTTTTTTGGAATCGGGTATGAACCTGATTTTTTTTTTTTTATCTGGACTGCCTCAAAAAATAGTGTTAATCCTTATTTATTGTTCATCTTTGCCCTAATAAATAGCTGTTTGATCCCTGTAGAGCAAGAACACTTAGTTACATCATTAAAAAGCACACCCCGCCCTCATTGCTTTCTATCAATGGCATCCTTCTTGTAATAAATCACTCTTCTCAAATTATATCCCTAAATCCATTATGGCTTTTGCTGCCGGCGATGTGTGGTATGTGTTGAACCAAAGAAGAAGTTATCCGAAGGGAAAGTTGTTGGCGCTGAAGCAGTTTGACATGCCAGATCATGCGCCGGCCCTGTGGACTCGCTCAGGCTTGCCATCTATTCATAGCCATTTTAGAAGTGAATCCTCTGGGTGCATATTAGTGGAAATAGGAAATCATTTAGGGAGGGGAGTTTTTAATATGTCATTCAACCTATAATTAATAACAGCATTTGGGGACGTCAGTCAAAAGTATTCTTAACAGAAAGTGAAACTGCTGACAACTGATGGTTTTGAAAGGTTCTGCTCACACCAAACGGGTTTTAAAGGTCCCATGTCATGGCCATTTCCACTGATCATAATTCCATTGTTGAGGTCTACTAGAATAGATTTATATTGTGCAATTTTCCAAAATCACTTTGGTTTCTCATACAGCATCTCTGTAAACTGTGTATTCACTGAATTTCACTCTCTGCCTTTAACGGCTCGTTGTAGCTCCAATAGCTCCAGCCCCCACCCTCCCTGTGAGCACAGTGTGCTCTGATTGGTCGGGACGTTGTGAATCGCGCTGAGCTCCGTGGAGGTGTGGTTTCCTTGTTTAGCGACAGCGAAACACAGCCAAACTCACCCTGAGCACACACAAAGTCACAGCCGAAGTAAAAACAATAAGTGTGGCTTGATATTGAGTAAGAAAAAGGTTGATAAACGCTGTGAGAATGGGTCAGCAGAGAGAATTTCGCCGCGATCCCAACAGTCTGTTATCAGCCTGCAGCCAGGGAGGAGAGATCAGCAGAGCTGCCTGCACTGAGTGTGTGTGTGTGAGGAAGTCTGTGGATTGGTCAATTTGGACCAATCAGCGGGGGCTTAACGTAACGGCTCCGCGGACGTAACGTAACGGCTCCACGGATTGGTCCATTTGGTTCCGGGTAACGCATGACATCATGCGGTACCCGGAAGAATCAATGGACAGTGACGTATCTCCAACGAGGCGTTTTGGGGAGGTATTTTCTGTGTTAGAGTTTTACTCGCTACAGGGTGTACTTTGAGGGTTTTGACTCTGCAGAACGTTTATATGCAGAAAAACCTTCATAACACACAAGGGGACGGGTAATAACCGAAAAAGCATGACATGGGACCTTTAAATTGTCCAAACACTGATCCAAAGTCCTTTAATCGTCGTCATTCCAGCTGTTGATCCAGATGGTTAGCCTACATTTTGAAAGTGAATGTGTCACATAGTAGAACATGACGCTCACTTACCTGCTAGTCGACAGCGACTGTGTTCTTGCTCTCATGACGATCACCAGGAGTCGGGTTTCATTAGGATTAGCTTCAGTCTGGAGTATGTGCTTCCAGAGGATTTGAATCAATGATAACCTCTTTAAACTACAACGACAATCTCCCACCTTGTATTCATCCAGGTCAGACATGTGTTTGTTGTAGCATTAACTTTAGTGTCAGCACCAACCGTTTTGGACATTTGGCATCAAGTGGTAGTTGACATGTGCGACAGGATGAGGTCAAAGGTGGAGGCCATGTTTACGTTGCCTTCTGCTCTGATGTCTGTGGCTTTTACTTTGATATGGGTTTAGTTTAGCCCTCTTTAGAGATAATATGCAATACAATTAGCTCCAGGTTGGTCAACGCACACTTGACCGAGGCTTTAATTTCATTATTGGTTTATCAGACAATTACTTTCTTAATTAATCCTAGGGTGTGACATTTCTAAAACTGAAGATCTGATAGTAAACTTTTCCTGTAAATAAGTAATTCAATTGTTTGTCGGTAAACGTCATGGTTGTCTTCTTTTCACTCTGGCTTTTCTCTGGCTTGTGTTTTGTCTTTTCTTTTTTTTTTATGTTTCTTACACTAGCATAAGTATAACAAATTACAAAGTCACTATCGTGCCGCATATGATTCGCAGATGCCAGAGAACTGAGAAAAAACATTTTTACACGAACCCCAACGCTGTGTTGTCAGATCAAGAAACACTCACGGCTGAAAAGAGCAGACATGTTTCAAGTTGCTCTGCATATCATCCAACATTAACAAAGTGCCAGGACGAGTAGTGCTGTCATGCTCACACCGTCGCACGCTGTCCTCACCAGCTGTTACTCTGTCTCTGCTAACAATCCTGTGGAGAGTGCATGCTTTCCGAAAAGGCAATATTCATGTGTAATTGGACTAATTAACTCACCAATCTTTATGTGTAGAGGTGAGTGATACGTGTTTATGAAAATTAATCAAATGTAATCTTCCTCCACTTATTTTTTCACATTTTGTATCTGATATGTAGACACAGAGAGGCAGGTTAACAAACAGGAGATTGCTCTTTGTAGAGGAGATGCAAAAATACAAATAGTGATCAACTTAGCAAACAACTACATTAAAAAGACATGCCGGCTATTTTGAAGAAACAATTGTTATTCTGATTTTAAAACAATGCCTCTCCTGTGCAGCATCAATCTGTATATCTTTACATGTGCAAGTTTACATACATCAATTAATCTCCTTCCACTATTCTCACCCTGTCATTCAGCCCCGTTCATTTCCGCTGCCTCAGCATTGGCTTTCAGTCAATGACGTTTGTCAATGGGAGGACGTCAAACCCTCCATCTGAAATGGGTAATCCATGCATTGATTGTTGACCCTCATTAGGTTTAGTTGTAGTGCTGCCCTTTACAGACCTAAGCCCCTCTTTCAGTAGAGGATGAAAGATTTTTTTTCTTTACCAAGAGATTTAGTTTTAGCTCCAATTTGAGAATCAGAAAATCAATATGAACTTTTCATCAAGGAAGAGGAAGCTTTAGTCACTTCTTTGGGATGTAAAGTGACTTTTCTTATCAGTCTGCGAAGTTATTAGCACAAACAGTTCATGTCACAAATCATTTTAGAGGTATGACAAAGTAGCTCAGACATTAGGCTAGTACAACAGAAAGCTTTCTTAACAATTGTTTACTTATAACGTAATGAAACTGCCCATATGACAAAATCAAGCAAGGAACAAGTAGGGCTGCTCAATTAATCGTATTTTAATCACGATTACGATTATGGCTTGCAACGATTACGAAAACAACGTAATCGAAATAAAACGATTATTTTTTTATTATTACTTTTTTAAATACATTTTTTTTTTTGGTTTTTCAGTTGAATTATACTTAAAGTTCAAGGTAATCAACTGTTAATAACATACTGTTCACATTTTTATTCTCCAATAAATGGGTGTTTTCAAAGTCAATAATAATCGCATTTAATATTCGCAATTACAATTATTGACCAAAATATAAATATACAAAACAGTGTTGAAACGTTGCCATCCACAGGAATATGGACACATAATAACACACGTTTTCCTGCATCAGTAGATGGCCTAAAGCCTTTTTGAAGCAAAGTCAGCTTCTCTGGGCCACTGAGAATAAAAGCTACCCTCTGTGTTCTGCTCGTCTTTTCTTTCTTTTCTGTCTCGGTTTTTATGGGACTGCAGTCTGTCTATGAATGACATCGCTGCTACAAATCTGTCACTGAAGGACATTTGAACCTAAGTCCTAGCATTTCACAAATGCCTGGATGTGAGTCATGGACAGCGGATCAGTCTCGGACTGGAGTGAGCAGCGGCAGCCTTTTTTATGGGAACAGTTAGAAAGACACATGGAAGTACCACTTGACATGAGGCAAAGGTGACGGGAAAATAAATAGACGGAGCCGGATCCAAAGATGAAGGTGTCAACTCATGACAACAAGGACACACTCAAACACTTATACAGTGACATTTATTTATTTGACAACAGATAGTATTCTTGTGAGGACATCATTGCATAAACATAATCAAAATGTTTATTTCAAAACACTGACTGACCACACACACACACACACACACACACACACACACACACACCCATACTCCCACACAGGGTCTCAGATATCAGGAAGCTAAGGAGGAGAGAGCTCTGGCTCCTAACACCGAGAGTCTTTATCCCTGTGTGTCAGAGAGAGTGTGATCACAGAGAGCAGAAATGGCCACAGGCTGTAACATAATCTAGTTTCCAGCTCGTCTGGCTCGACAGGCCTTTGTTGGGACTTGCAAAATCATGTGAGGTCATCCGTTGGCATGCCGTCTTTGGTTTCTGCATGGGAGAGTTATGCCAAGACCACCCCAAAAAAAAGCCCCAGGCTAGTATGTTCAATATGATAATTATGTATCTCTATTTGTGACACAACTTAGCCTCCATTGAAAATAGTGAGCTCATGACTTTTAGGTTCTGCTGCCAGTTTAAACACCGAAACCCTCTTGAGTTTTGGCTACCTGTTTGTTTTCAAATGCTCTTGATTATATTTGAAACTGTTCCAATCTGGGTCTATAGTTGACAAAAGTATAGAGATAACAACAAGTGTGTGGTGTTGATTGTTGGATTATTCTGATTGTAAATATAATTAGACACTATCAAGATTTGAAACACTGTTCTGTCAACATCACTTGGCAGTATAAATTATGTTTTAAGTAGTCTTTTGAAGACATGCATTTAAATAATGAGCTTTACTCACCTTTACAACTGGCTTTACAACTCTAACATTTGTATTTTATATTAAGATTTACCTAAATTCACAAATATTTAATATGTCTTTCTGGCAGATTTTCTGAATTTCTGTCTTTTTAATTTTTGCCATTTTGATATTGCGGTAATTTATTTAAAAAAGCTAGTTTTGGTTTTATAACTTCTGTTGTTCTGCATTTGTTTGGAGTTAAATGTCCTAAATGTATATCTTATCAAGAGTATTTGTTGATTGTATCTCAGGGAGCATTCACTGTTGGGTTTGGAACAGTTTTGTACTAATCCATCCAAAACGTTTAGATATCATTAACAGGAGAGATAATGCAATAAGAATATAAGAGGTGACACTAAACACCTACATCAACCTAAAGGGCTGGTAATGGACTAATAAGACCAAACCTCAGTTAATCACACTATGAACCCCTCCTCTCTGCAGGCTTGACGATGGGTTGCGTCAGGAGTAAAGAGGACAAGGGCCAGGCGCTGAAGTGCCGAACCGACAACTCTAACAACACGCCCACCAACGCCCACCTGGGCCACTACGGGCCGGACCCCACCCTGATGGGTCACTCCCCCGCCATGAAGACACACAACAACAGCTACAACAGTCACGCCGCCTCCCTCACGCCCTTCGGGGGGGCGTCGTCTATCATGACTCCCTTCGGGGGGGCGTCCACCTCCTTCACCTCTGTGGCCGTGAGCAGCCCCTTCCCAGGAATCATCCCAGGTCAGTGTGAGGAGTTAACGTTTCAGAGGGAAGGGCACAGGGCATTTCAGGAAAAAAGGTTTGGAATTTCCCTAAAAAATTCAAATCAATTCACAAAACTTTGGGTCCCTTTGTCCCGGGAGAAAAGGAAACGTATTATCTGTTTCTATTCAAATACAAAATGAAGTATAAATATTTACTCAACTAATTTGCAATCCTAATACTTAACCAACATTTCCCTCTGCCATTTCCTAAATTAAGAATAAACTCTGCTTATTATGCGCAGGACCATATGAGCAGCAGATGTTATGCAAATAGGAACTTTGAAATGAGTCAGCCCAAACATCCAAGGCCAAAGAGAAACCCAAAATAAGTCAGTAACATGAGAAGCATCACAGCAGGGTGGCTTCCCCCGGAGCCAGAGGAAACATTTACATCCAACCAATACAATGGTGTTTGTCATGTTCAAGTTTTTTTATTAAACAATTCTGTGCTGGAATAACTTTAGTTGAAATGAATCTTTGTGACATTAAATGTTATCTCGTGCATTTTCAGGTTGGTTTTTACATTTTTATAATGTGACTTCTTTGAAATTCTCAAATCTTTAAAAAAAAGCCTATTGTTGTTTTTCGCACACTGGTTTTATTTGAAAACAGTTGTCTAATTTGACTGATTTGATCTGGATTAACCCTCTAATGTGTTTTTATCAGTGCCATTGATTTATGTTTTAAAACTTTATTTCAATATTTATTATTGAATGTTTTTTTTTTATTTAGTTCCTTCTAAATAAATTGTTTTATTATTAAAAAGATTATTAAAAATAAATGTCAATCATAATTATATCATAGATTGGATGGAACTGCACAAACCAACGCATACATTGACACACACACACACACACACACACACACACACACACACACACACACACACACACACACACACACACTCACACATACACTCCCTGGCTCTCTGAAGGAGGATAATCTAGCCTGAGGGTTTTCTGGTGATCTAATCCTGCCCGTTCAATTTCCTCCTCCAGATGAATATATGAGAGTCCTGTCGTCTCTGTGCACTCTGTGTCTGCAGACCTCAGACCAATCAACTGTTGTGATTACATGGAGGAGATTAAGTGACATCCGTTTGATTCACTAACTACACGTGACACCACAGAGTTTGAAAAATGTGGAGGGAATGTCCTGATGTTCCTAAAATAAATCAAATTGAATATAGCTAGTTGTATTTTGGTCAAGACCCTGATTTGCAGGAAGGGGTTTCTTTCATACAGTCTTGAACATTATTACCATAATACAGTATTCATATTGGTAATATTAGCATCATTGAATATGTTTGCTCACGTCAGTGAGACCTTTACCCAAGTATGAAATATTACAAAATGAGAAAAGGAACATTTGTTTTTATTTCAAGCTTCAATGTTGTGTATTAAAGGAATAACGCTTTTTTGAAACTACTGTGGGATAAGATGTTAAATATGCACGCCTCTCATGCTCAGTCTCTCTTGTTTTCAGGCGGTGTTACATTTTTCGTATCGCTGTACGACTATGAAGCGAGGACGACGGATGATCTGTCGTTTAAGAAAGGGGATCGCTTCCAGATTATCAACAACACGTGAGTACAGAGGCTCTGAACACTGTGTGTGTGTGTGTGTGTGTGTGTGTGTGTGTGTGTGTGTGTGTGTGTGTGTGTGTGTGTGTGTGTGTGTGTGTGTGTGTGTGTGTGTGTGTGTGTGTGTGTGTGTGTGTGTGTGTGTGTGTGTGTGTGTGTGTGTGTGTGTGTGTGTGTGTGTGTGTGTGTGTGTGTGTGTGTGTGTGTGTGTGTGTGTGTGTGTGTGTGTGTGTGTGTGTGTGTGTGTGTGTGCAAGCGTGTGTGTGTGTGCAAGCGTGTGTGTGTGTGTGCAAGCGTGTGTGTGTGTGCAAGCGTGTGTGTGTGTGTGCAAGCGTGTGTAATCCCTCATTGTATTAAGGCCTTCTGGGTTAATGGTTTCCTTTAATGGGCCGTCTGTTTGGTCCAGATTGCTTTCCCTCTGCTGTAGAACCTTCCTTTAGTTTAGGGTTTTACATTTAGGTGTAACAGTGTAAAACATACCACTCTTCTCTCACTTAGTCAAATAGAAGCTATAGGCAAAAAAAGATACTCATTTATTTCGGAATTTAACTGAATGTATTAAAAGACACCAACAGTGCACTGAAACTCATTAGATTGTCATGCACTCTTCAATATGCCTCTTTAAAAGTATATTGTACATTTCAGTTATTGCAAAACTCCAATCCTTAACTTTGTTTTTGGCATTTCTATTGCAAATAGATATTTGTTATCCAAAATACAATATTCCTTAATTTCTAGAACTAAAGGAATATACAAAAAATTATGATGAAAAAATGAAGAATTTCCTACTAATTTCTTCTGTCCTATTGTATCAGCATCATCTTTCTCCCAGGTGTGCACAGGTGTGAAAGTAGGCAGAGCTCCAAGTTCTCCACAAATGCATCCCTCAGTCCTCCAGCTGCTGTCCATGGACATTCTGCTTTAGCAGTAATGAAAGGCCATCTGCTTTCAGAGAAAGAATAGGAAGAGAACAGATTTTTCCTTCACCTCAGTTCCCCCTCTCATTTATTATTTCTTCTCTGGTCATATAACTTTAATGTTTTCCATTGGCGTAAAGTTTCTGATTGTTCGAAATGGACTGAATACGTTGCGTACATTCCGTATACGGAATACGTTTAGACAAATCTTACATTAAAACCAAAATGAAAGCCTTTCAAAATGCCAACTTATGTAAAGAACAGCACATGTGCATTGATTCAACTGTATTATTATTATTATATTGTTGAATTGTATATTTAGTTCTGTCAATCAGGACCATTTACTGCAGAACAATTACTTTGTATATGTTAAGAATGTAACAGATGATTCAGTATTACTTAAACTTAAGTAGGATTTGAATGCAGGACATTCACTTTTCCTTTAAAAACAAAACGGAAAAGTTTTTCATTATAATACTTTTTACTTCCTCCTCCTCCTCTGTTTGATGTGTCTCAATAACGAAACTGACTCCTGACGTGTTGAGTGACGCAGAATGAGACCTTGTGTTCCACCTACCTGTTTACAGTAGGTGTATTTTTTCCAATCATGCTTTTGGCTGTTTTTTTATTTCGAATGAACTTCTCCTCTCAGGGAAGGCGACTGGTGGGAGGCTCGCTCCATCAACACGGGGCAGAAAGGTTACATCCCGAGTAACTACGTGGCTCCAGCCGACTCCATACAGGCTGAAGAGTGAGAGCTTATTATCTATCTCTACCTCCGTCATCCTCCAATTTTAATTTCGCTTTTTCTTTCACTCTTCTCCTTCACATTCCTGTACTGTTTCTCCCCCTGCTCGGTTATTTCTCTGATTAAGAAGACATGATGCGGCTGGGCGCTCACACATTGTGACTCAGCCGTCATGTACTGACAGTGTAAACAATGGAGGCCTGTGTAGTGGCTGACAGTCGCTGGCATTCCCATTGCTGTTCATCCGGTGTGACAGAAACGAGTGCTTCAGACAGCTCTGCCCTGGTTTCTCATTGGCTGTCAGCCATTTGACTAATACAAGATGTTTAAGCTTCTCATAAAACCCTGGTGGAAACCAGCCCAAAACGTTAGCTTTAATCTTAAAGATTGAGTGCAAGTCATCAACAGAGGTTATGAGTTTTAATTCAGTCTTCATTTAGTGTTGATAAATGTTTTCAATTCAACATGACTGTATTTGTATCTCTTAAAACTCTCACTACTCATAAACAAATGAGAAAAGCTAGTTATTAACATTCTTTACAGACATTATCTAATGTTTTCTTTATTTATAATAGCCCCTTTCATGTAATAGATCAGGCTAAAAAGGTGTAAAGTTAAAAAGCTGTAATTATAGTAATGTGATATCCATTATTTTGTCTGAAATGAGATTTTAAGGTATTTTATTGCCTATTATTTTATTGCCTCTGATTTGAAGGTAACCACATATGAACCACATAAAAACTGCTGGTATTGTAAATGAATGTTATGTAAAACTTACTAACAATATATTATGTTTTGTCCAGCTTTAATATTTGACTTGACAATTTTATAGACCGGGTGTTTAGGACTCGTCTAAACCCAGAGAATTTCCACCAGCAGTGCTCTTATTACCCGAACACAGAAAATGCTACTTGTTATGCAGTTTATGACATGTGGAGCTCCTCCTGTCTGACTCTCACTCTCTTTCTGCAGATGGTACTTTGGTAAAATGGGCCGCAAAGACGCCGAGCGCCTCTTATTGCATCCAGGGAACCAGCGGGGAACTTTCTTGGCACGAGAGAGTGAGACGACCAAAGGTAAGAGGATTCATTTCGTTAAAAGCCAGACCGTAATGAAAATGCTGCAGTTTTGATATTAAAGGCAATGATGAAAGCCTTTCCTTATTTGTGCTTGTGGGCTCCGTTTTATTGCGGCCATATGTTCATTATATGGGAGTTCTTCTTATTTGAATGTCGGTTAGAAGTTAAAATGTGTTTTTATGTTTATCAGATGTTCTGTGGGATGAAAGCCTGTGATGCAGATTCAAGAGTTTCTGTTGCTCAATCTAACTTACTTCCTGTGGATCCTAAAGGTGCCTACTCTCTGTCTCTCCGGGACTGGGACGAGGTGAAGGGCGACAACGTCAAACACTACAAGATCCGAAAGCTGGACAACGGAGGTTATTACATCACCACTCGGGCCCAGTTTGAGAATCTGCAGAAGCTGGTGAAACACTACACAGGTATGCAGCACATTCCTCTTGTTCTCACGTGGGAAGCGCTTAGACAAATTGTTATTTACAACTGGACAGCTGCTCTTACTAAAAGTTGTTTTTCCTTCAATGTTCAAAGCTTTTATTGTCCTATGCATAAAAGTAGTCGTGTAGTTGTTGGCGATGAACATCTTAAGTCCTGGGCCAAGCTAACAGTGCGGCATATAATAAATAGGAAGTCGAATAGTGCAATAAAAATAGTGCAAGAGATACAATGGTGCACTTTAAATGCAGAAGTAAGTCGGCTATTCTCCGAGTGTTTTATGTGAGAAAATAAGCCAATGTTTTATACGTTTTGCGTCTTTGAAATAAAAGTATTTTATCCAATGACTGCAGCTCTTGCAGGAGAAAAATGCATTATTCAGCTGCACATCTGCTGAAATACATTCTGAGTTTGTCTGACAAACAGTTTTCCTCCTGTGGTGATTTTTAAAGCAGTGTCTTCACTGATCCGCTCACAGCTCAGAAATCACGTCAAAGCCCCAAAACAGCAAACCATGTAAGGCTCAACCCGAAAGAGGCATGAATATAAAATGTATCGTTAAAAAACAAAACAGACTTAAGCCTGCTGTAATCTTCACATTTGAAAGGCAGGCAGCTGTTCTGGGGAAGATACCCAGCAGATTGTCAAAAGAAAGCGTCTGGATGAGGAAAACACACACAGGACATTTATGAAGAACACAGTTACACTCACAGAGGCAGTATCCATAAACAAGAGGATGTTTGTTTTTACAGCTCCTTAACATTTCATTTAGGTCGTGTGTTGTTGACACTTCTTGCTTCCACACGATTCATGTAATTTACTCCCGGCAGTGCGCCTTATAATTGACTCTTTGTATTCCTCTAAGTGTGGGCTTTTACACTGAGTCAACAATCCCTGAGAACATCTTACCTGTTCAGTAGCTTCAATATAACAGGCTGCTGCTCGCTGTGTCTCCCTTTACTGTGAATGGCAATCATGCATTTCATGAGATGGTTTGAATGGCCTCGTTCAGCTGCTTTAGGCCCTAAACTTTGACTACAGTCCTTTTTATTACTGAAATTGAAACTTTATTGAGTTCAACACATTTCAAGTCATTATGGTGAGAATACCATAACATTTGATTATACCTGGGAATCAGCATAAAAACAAATAAATTCGTTTTTCTGAGGAATGACGGGTCAAGAGTTTAGTGCGTTTATTTTAGATTGTAGTTTGTTGGTGTCAAGTGGCAATGTATTGTTTTATTCATCACACTCCATTTACTGCAGCATAACTCACGTTGCTGCTACAATTTTGTTCTTAACTCGACACAGTTATTTTGTTTGTTACCAGGCTGGAGGCTGATCATTCAAACATAAAGCTCATTCTTTTCTTTTTGTCTTCACATCTCTGTTCCTGTCCAGAACATTCGGACGGTCTGTGCTACAGGCTGACGACCGTGTGCCCCACGGTGAAGCCTCAGACTCAGGGACTAGCTAAGGATGCTTGGGAAATCCCACGAGAGTCTCTCCGACTGGAGCTCAAACTCGGCCAGGGCTGCTTTGGAGAAGTCTGGATGGGTAAGAGACCATTAATGCTGTTACTGATTAAAACACACACGCATGGACTTTGGCTTGTGAAGATGTTAATGGGTTAACCGTAAGGCAAACAAATTGACTCACAACAAATGTGGTATTTCTTGAGTATTCTTACTTGGTCACACCAGAAAGCAGTACTGTGAAATACATTTTTGCACAGGCTGCAACTGGAAATAATTGGTGCTGGGCGTTTGGGGTCATAGTAAATACTTGTGCTCTTTGAACCTAGCTGAAAGGTTCGAAAACAAGAGATAACACACAGGCTATGTAACATTTACTCCTCTGTTACGGCTGACTGCAATGCATCTTTGATTACTTTCATCATATATTAATCTGCAGATTAGTTCCTTATTAAGAATTGATTTGGTTCATTTAATGCCAGAAAATATTGAACAACACCTTTTACAATTTCAAAAGCCAAAGTTGCCAAGTTAGTAACATTTGATTATCTGGACACCAATGAAACAACAATGGTATTTAGTTCAACACCATAGAAGAAAAAGTAAACCAGCAAATATTTTTCATTTGAGAAGCTGGAACCAATACATTTTTGCCATCATTTAATTGAAATGGTCTGCATTCAGTCCAACATGTTGATGATAACACACTATGTTATAGACCTTTAAAGGGTTTCCGTTGGAGTCTCTCTGTTAATTCCACAGAAAGAAAACAAATGAAAGTGTTTGCTTAGAGCAAAAGCTGTATGACGCGAATGCAGGCTGGATTTGTGTGAAATTGGTCAGCTGATGTTAGAGTATGGAAAGCCTGACGTGTCGTACACTGGGATGCATCCACCACTTTCCTATGTCAGCACCACAGATACACATGAATACACACTGTAATATTTATGTTTGAGGCTCACACTGATCATGAATTATTAAATAATATAAACAACTGCATGGGCATCCACTCACACGGCCATTAGGGTTTACATACAGATACAAAGCATCCGCTGTACATTATTTATAACTGATGTCAAATGTGAAACAACTCTGAGGCAGTAAATGCACACAAACTGAGTTTATAGATTTGCGTTAGTTCAAGTTGAGACTGACCTCTTTAAAAAGCTTGTCTTGATGCCTCGCTGGCCCACATACTGATGTAAACGCTGATTACTGTTGAGCTACACACACGCACACACACACACAGCTCAGTAATTACAGGTCACCTCCTGCGCTTCAGTTCTCCGGCCTGCATGTGAGACGGGGCTTTCAGGGAACGCGAGTCTCTTTCAGCTCTAACTCTTTCATTAAGCGTGGCCTGCAGCAAGCCTCGACCTGCGAGCCTCCGCTAAGCAATCCCAGGAATCCCTCTGTCCCTCTGCTATCTGTTATTGATGGTTTTACACTACGCCACAACTTCTGACGGACCGTTTGTGTCTGTTTATTTGCAAATACATTGAATATACACAGACAAACGGATAAGAAAATACAGTACAGAAAAAGGCGGAAACAGATGTTAAAATGTACAATATATTAGAAAATATACTAATAATAATTGTTAAAAAAATACTTAAATGAAAAAGGAAATGTGATTGTGAAATGTGTGTGTGTGTGGCATGTGAGTGTGTGTGCCTGTGTTTAAGGAGGGACTATTGGTCTACTGACATTGACTCCTAGGAAATAGTCATGTTTGATGTCACTAAGTGAAACAAAACAAATAAGGTAAAACAACATGGATACACTTTACTGAAATCCAAAGGGAGAAGCAGCAACTAGAACTCCTGTTTGTTCCACATTGAGTTTTTATATGATGGCTTATGCTGGCTGACCTCCATGTGCTCGCTACCATATATTATTATTAGATATTATCATTGCCCTACTTTGTCCTCCAGCGTGTGTGTGAAGTTTGTTCAGTGTGATTCATTCATGAAGGTCAGTGCTGTGACGGAAGCAGCCGATCTCCTGCCTCAGCTCATTGTACGCAAACAGGGCGTGAGTAAGTGGCTCTGCAGCAGGAAGTGGCTGATTGTTTTAGCCGTGGAGTGAGAGCAGCTCCTCTCACACGGGAGCGCTGCCAGAGATTACTGTCATGACGGCGGATTTTTTAGGACCGACTTTTCAATCACTTAAAAGGGGTCGAAAAGTATTTAATGGATCCTCTGTGTTTTAGAGTTACGGTGTGTGTCACTGGATGAATTGGACATGCCTCAGAGCAATTATTTCCTTAATAATTTCAAGGTGTTTCGGAGCAAGTGCACCAATTGTTACAAGTATTTGTTCACCACTGTTGAGTCAAAACTGCTCCACCAAATGAACATCTCAATTTGAATATCAACCCTTCGCTAAACTCCAAGAATGAAACATAATTACTTATTGCCATCAATTCAGAGATACAGGGTCCGACCATTTAATGAGGTTCGACTAAAGCACTCTTTTGTCCACCATTCAATCTTGAAATGTTAAATACCGAATTAAGGTACCCTACGTCCACACGGTTCCGTCGCGTTGAAGCTTGCCGGTGGGCGTGTCTGGCGCGTGACCAACAACCAATCACATTAACCTCCCGCCCCGGACTCTCAAGCATGCGGGTGATTGGCTAGTGCTTGTACTGGCATATGATTTGATTGGCTTGCGCTTCCGTCGACACTTGAAAAGTTGAACTTTTCTCAACTTTCGAAGCGAGCAACGGAGGCCAAGCGACGTGACGGAACCACAATGCAGTTCAGCAAAGCTTGACGTCACCCCATTCAAAGTGAATGGGAAGCGTCTCCGTTGAAGCACGCAACGGAACCGTGTGGACGTACCGTAAAGGGTCTTTAACATATTGTGATTAAATGTAGTGTAGGGCTGCTCAATTAATCGTATTTTAACCGCAATTACGATTCTGGCTTGCAACGATTACGAAAACAACGTAATCCAAATAAAACGATTAGGTTTTTATTATTATTATTATTATAATATTATACTTTTATTTTTTTCAGTTGAGTTATAGTTAGAGTTCAGGGAAATCAACTGTTAAAAACATACTGTTCACATTTTTTTTGCATTTAATAATCGCAATTACAATTATTGACCCAAATAATCGAGATTATGATTTTTGCCATAATCGAGCAGCCCTAATGTAGTGTTATATTTATGTTCCCTTGTTGTTCCGTCTTCATATTTTTCCTTGTTGATGTTGGAAATGGAGCTACGATGACTTGAACTGACAATAAATTATCGTTTGAAATATAACATTGTTTTATGGTTCATTTCAAACCTGAGTGATCATTTTGTTTTGTTTTATTCAGGCACATGGAACGGCACTACTAAGGTTGCCATCAAGACCCTGAAGCCCGGCACCATGTCCCCAGAGGCCTTCCTGCAGGAGGCTCAGATCATGAAGAAACTCAGGCACGATAAACTGGTTCCTCTCTACGCCGTGGTGTCAGAGGAACCCATCTACATAGTCACTGAATTCATGGCCAAAGGTACGAACTCAAAGGGCTGAAGTCAGGTATTGGCACAAAATACAGACATTGTGGATAATAACAGGAAAAATCTGTACCGAGGGACATTAATGTAGCAATCATCTTTAACCTCTCATCCAGTCAGACATCATTATGACTCATTGAAACCCTGAGTGTGACTCTTATTATAAGTGCACTTAAACTGTATTGGTCTGTGAGAGCAATAAAGACCAACATAAAACTGAAGTTAATGCAGAAAGCCTCCATGATGTTTGAAGTCATGTTGCCTTCAATGTGTTTTTGGTTATTTGAGCGTTTTCTGAAGATGAACTCTCAACTAATGCTGAATTAAGTGTTGTTTTTACACTACGCCCAAACAGATATATTCACCATGCTTTACTCTGAACTCTGGCAGGTAGTTTACTGGACTTCATGAAGGAGGGAGACGGTCGATATATGAAGCTGCCGCAGCTGGTGGACATGGCTGCACAGGTACGATTATAAAACAGTGTGTACACAGAAACTCCCTCTGCCTCCCACCTGCCCGGCTGCTGTTTTAACTCAGTGTGTGAGAGGAGCACTTCTCATCCATCAGCAACAAAACAAAGAAAGCTCCATGTGGGAAACTTCCCAGCCGTGTGTTTATCAGTCAAATATTCAGTCTCAGTTTGGTCTCCGTCTGGCTGTCATATTTATTTAATATCCTATCTAATATCTCTACCCTCCCCCTTCACTGTGTGTGCCTGCCCTGGTTTTTCACCACTTAACTGCCACAGTAGCACTTAAGCAGCGCTCATCAGAGGCCACTTAAGCCGGCCGGGTGCGCTAACCCACCGCGATCTGCTCTTAATTCGCCTCCGCTCACTCCCAGGCTTCTTCCTCCTCACTCAGCAGCGGAGGGGGAAAGTGTTTGAGCGTTACACCGAGGCGGGTTAAAGATCCAGATAGTCGTGTTAAAGATTTGTCCAGTTGTCGCAGCTGCATATAATCTCGTATTTAAATAACTAATATTAGGGTTGAATGATAGGCCAATGACCCCGCTAATTGAGTGTTATTATTGTAGTTTCTACAGGGTTCCCGCGGGGACTTAAAAAGTCTTACATTTGATAATATGAATTTAAGGCCTTAAAAAGGTCTTAAATATTACCAAAAAAATAAGAAAGGTCTTAAATATGATTTAGAAGGTCTTAAAATGATCGGATTTGAAAGGTACTTCTGTGTTGAGATCGCGTCTAAATGTGTTTTGGGGGAAATGTCCGGGCTGCAAAGTAACCAGTACGGTAATAGCCTTTCAGTTCCCCCCCAACAATTTGTATTGAATTAAATCAACATGGAACCAGTAATCACTAACTTTGTTTCCCCCCGGCCCCTTATTGGAGAACACCCAGCTAGTAACCTAGCAACCAAGCCTCAGCCAGCGGCAGTCAGAAACTCATGTATCTTCGAATCGAATCTAATTACAAATTAATAAGGGGGAGTGTCAGTTCAACCGTATTTGGTTGGAAAACATCTAATTTAGTGCTTGGTTGAAACCAGTGGAGGGGAACGTGTTTGAAGCCCGCTGCACCTTTTGCAAATACAATTAGCGTTTGTTTTGCTAACGTAGCATTAGCTAGTGGAGCGTGAGCTAGTGCGGCAGCTCCCGCAACAACACCGGGGGAACCTCCGGGCGACGTTTGGGTCTACAACGTCAACCCTAAAAGCGGAGGTGCTGTAGACGCTAAATACCGTAGCTAAACACCAATCATACAACAGCAACGATGAAATAGTGTAGCCAAGGCAGCAGAGCTCTGAATATAGCTGCTCTCGCTCTCTCTCGCTCTCTCTCGCTCTCTCTCTCTCTCTCTCTCTCTCTCTCTCTCTCTCTCTCTCTCTCTCTCTCTCTCTCTCACACACACACTAGGGCTGCTCGATTATGGCAATAATCACGATTATGTTGGTCAATAATTAATATCATGATTATTAAATACGATTATTCATTGACTTTGAAAACATCAATTTATTGAACTTTAAAACAAATAATAATTTGAACAGTATCTTTTTAACTGTTGATTACCCTGAACGTATAATTCAACTGAAAAACCAATACAAAAATAAATGATACATTTAAATAAATAATATCAAAAATAATAAATACCAATAAACAAGATCAACAAATATTTTGGAGCGCACTTCCACAAGCTACTAAACATATATAAATATGATAAATAAATTAGACTAAAATTAATTAGATCAAATATGTTGTAGTGCACTGTCACAACCTAGCAAAGCAAAATAATCGTTTTTTTCGATTATGTTATTTCGTAATTGTGGCAGGCCAAAATCGTAATTGCGATTAAAATACGATTAATTGCACAGCCCTAACACACACACACACATACACACACACACACACACACACACACACACACACACACACACACACACACACACACACATACTCTAGATGTGTGTGTGAGGACACAGTTTTGTGTACTGTTATGCTGTTATGTTCAGTCATTGTTCTTATGTTGAACATGAATACATTTACTTTGTAAGTAATTATGGGACGTATTTCTTCTTTCACAGCAATTTTCCTTCATACTTTATTGCCGTGAAATAGGTCTTAAATTCTATTCAAAGTGGTCTTAAAAAGTCTTAAATTTGAGTTGGCGAAACCTGCAGGAACCCTGTTTGTAACTTTAGATGGTTTCATTTGTAGTATCTTGGATTTTTAATGACTGTTTATTTAACTGTAATTATACTAGGTGTTTCTGTTGCCCTATATGTTAATGTTTTTGTACAGCCCTTTGAATTGCCTTGTGTTGATACATGCTATATTAAAAAACTTGCAGTGTTTTATTCAAAAGTAATTATTGATCATTTTATTTTCATTTCAATTGATTGAAATCTGTATCATCATGTATTTTCTGTCTCCTCCCCCCCGTTTCTTTGCATGGCCCGCTCCCGTCTCAGATCGCAGACGGCATGGCCTTCATCGAGAGGATGAACTACATCCACAGAGACCTGAGAGCCGCCAACATCCTGGTGGCTGATAACTTGGTGTGTAAGATCGCCGACTTCGGCCTGGCTCGGCTCATCGAGGACAACGAGTACACCGCCAGACAAGGTCTGTATTAAGAACTGGCACATGTGTGTCTGCCTTTCCTAAGAACCACATCAGCTATAAATACATGAGAAAGTGACTCTGAACCCTTCAGGCCTTCTTTGGTGCTTCAATATAACCTTTGGTGTCACTCCAATACTGGTTAAGCTAAAACTGTTTCAAGCATTCAGGAGTGCTTTTGGAATATGACATGTTTGGTGTTATTGTGAGAAGATATCAAGTAATTGCTTACATTTTATAGACCTTTTGACTGTTTAAACCAAAAGAGAATCGGCATATAAATAAAGAAATGACAATAATTAATTACACGAGCACATGCTGACACTTTCATTGTACATTCAGTATACCTGCATCACATATCACAATGTTTCACTAACTTAATGAACAATCAGTTAGTGTTTTAACTGAAGATGAATGCCCCAAAGGTCAGATCAATCGATGATGAAAATATTGATGAATCCTTTTTGGTTTTTATTCTCTTTTTTCCCAGGTGCCAAGTTTCCCATCAAGTGGACGGCCCCTGAAGCCGCTCTGTACGGACGCTTCACCATCAAATCTGACGGCTGGTCGTTTGGTATACTACTGACTGAGCTGGTGACCAAGGGCAGAGTGCCGTACCCAGGTAACGATAAAGAAGCACAGATGATGAGGAGAAAACTTTTTTGATGTATTTTTTTCCCTTTTCCTTTGACATGAAGCTGTTGTCTATATTGCTGGCCCCCTGCGGTTATGAATAGGTTGCACTTCCATGGGAAACAGGAATAATTCATTAACCTCGCCTCAGGGTGATTCTGAAATTCAATTCATCCTCATCGTCCTTTATTAATAGCCCTTTCCCACGCATGTAGATGTTACATAATGCATAACTACATGTAGATGATACGTAGATGTGTAATGACTTGTTAATGCATGGGAAAGTTGAGCTCTCACATGATCTCCCGCTTCCTGTGGTGTGCAGCCTCATGTCTGCCCCCTGCTGGAGGACAGCAGTGCTGCAGTGTGTCTGTGGCACTGATTACAGAGCGTGCCATATGGCAGACTTAACCACCATCTCATGTAGAAGGCCATCTGGTTCCCAGGGCCCTCTTTGGTTTCAGAGCAACCCGTTTGGTCTAATTATTCGCCCCAGAGCTGCAGATTCAGGAGGCTGAACCCCTCTTTTCGCTTCTTAAAAGAGGAGTATGACTCACGGGACATGTGTGGCTCTGTCCTGCTGAGCTGCAGTCTTTCTTGGCCTCTCGTTTTTAATTTTTTCCCCCCAGTCTTTATGAATTGTATTCCACATTCACAAGCACACACAGAAAAAAGTACATTATATCACTGTTAGGGAGGCGTGTGGCGCAGTGGACTAGTGCGTTGGTGTTGGGACCAGGGGGGCACAAGTTCAAACCCCACTGCAGTCAGCATGTCGTTGTGTCCCTGAAGACACTTCACCCCAAATTGCTCCTGTGGTGATTGGCCACAGTATTGAGTATGTAAGTCGCTTTGGATAAAAGTGTCTAACAAGTAACATGTAATAATGTAATGTTAAATTCAGACACATTAAACTGACGTGACAGCACTCAAAGCAAAGAAGTACAAAATAAAATAAATGAATAAATAAAAAGTAGTTACTCCTCCTCTCTAGGCATCTCTATTTCTGCTCTTTGGTTTCAAAGAAGCGATATGAGGCACGTATACCGAGATCACGCAGCAAGCCTGGGAACACATCGTCTTTTTTTCTATTTCAGTCCTTCTTATATATAGATTCACACACACTCATTCAGATATTCAGACAGGCACGTTATTAGAGCTGAGGGTTTCAGATTTAAGACATAAATCACGCTAACACCTCAGCATCCGAAGTGCCCACGCTGCTATCGTATCCGGGTCCCAGCAGTCGCTCCGGGCCCTTCCTCTCCCCCAGAGTCTGAGATCATCTGATCCCCTCTCTCCCACAGAGAGACGCAGTGGGAGGATGTGGTTGGGACCATACCACTGTCTCTGAGTCACAACCTCTTTTAGCTGCTGTTCAGCTCCCCATGGAGCGGTTTCAGCGCCGTGTCACAGGGTTCAGGATCACTGTCTTCCTGTCTTAGGAAGATATCCACGTCTCTGGCGCTTTAGTAGTGCAGGAAAAGCCAGAAGAAGAAGCAGCACTGTGGGAGTGGCAAAATCCTATAAGGGTTTATTTTAGCCAAACTGGTCGGTTCGGTTTTAGTAAATGTTTCTGCCCTGTATGGGTCCTTACAGGAAATACTGTTCCACCTAGGTTGTTTTTTCCTTCATCTTTCTCATTTCACACAGTGGATGGGCTTCTTCTCTAAGCTGCCTGATGCCAACATGTTTCTCCTGCTTCAGGCTGTGCACTGGGTTGTTTCCTGATAAGATTTGCACAATTTTTCTTCACCAGAAAACTGTCCCACTTGTCATTCATTCTCCTAATGAACCCCCACTGACCCACAGAGGGAAGTCACATTAACATGATTATTGTTAGCACTAATCCGTGTAGCTGTTCATTTAAGTGGCATTTTATGAAATGTAATCTAAATCTCTCTCGTCAAATAATAGCTACAAAACTATAACTAATGTAAAAACCCTATTAGTTTTGATACAGTATGTATCAATATAAAATTACCTACATGTTTAGGAAACTGTTGAGCCAATTCATTTCTGTACACATGTTAAATATTACTTGAAAACGATGGTCATGTTTTGTACCCAACTGTATTACATGATGAGTGATGCACATGGGAAAGTGTTATGGTTAAAAACACTAGATGTCCATTCACACTGCATTTGTTGTATTCTCTCTCCAGGTATGGTGAATCGAGAGGTTCTTGAGCAGGTGGAGCGAGGGTACCGCATGCCCTGCCCCCAGGGCTGCCCCGAGTCCCTCCACGAGATGATGAGGCACTGCTGGAAGAGGGAGCCGGATGAGAGACCAACTTTCGAATACATCCAGTCCTTTTTGGAAGACTACTTCACAGCCACAGAGCCACTGTACCAGCCCGGGGACAACCTTTAGTGGGGGGGGGGGGGATTTTTCGGGGGGGGTGAACTCTGGCTTCATACATCAGTGGAGAGCAAAGCCGGGTACAACACAGGACTTCAACATGGGAAAAAGCCTTGATGAGGCTGCAGAGACAAGGTGTCAAAGCTACAAACTAGTCCACAGCCACCCTGGCTTATCTGCAGAAGCAAGAAGAAGATGTTCCCTGAAGTAGAGGGACGTCCCTTGGCTAATCGGGGACCAAATGTTTGGGGAAATGTCCAAATGTGCAGATTGGTGCTGGTACTTTAAGCTTTGGGAAGCCTGCTCATCAGAATAATCCACATGGACCGGCCACAACACTGTGATCAAACGGAGAGGGGCTCTCTTCTCATTTTAAATTGACTCACCATTTTTTACTTTTTTAAATGCTCCCTCTCATCTAATTCAACCCCAATTTATTTTACACAGTTCTTTGATATTGAAGTCAAGATCTTTTGTATGTACATGAGTTTGGTTTTGAAATGCAGGTTGATGGGTGATGTTGTTGACCGACAACTATGGTTCAAATGTCAGTGTGTGCTGCGCCTGTGAAGCTGTGATGGAGAAGGTGCGAGGAGGAGGAGGAGGAGTAAATGGACTGGTTGTACTTTACGGATGAACGAATGTACGGAGAGATCAAAGCAGATGTACACACAGTACGTGCAAAGATGTATTTTCAGCAGGTGTGATCAGGTGGATGAGTGAGAACATGAGAAGGCCGTGTTTAGAAATCCTACAAATTATATTTAATACGGTCGCTTGAATGGCAAATCACATCGGATTTTAATATGCTTTTTTAATTGTTTTTTAATTTAAACGGGGACTTGAAATCATAAACAGCTATTTTGATAATATTCATGTGCGATAACTTTTTTCCTGTTTAACATTTTATAAATGTTTTGAATATCAGCTGTGAAATTGAAGTATGTTTGAGTAGTTATCGGAAATAAGCATCTTGGTGCATATTTCTGATTGCTGTAAAAGAATCTTAACAAAGTTGCACAGTTTTAAAATGGCAGTTTTTCCCATCTATTCCTGGTGAAGGATTATGTTAGATCATACATGCTGCTGTAGTATTTCTTTCTGTTCTTCTCAGTAAAATACCACCAAACTAAAACTTAACATGCCTTTACTCGAATGAATTCTCTGTCTAACGGAGGGAATCCTTTCATCTAAATCCTAATACACAATTTGTATTAATCAAAGTCAACCAGCCATGTGTTCAGGAACAACAGCTCTCAGATGGCATTTTCCTCTCTAGCTCCCCTTTATGGTTTTCTTACTTCCCAGTTGTAGAGATGATGGGTCACTTCTGGGGTGGAGATATTAATACCAGACAAAACCAACACCGTGCACACACAGTGGGCAGGTCAGGGCTTTGGTGCTTTTATAAGTAATATAAAAGTCCAATAAAAGGTTACCTCCACTGTCTGTCAGGCGGTATGAGATGGGAAATCTTACTGTCATTCGATAAGTAATAATAAGGATCGGACAAAGATGTGAATTTTTTTTGTTTTTCTTTGTGTTTCACTCACAAGCTAATATGTGATTGTTTCTGAAAATGGAACTTGAACTGGTGGGGAGATGATAATGAAATTACTGAGAATAACTAATATGATTTTGTTCAGAAAAAATAAAAGTTGTTCCTCAAAGGAGTCATTTAGCCTTCTCTTGTTCTTTGCAAGCAACATCCAACCTCGTTCAGATCAGCCTGCGATGTCCAAGTTTGATGTCCACGTCTTGAACAACTCGGCTCCAAGAAGCTCAATGTGGCCTTTTATAAATCACTCAAGGCTCTTTTGGTATTTAATTGTATTTATGTACACCAATTTACAACAGGTATGTACATTTTCTTCATTTTACATTCAATAAATAGGAATGATTGACATGGTTTGTATACAGGAGCACAAGCTAGTTCTAATCTTAAAGAAAGTGCTGGTAGAAGTTTAGAAAAGGAGACCGTAGTTTACTCATCCTCATAGTACCTGTGAAGAAACAGAGAATTCATTGATGTCAGAATAGACAAAGTACTTGACTTTAGTTAAAGTTTGAGCACACTTGTCTAAATTCCAGTACCTGTTGTATTCATGTCTTTAAAGAAAAGGTAAATCTACAGTAGAAGCATCAGGTGATTGGTGATGGCTGTGATGGAGGTAAATCAAAGCTCTCACCTGACCATTTCCTTGAACTTGCTCAGAGCCTCCTGGGTCACATACTGGATGAAGGCGGGGTCCCTCAGCTTCAGCTCCCCAGGGACAGAGAAGATGATTGGGGGAGAGTTCAGGATGTTCACCTCCACCTTGGTCTCCGTCTCAGATTCATTCTGTTCATCCTGGGTGTTTGGTGCCACCTGCTGGATGGGAGAAGTCACACACCAACAATTATCAAAATGCTTTCGGCCTATTGGATGTTAAAAAGGGTTTCCCCATACAGTTGGTCATTGGTTTGTTTATTTGGTATTTCGGGGATTGTGTTTAGATTTTTAACGTGTCAAGGCTCCCAAGTTAGAGCAACTCATGAAACTTGTGAATGTTCTTTAAGTAGATTATTATTTCCTGAAGACTTCCTCTCACTTTCCTAACCATACACTCTATGAATTTACTCTTTTCATTAATGTCCTCCACTCCTCACCACGTTGACACTGAAGAAGTTTTCAGGAATGTTGCTGTTCACAGACTGAGCCACCCAGCTGATGTCGGCCGCCATGTTGCTCAGCCAGTTGACGGTCTCATCAGTGTGGTGATGGACGATGGACAGGATCTCATCGTACTGCTCTGTGGAAACATCCAACATCTGGGAGGCCTCGTCCAGCTCCACATGCAGGTCCCGGACGCTGGGACACTCTGGAGGCAGAAGAAGGAGCAGGCAGGGGGGTTAATGTAAGCAGTGGTGTAAAGTAACTGAGTACACATACTTAAGTGCAATTTTGAGGTACTTGAACTTACTTGAGTATTTCAATTTGTTGCTACTCAGTAATTCTACACCACGACGATTCAGAGGTAAATTGTGTATTTTTACTCCACTACATTGATTTAATATCTTTAGTTACTTTGCAGATTTGGATTAATGATGTGAAATATAAAAAACAATTAGATAAGACTTTAGTTTCACCTGGAGTCAAAATTCACGAGCTACCCTGGAGTATAAAAAGTGATTAAAACATGCTCCACCTTTACAAGCTTTGATAACGCTTAATCAAAACATATTGACATATTATTTTGAAATGGGTCAATCTGCATAATGAGTACTTTTACTTTTGGTACTTGAAGAATATTTTGATGCTAATACTTTTGTACTTGTAGTTCAATAACATTTTGATTGCAGGGCTTTTACTTGTATCACAGTCTTCCTACACTTCAGCTGAGGTAAACTGAGAGTGTGTGGGTGGTGTTGATGTTGTTGATGTTGTTGTTGTTGGTGGTGGAGCTTCACCTGTGAGCAGCGCTCCCTGACAGGCCTCACACTGGCTCTGCAGCTGCCAGCACTCGGAGGTCTGTTTGCGAAGGTCCCGGCACAACTTCCTGTTCTGCAGGAAACGAGGGAACATCTCCCTCCCTACAGCAAACAGAAACATGTTCAACAACTAGATTAGTGTTTTTTATTAATTTACACTGTGTACAAAGATAAAGTAAGTAAAAAGCAACACACTCTCTAATATTCTCCAAGTTCCCACATCTCATTTGAGTCCAATATTATCAATATTTTGTCATTCAAATTATTTTAACAAAGTAGGCCTTTATTTATCCAAGTCATGTACTTGGTAGGCAAACACTGCTGAGGTACATTTTAAACACTTTATTCTTCTCAACTACAATTTACAGGCAAATATTGTACTTTTTCCACACTATTTGTTTTTAACAACTTTAGTTACTGAAAGGATTTGGGATAAATAAAGATAAATAGTGATGAACACATAATACACCAATAGGTATTGTGGGGGAAACTTCTGTGTAGCAATGCAGTGGGAGTCACCAACTCAAAGGAGACACGGGGAGAGCTGGAGCTTTGATGGCAAACACTGACGGGTTTATTTGGAGCTTCGGCCGGAGAATTCACAAAACAAGTCAAAGAGTCAGAGGTTCTGACTTCACGGTAGAGTTGCCACGTCAATTCTGAAAAACTCTACCCCAGACCCATGTATTCAGCTAGTTCAGAGAGAATAATCAACATGCTGCATAACAAGATAGAATCATAACACCTCTATCAGCTGACGCCAACAGGCAGGAACAGGGAGACAGAACACTGAGAGCACAGCAGCCAAGGTGACAGGTGCGTGTGCTCAGTCAGGACAGTTTGAACTGATGAACTGGGTCAAAGTTATGGGCTTTGGAAAATATTTCCCCAACAGGTATAATCAAGATATATAACATAGGTCTATATTATACTGAAAAGGGCTGATGTGTTCTTTTTTTGGTCCCTGGAGTATATTTTCAAGCTTATATTTCTGTACTTGAATTAGGTACAATTCCAATGCATGATTTTTCCTGAGTATTTATGCCCTGTGTTATCATTTATTCTACATAACTAAAAAATCCATGTTTTTCGTTTTTTCTGCCGTATTTACCTTTCTTCTTCTGCTCCTCCACGGCCTTTTGGATGTCCTCAAACCTCTGGGTCACCACTGCTCCAAACTCCTCCACCACACTCTTGCCGAAATCGAAGAAGGACTCCAGCACGTCCTCCAGTCCCACCCCCTGCAGGAAGCTGGAGTCCCGGACCGGGTCGTAGGGGTCCGCGGTGTCCTCCCCCATCAGGGAGTCGGTGTAGTTTAGGAAGGCTTTCTGCAGGACCTGGTCCAGCCGGCCGCTCATCCTGGAGACCAGCTCCACGCTGCGGTTCACCAGCCCCCCAACCCTGCTGCTCAGGCTGCTGAAGGACTCCTCGATGCGGTCCGCCTCCATGTCGCTGTCCTCGGGGCCCTGGTTCACCAGGATGTCCCCTGCATCCAGACGGGCCTCTTTGGGGCCGAAGCGCCCAGACACTCTGCGGAAGAAGTTCTCCACCTACAGAGTGAAAAGAGATGGAGGTGAGTTTTTGTTATTGTAACCCAGGGTCACAAGCAGTGTATGGGGAGTAAGAAAAACTAAATTCCGCAACACAAAACGTAGTTTACTTGCTATTTCTAAGATATTTTCTTGTTAAATAATGTAACGTTGAACCTCGTCAGACCTCCAAAAATATTGAAAATAAGGCAACGAAAACAGTCCCTTTGGTTAAAGTGATCCCAACTGATGACACTACCAAGGGTTAAATACAACTAATCAAGGCCCACAAGTATTTGAAGCACTGGTCTAAAGGAAATTACATAAAAAATGCTGTTTTGGCACATTTACATGTTTTACTAGTGCAGCAATATTTATTCATTAATTGGACTAATGTCATTATTAAAAAATGCAACGGGTCATTTAAGCCATTAAAACTTGTTCCCTTATCTGATGTTTTGATGCATTGTTTACTGAAAAATACAATAAGACAATTCCACCACCTAGAGCCACATATTGCATCCCAAAAAGAGCCAAATAAAAGTTGTATTTTTGTTATTTTTCCCGATGTTGCTGCAATACTTTGGAGGTTAGAGTAAGAAAGTCTGATGTGGAGTTGGATACCTTGGCATGGAAGAAGCCATATCCCCTGCGGCAGGTGGAGGTGTAGAAAGTTTTGCACACGTCCTCCAGACAGGGCCTGCACTGCTCCCACTCAGACTGCAGGGACTCCTTGCACTGCTGCTCGGCCTCCTGCAGCTTCTGCGTCACCTCCTTAGTCAGCTGGTCTGCCTCCTGGTGGGAGAAGGGAAGACATGTTTTTTTCTGTCTGCCTTTCTTTCTTAGGTCAATTTTGTTCTTACCTTCTTCTTGTCACTGCTGTGTTGGAGAGACTTCATGAGATGTTCGTGTTTCTGCTCGTTCCTCCACAGCACCTCCCTCATCTGCTTCACCCCGTACAGAGCGCGCCTCACCTCCTCGTGCACAAGTTTCTCCCCATCCAGGGACAACTCTGAGTAAGAAGAAAAGAAAAACACAAATAGGGTGAAAACGATTGTCTCTTTATTAAATAATGCAATCTGATTTACAGTATATGACATTGAAAACTAATTAAGACACCTGTAGAAAGCCTATGATGTAATTACACTGTTTACATTATCAGAATAAACAACTCTAACATACTTTTTTGCTGTGGCAGATAAAAATGTACTTTTGACTTTGATAAACAACATCAAACATGTTCCCTCTAAATGAAGGTAAAGATAAATTCAGACTTTTGTGCTGACTCACGTTTTAAGGTGTCCTTTGAGATGCCGGTGGGTTCGTCCTCCGGGGCAGAATGAAGGACCCCCAGCGTTGCCCCCAGAACAAACAAACCAAGCAGATGCTTCATCTTGAGCTCACTCAGCAGCTTTGAAGTTTAAAACTCTGGGTAAAGGATTCTGAAAGGACATCAAATGTGATATTACTATCGATACAGAATCAGATACACTTGAAGATCCCTGAAAAGTCTTAAGAGTATCTCATTTAGTTTTCAATATTAAAGTCTGAAAATGTTAAATTGTTGGAAGGGTCTGTATTGTATTTCTCCCCTGCACCCGCATTGCTTTTACAGTGAAATCCTACATCTCAAATAAAGATATAACCTATGTTTACTTTATTTTAAATGCACAGAGACATTGTTTTCCTTTTGACTTGATCTACTGACATACCATTTTATTTTCAAATTATAAGATTTAAATTAGCTGTATAAACACGTTTCAGTTATTACATTTCAATAAAACTCAGTAATTCTGTATACTGTAGTCTGGTTGCCCATTTCTTTTAGACCTGTTGGAACTTTTTTATTAGAGGAATTGAAAGTCTTAACTCATTACATTTGTATTTTAAGAAAATAGCAGCTACCCTGACATTTGCGTAAGATCACACACTGTGTTTAAATAAGGAAACAAAAACAACAGGTTAGGTCTGTTCCAGAAAGCTAATAGGATTTGTTCTGAGCATGATTAAACGTCAAAAATACTGTACGAGGTCATAAGTGGGTCTGCCTCTTGGTGGTGCTGCACATCTGTGTACACTTAAACAACCACAGTCATGCGTCCCAAATGGACTTACATCCTTTTGATGTCAGAAGGTAACTGGAACAGTTTATTTTAGTTGGTTCGACTACAAAGATGTGTCCCAACACAACCTTTAACATATGTACAGTCATTACAGTGACGAGTAAAATACCTACGTTTTAGATTTGTACTTACTTTTGCATTAGAATGTGGAATATATTGCATGTCCGTCCTGTATGGAAAGGCTTAATTGTCATATGCAACAACTTCAACCTAGTTTTGGCAATACAACTCTTAAATTCCTCTAACAATGCATTATTTAATATACTTAAGAGATAACTGGAGTTAAATAATACTGCAAGAGACCTAATGGATTATCTACATCTAATTGTTTATATTGCTTAGCTGTGTCATTTTAACTCTACAAATACTATAAGGGTTATCTCTTTCATTTTTAAGAATACACTGACCTATAGCAGCCTTGCCTTTGTTCTCATTCATAACACTCCGTTCGATGTCTCACTATGGGATGCGCCTCATCCGCGGAGCAAACCGAAGCATCAACCTCATTACGCCAATCCTGATTGGCTGGTGATCTTGACGTCAGCGTCAGGGAATCCAACCCCTATAAGTAGCTTGCGCTACGTCGCATGCGTCATTCAAAGACCTCTTCTCGCTTCAGAGCACATCTCTATATCGGTAGCCGGGCTAGCTTAACAGTCCACAGACTGAACCCAAGATAACTTCGGTCGACGGGCGCTCGCCCGCTACTTTTATGCTTCTGCAAGAAGACTGTTAGTATTAACATACCGGTAATACTACAATCGACCTTTTTTATTTTCTCCGGAAATTAAAAAGGTAAGGTTTTGACTTTCAAGCTAGCAGTAGCAGCACACCTGTTGCTAGCTTGCCTCCCTTGCTACCGACACCACGATAGCGAGGACGTTTTTTCTTTTCTTCTCACACCAGAGAAGAATAGGACTAAAAGAATATTACCACATATTACCACACCAGGTAATATTCTTCGAGAAAAGATCCTACGCCGTCGTCTTTTCTTCGGACTAACGACAGGTTGGAGAAGATTTTTTTTCTCTGTGAAGTACCTGCTACGAGCGCGTCCTTCCCACGTCGCCATAATGGCGAACAAGATGGACACGTCTCTCCCTCACACCAGAGGAGTCAGGGAATCGGAGGCTCGGCTCTGCGGCTGCGGGTTGAAGATTTCGGACGCAGACTCACACCAGGTCTGCTCGTCCTGCTCGTCCTGCCTCGGGCTGCAACATGCCCAGGAGGCTATCGACAACCCCGGCTCATGCGGCCATTGTGCCCGTTTCACCATAAAGAGCCTCCGCCGACGGCTAGCTCGCCAAGCTAGCTTGTCGGGTCAGGACCCCCTCATGTCCCCTGATTTGCAGGACGGAAATCAAGACACGGGGGCGTCCGCCACAGAGATGGAGCCCCGCACTGTGTCGGTCTGGAGCTCATCAGCAGTGGCAGCTGCAGAACCGGAGTCCCGCGCCGTGTCAGGCTGGGACTCGGTGGCAGCGAGAGAAGCGAGAGCGGAGCCCCACGCTACACCAAGCTGGGGCTCCCGGCTGGACCTCACCATGGTCTCGCCCGCGGAAGATGTACTGGAGTTGGACTGCACGGAGGACGAAGAGGATGCCTCTGGATTCCTCCTGTCCGACTCGGATGAGCAGGAAGACAACGTCTTCATGTCATCGGCTCAGGCTGCAAAGCCGAGAGCGATGGTTGCTCTCCCGGGCGATAGCACACCAGCTTCGCCCTGTCTAAGTTTGGACCTGCAGGCCGTGTGTCAGCGTGCCGCGTCCAGACTAGACATCCCATGGCCCGAAATGGCCAAGGAGACCGACAGGTCCCGTTACGAGGGGAAAAATGTGCCCCAAGCAACGAGGACAAAGAGGCAACTCTTTCCGATCTTCCCGGAGATGTTAGATGAGGTGTCGGGCCCTTCAGCAAGAAGGCCCCAATTTAGGGTGCCTCCTCCCTAGACTGTGACGGTATGGAGAGGCTCAGCCTGCTCCGCATACCGCCTATGGAACCGCTGGTGGCAGCCCACCTCCTACCGAGGAAGGTTACTACACCAAGCAGGAACCCCACCCTGGCGGCGAAGGCGGACCGATTCCAGTCGACCATGACTGAACGGTCCTAAAGAGCCGCAGCCTTGTCCGCCAGGACTTTGAACGTTTCCTCGCTGCTAACCGCATACCAAGCGGAGCTCTGCGAGGATCTGTCAAGCAATCCTGGACCGGCAGTACTGGACGAGATAGCCGCGATCACGCACATCTGTCTCCGCGTTCAACGCTGCGCCGTCCAGGCCACGGGCAAGGCAATGGAATCATGGTGGTGCAGGAAAGAGCTAGATGGCTCAACCTCACCAACCTCCCAGACCGGGAAAAGGAGGATGTGCTGGACATGCCCATCGTTCCCGAGGGGATTTTTGGCTCTGCTCTCGTCTCCATGCAGAAGAGATGCGAGTCCAAGAAGAAGGAGGACGAGGCCCTCCACCTCTGTCTCCCTCGAAGGGTCCAGCCGCTGCCTCAACAGCGGCAGTCCTTCGCCCAAGCTACCTCAACTGCTCGGTTCAAAGTACCGAAGCAGCAGAGGTCACAGCCCGCCCCGAGTCCCCAGCCCAGGCAGGCGACGAGAGCGAGTTGGCCCAGAAAATCTCCGGTTCCGGCTGCAGCCCAGGCGCAGCCAACCCAGAATTTCGGCCAGCAGTCGAGGAAGAAGAAGCGGGCGGCCTGACAGCCTCCTCTTCTCCCCTCCGTGACAGAGCTGGAAGTTCACGGTTCCCCAGCTCCAGATGTGTTCCCGCTGCCTTGAGAGATGCCTCAACGCCATCCTCAAGTCTGCAAAAACACATGTCACGATATTGCTCTGTTTTCTCTTATAAATCATTTTCCGCTAATACATCCAGGCTTCAGGCCGAGGGCGCAGCTCAAAAAAATGAAAAGAAAAACATTAACAACAATAAAAACAATAAACAGTCCGCCAATTGTTCCCCTTTTGAGAGCAGCTACGGCCTCTCTCAAAAGGCGGATAATAGACGGGTCTGTGAAGGCACCACGCGCATGCGCAGTGACGACTGGGGTTGTGAAGGCACCACCGTCACGCGCATGCGCAGTGCCGGCTGGGTTTGTGAAGGCACCACCGTCACGCGCATGCGCAGTGTCGGTGGGGATTGTCGAAATGGGGTACCACCGTGTTCAGACACTAGAGGGCCCCATAACACAACAAATAGAGACTCAGAGGGTGAGAGACGTGACATCTCCGCTGGCTCTAAGGAGCAAACAGTGGGAGATGCTCACAATGTCTGCTTGGGTTTTCAAGACAGTAACACGGGGCTACAGACTCCACATGAGGGAGTTTCAGCGCTGGGTAGCCGCTCTAAAACTAAACCCCGCGCGTCATGGCGCACGGAGAGTGATGGTTACTTTGAAATGCGTAATGGCACTGCGCCACTGGCTGCACCCGACTTTTCTAGTACGGGGCGTGCCTATGGGTGCTGTCCTTTCACGGAAGGTGGTCACCACGGACGCATGTCTGACAGGCTGGGGAGGTATTTACGAAGGTCGTCCGGTGAGGGGTCTCTGGAGCAGAGACCTCCAACGGGCGCACATAAATTATCTGGAGCTTTTAGCGGTGTTCCTCACCCTAAAACGCTTTCTGCCTTTTCTCAGAGGACACCATGTCCTCGTGAGGACGGACAATACCACCACAATATCATATATAAACCGACAAGGGGGTTTGCGTTCTCTCCAGTTACACATGCTGGCATGCAAACTGATCTTGTGGAGCTGCGGCCGTCTCCTCTCTCTGAGAGTGACGCACGTACCGGGTGTGATGAACCTCGGGGCAGACCTGCTGTCCAGAGGTGCAACACTATATGCAGACTGGACTCTACATCCAATGGTTGTGAGCCAGCTGTGGGTGCGTTACGGCCGGGCCGTGGTGGATCTGTTCGCATCAAAAGAAAATGCTCACTGTCGGCTTTTCTTTTCAATGCACGATCAAAACGCACCATTTGGCGTGGACGCGCTCGCGCACATTTGGCCTCCGGTCCTCCTGTACGCGTTTCCACGTCTGGCGCTGATACCCCCAACTCTGGCCAGAGTGAGGGAACAGCGCCACACAATGATCCTAATAGCTCCACACTGGCCTGCAATGTACTTGCTGGCGGAGATATATCATCTGCTGTGCGGGCAGCCGTGGCAGCTCCCCCTACGCAGAGACATACTGTCTCAGGCGGGGGGGACGATCTTTCACCCACACCCGGAGCGCATGGCCCTATGGGCCTGGCACAATCTGAATACAGTGGGTCTCCAGCAGAAGGTGATAAACACTATTCAGAATGCGAGAGCTTCCTCCACCAGGTCTCTTTATGACTGTAAGTGGAGGGTGTTTGAGGAATGGTGCCTTCAAAAAGGGCACATCTCTTTTCAATGCCCTGTGGGAGTGATTTTATCATTTCTACAGGACCTAATTGAAAAACACAGAGCTTTCTCCACGATCAAAGTCTACCTGGCTGCTATTGCTGCATGCCATGTGGGCTTTGAGGGTAAGATGGCTAGCCAACATCCTTTGGTCTGCCGTTTTATGAAGGGAGCTCGCAGGCTCCTCCCTGTTTCCAGGTCACTGGTGCCCTTATGGGACTTGACAGTGGTTTTAGATGGGCTCACTCGAACCCCATTTGAACCCCTGGAAGAAGCTGAAATGAAGCACCTGTCACCCAAGACAGTGCTGTTACTGGCCCTGGCATCCGCCAAGCGAGTCAGTGACATTCATTCGCTATCTGTACATCCTTCATGCACTCAGTTACCCCCAGGGCAAACAAGAGTATTGCTGAAGCCCAACCCTGCCTTTATACCTAAGGTGGTTGGTTCATGTACCCCCATTGACATTAAGGCATTTCTTCCACCGCTGTGTCCCTCTGGGGAACAACAGCCGAATTTGCTATGTCCAGTCAGTGCTTTATGCACTTATATGGATAGATCAAAAGAGTTTCGTCATAATGACCAACTATTTGTGTCCTGGGCTAACCCTCAGAAGGGCAAGCCTGTTACTAAGCAACGGCTCTCTCACTGGATTGTGGAGGCAATTGCTTTGGCTTACACGAGTCAGGGTCTGCAGGCACCTTCGGGTTTGCGTGCTCATTCGACTCGTGGTCTGGCTACATCCTGGGCTTTGTTCAAGGGTGTCTCCATCCAAGACATTTGTGCAGCAGCGAGCTGGTCCTCGCCGCTCACTTTTGTCCGCTTTTACAGGCTAGCCGTCTCTGCTCCCAGTGTGGCCCGAGCAGTGCTGGGCACCTTGTTGAGTCAGAGCTCTACCTGTTAAGTTCTGGTGGTTTGGTGATTTTCGAGATAAGCTCGTCTGGCAAAACGGAAGCTACAATATCCCATAGTGAGACATCGAACGGAGTGTTATGAATGAGAACTATAGGTTACTTACGTAACCCCAGTTCTCAGAGTAACATGAAGTGAGATGTCTCACCAGACGGCCCTTCTTGCTATGGTGAAGTGAGAAGAGGTGCTTATTTTGAATGACTCTGCGTCATAGCGCAAGCTACTTATAGGGGGTGGATTCCCTGAAGCTGATGTCAAGATCACCAGCCAATCAGGATTGGCGTAATGAGATTGATGCTTCTGTTGGCTCCGCGGATGAGGCGCATCCCATAGTGAGACATCTCACTTCATGTTACTCTGAGAACTGGGGTTACGTATATTTAAAGATAATATATTTGTTATAAAAGGCCTGGGCCATAGGTCTTTCTGCATGTAAATGGTCTGCGAGGGCTAAAGGCCTGAAATGCCTCCATTGGACTCCTTTGTTTACTTCTGTAACATTGTGACATCACTATGTAACACTCACACTTCCATTGGTTAGCGCTCCAACACATTGTACATGATCTCTAAGTGGTTGACCAATCACAACAGAGCCGGCCAGCTAGCCAATCAGAGCATACTGGCCTCTGGTTTCGGACAGAGGGTGAAAAAGAGGTGCTGCAGCGCAGGCAGTATGAGAAAAATAAAAACCTTTTGGAACATTAAAGCATGGAAACATGTCACAGTAGAGTTACAAAATATAAATGCAAACCTGAGAGTGAGCATAATATGTCCTATTTAAAGTCAAATACTTTTTCTGCCCCTTAAATGAAAGACAATATGTCACACATGTACTTTCTATTCCTCCAAAGGTGTACTATTAAACATTCCCGTATTTTATCCAAATGATCATATTTGTTCAGATGTGTGGCTTCTTTTGTGCTACATTCTGATGTTACCATACATCAAACACCTATATTTCTAAGTGTAAACAGTAGCCGGACATGACTAAGCAGCCCCTTATGTAACCACTATGAGGAGGTGAACGGTAGGGGGTTTAAAACTTGCTGAGCTTTGTTTATGCCTGCACCATCTGCTGTGTCAGGGGGTCAGGCTACATGAAGTGACATGTAGCCTGTTTATATTGTGTTTACTTGCTAACTTAGTAACCAGTAAACAAGCTAAACTCACCTGCCCCAGTTCAGACAAACGAGGAGTTACACAAGTTAACATCCAGCGGGGATTTACATTAACTGAGGATGTGCTCTTCACTTATTTCATTATTGGTTTAGGCTGCTCTATTATATCCTACTCAAAACATGTCAAGCTGTTGTTTGTAACAAGCTCATCTGATCTATAAATGAATGTACTAATATTGATTAAAGTAATGCATTAATCATCATAATGTTAATCCATAGTATCCTTTCAAAAGTAGCAATAAAACATACATCTGTATAAATGATTAATGTGTCAAAAATAACATTTACTACAATAGCACACAATCCTAAGAATATATCATGGCACTAATAAATAAAATGATTAACTCAACAAATATACATTTAAAATCTAATTACAAATAGAGAAAAAGACCGTAAGTAATAATCACAACATAGAAACTCACCAGTAAAAGAGTGAAGACGCTCCTTCTTTGCGGGCATAAACAAAGTGCTCAGTGTGGACAGAAGGCTTGTAGCTGAAGTCGAACTGACCGGTCTATTTGTGCTTGTTCCACTGGAGTCTTTATCCTATTAGTCTTTGTTCATGTTGATGCCCGTTAATCCAGCATTCAACACGCTGCCAGAGAGGTTGGTTTTACGTAAGGGGCTGCTTAGTCATGTCCGGGTACTGTTTACACTTAGAAATATAGGTGTTTGATGTATGGTAACATCAGAATGTAGCACAAAAGAAGCCACACATCTGAAAAAATATTATCATTTGGATAAAATACGGAAATGTTTAATAGTACACCTTTGGAGGAATAGAAAGTACATGTTTTACATATTGTCTTTCATTTAAGGGGCAGAAAAAGTATTTGACTTTAAATAGGACATATTATGGTCACACTCAGGTTTGCATTTGTATGTTGTAACTCTACTGTGACATGTTTCCATGCTTTAATGTTCAAAAAGGTTTTTATTTTTCTCATACTGCCTGTGCTGCAGCACCTCTTTTCACCCTCTGTCTGAAACCAGAGCCCACTCTGCTCTGATTGGCTAGCTGGCCGGCTCTGTTGTGATTGGTCAACCACTTAGAGATCATGTACAATGTGTTGGAGCGCTAGCCAATGGAAGTGTGAGTGTTACATAGTGATGTCACAATGTTACAGAAGTAAACAAAGGAGTCCAATGGAGGCATTTCAGGCCTTTAGCCCTCGCCGACCATTTACATGCAGAAAGACCTATGGCCCAGGCCTTTTATAACAAATATATTATCTTTAAATATTGCAATTATATGGTTTTTGTGAATTATTTTGGCCACAATAATTGTGTAGTGAATTTCATATTCTGTGGCAGACCTAAATGTAATCAACCCGTTAGCTTAGCTGTTATTTTGTAGGTGTTGGTTTGCATTGATCATTCATGTACAACTTACAACCAGCTATTATTAGATCTTTGCCCAGATGTGAGTCCAGAGTATTTTTAGTTTAGGAGAACATTCCTCTCAGCAGGAAGCTGTTTATCATTCCCTCTCCAGGAATGTGAGAGACTCGGGGTGAAAGGGTTCCTCCGTCCCCATTTCTTCCATAGTGCCCCATTTACCTAAAATATGTGCCCCCCTTTGCATGCTGTGACCCAGATAATAGCATCCTGACTGGACAATAATCTAAAACAGCTTCAGGTCAATCTGCAGCCTGCAATGCTGACACCTTCAACACCTGGTTCCTATAACGCTGCGGGGGGAAACTCTTCCCATGTTCTCCCGCGACCGACTTAAATGTAAAACAGTTGACAATAAAAAAAGGTCTCAGGCTACATGCACGCAATATAGGAATAAATGTAGATCACAAAAAATGTCTCCATTAGTTGAACTTCAAGAATTGTTGCAGGAGAAAGCGTTGTTTTGTTGATGTTATGCTCACAAATCAAATGCACTTTTGACTTTTTGGAGAGTTATAAACTTCAAGGTAAAACGATGTGTCCATATAACTCACGATGTGGTCCTGTGTTAAGTTCTGAGTTACTGAAAGCATGCAGTCCTGAACTGAAGAGATAAACAGGTGCAGGGGATAAACTGCTTTAATGGATGAAACCGTTAACAGCTGGGAACCAACAGATCTGAGAGCTGTGTGAGTTTTCTGAGGGAACAGGCTTTGTTTAAATGATGTCTTATTTAAACTCTTTTAACACTGAGAAGAAGCTTGAAGGAGAATGTGGAGCAAATATTTCCCCAGTAGAAAAATGCAGTAATGAGCATGCAACAAGTGTGAGAAAAAAAATCCAATTAAAATGAGTAAGAGTTTTTGCTTGAGGGATATTTTGCCTCTCAGAATCTTTTTTTTTTTTAAAAACAAAGTGCAGATGTAAATAATAAACATACTTTGTTATGTCTTACATGGACACTGAGTGATCACTGTGCCAGTCCTTATATATGTAAATTAAGCTTTATAACAAATACATTTTTATTCTGTGAACAGATTTGATAATAAATTACTTTGTGTAATGTGAAAGGTGTCGCTTATAGAGACAGACGTTTACCACCTGAAGCTGCAGAATTAGCGTCATTTAGCAGATTTCTTTTGTTTAATGTCCCACCTTTTTTTTCTGTTTCGGTTCCCAAAGATTTTATCAATGTTTTCAGCCGAGGCAGCCTTGTTTTCAGTGAAAGGCTCTGATAAACCCACTGTACACTACAAGCCCAGCAAGAGAGACAAGCTGGTGAACATAGTGAAGAACTTAGCAGCTAAAGAGGCAGATATGTCCCTCAGGTGAAAGATCTTAAAGAGATAGACTATTTTACTTGTATTCATCAGGCGGCCAGAAACAAGATTACCAATAAATGTTGCTCTCTGTCTGCTGGATGTGTAAATAGGAAACTAACACAATCTTCATGTCAACTGAACAGCTTGATGTTGCCTCCATGTGGTGAAACAGATTAATGTAGACTTGTTGTGCAGAATAAAATAGTTTCTCAATTGTTTTGATTAAATATTGCAAGATTTTGAAGAACAAATTGATAGTTAATAATATAAGTAGCACATTCAAACTTGTCTAAACCAACGAATCCCAGCCAATATTATCAAAATAAGAACAAAATGTATATTTGGCACACACACACACACACACACACACACACACACACACACACACACACACACACACACACACACACACACACACACACACACACACCAGGAGTTATACAGTGTTCAGAGCCTCTGTACCAGGGCCGTCCCTCCCTACGGGGGTGAGGCCTCACATTGCGCAGGGGGCCTTGCACAGGGGGCCTCGGCTTATGAGCTTGGCTTGTGCGCAGTTCTCAGCGCAGTTCCCCCGCGCTGACACGCGAGAGTGAGAGGTGACAAGAGGAGCACGTCTGTAACCCGACACCGTTGCAATGAATCGACATCTGACCAATCACGGCTTTGATACGGCCACTAGTGCAGGTGAAGAGATGTCGGCGAAAAGACAGTTTCAGTCCGGGATGCAGTTATTTCCAGCATTCTTTATTTACCATTCATTCGAGTATTGTATGCCTTTTATCTGCTAATGTGCAGGAGGAAGAGTGATAAACTGTCTGTCTAATTGGCTTACATAACAGTTAAAGTTTAAAGCCTAAAAAACATGGAGCATTTTTCCCCCTTTTATTCATTTCTATGTCAATTTGCACATTTCATGGTGATGCTCAGCCTCTCCCCTTAACTCCTAACAGTCATCATTATGTCAACCACAACACAGAGAAATACTGATAGAAATGTGTGTGTAGTTGTTGATACATTGCTGACAGAGGGAACTACATTTGAATACAGATTTAAGAAATATCAGTTTTTGATACATAAAATAATATAGTATTTATATTATTGAATTGATTATTATTATTTGTAGAAGTATTTTATTTGCATTAATTATATTTTAATCTTTTTGAGGCAGGAAATGCCGACGTATTCACCTGTAAATGCATACTGAACGACATACATGCACATTTACCATTTACCTCACTGTATAAAAAAGTAACTGTGTTGATAATAATAATAAACAAGAATTATATTTGCAAAGTAGCCTACTTTGTTTCCAAAAAAAATGGTTTCACTCCTGTCGGTTCGGGGGGCCTCATCTCACAATGTTGCTTGGGGCCCCAAATTGATCAGGGACGGCCCTGCTCTGTACTCACGTCTTGTTGATAATCTGGAAGCGATCCCCAAACGACAGATCACCCGTCGTCCTCGCTTCATAGTCGTACAGCGATACGAAAAATGTAACACCACCTGAAAACAAGAGAAACCGAGCATGAGAGGTGTGCATATTTAACATACCACATTAGTATTACAAAAGTCTTATTCCTTCAATACACAACATTGAACCTTGAAATAAAAAATAATATTTGTAATTTTCCTATTTTATTACTTGGGTAAAGGTCTCACTGAGGTGAGCAAACACATTGAATTATGCTAATATTAACAATATTAATACTGTATTATGGTAATAATGTTCAATACTGTATGAAAGAAACACCTTCCTGCAACTCAAGGTCTGGACCAAAAATAAAACTAGCTCTATTCAATTTAATGTTTGTATTAAATACACGAGCAGCAACAGGACATTCCCTCCACATTTTCGAACTCTGTGGTGTCACGTGTAGTCAGTGAATCAAACGGATACTTAATCTCCTCCATGTAATCGAAACAATCTTATTGCCCAATGAGTTGTTCTCTGTTGGAGCCTACCTGTTAATCGCCTATACAGTGAAATCCAAAACTCGTAATTATGCGTAGTACTCATTATACACACACACACACACACACACCCCCCCCCCCCACACACACACACACACACACACACACACACACACACACACACGGGGTGCAGACGGTGCGCACAGATGTGGGAACACGTGGTTTCTCCTCGCAGCCCTACGGGCGCACCACTTCCTCTCACGTTTGGATTCCTTCACTTTCTGAGTTTCTCCGGTTACTGCTGCGGGTACCACAGAGTGCTGAGCTGGACAAGGATACACCCCTCACCTCAGCATCTTTCCAAACTACTCTACTAATAAGGACAGTTTTTTTCCTCTTGCAACTCCTTCTTGCATTCCCAACAAAGTGCACTGCTCTTTGTGCTGCAGCATCTGAGGTGCGACTCTGAAGTTACCTGCGCTTAATAAATCGTCCTGAGAGTTGGATGTAGTTTTGATTCTTATTTGCTACTATTCCAACAAACGGTGGATATTGGGATACTCGCAGTTCCTAACTGCTGTGCGCTCAAAGGGAACTTTTGGGCAGATGCCATTGCGATGCTGTGGATGTGACTTCAAACAACAGCTTCACTACGGTAGAGTCCTGTAAACCACAATGAAAGGTAGGCTCATTCAGCGGCATCCACCAACAGAAATAACTGAAGCACACTCCACACTTTCATTGATGAGCTATTTTTTTACTAGTGCAACATTGCTTTCGCACTTTCTTTGTCACTTTTCTGCCTCTTTCTCTCAGTCTGAGACCTGAGGAATGCGTGGGCTGCAACTCCGTCTAACATCTGGATTCAATTAAGGAACTCTGCTTGGGATTGTTTTGCATCTGCCTGCTGCACATCAAACACCAACCTACACTAACTGAACTGCTCACAACAAAGCCACAACACATGATTACAGCCTCACACAGAGAGTAAGTCACTTTATGTTGGGTAGATAATGTCAGTGGCATTAAGTACTTTAATTGAGTAATGTTTTGCTATTTGAACTTCTACCCCACTAAAGCTCAGAGGTACATTTTTACTACATTACATGTGTTTAATATATTTAGTTACTTTGCACATTTGGATTAATAATGTGAAATATAAACACTTAAATAAGACTTTAGTTACACCTGGAGTAAAAAAAACAAAAAACTATGCAGTATACAAAGTAACAAGCAGCACCTTTACTAGCTTTAATAATCACATTAATGCAACGATAAGCTGAATAAAAACATATAATATAATATGATTCTGAAATGGGCCAATCTGCAAAATGAGTACTCATATTTAAATGGCAACAACGTTTGTACTTTTACTTTAGTAACCTTTTGATTGCAGGACTTTTACTTGTAAAAGTGCATTTCTACAATCTGGTACTTCTACTTTTACTTAAGTACAATATATGAGTATTTCTCCCACCTCTGGATAATGTCATATTATTTGTGCACTATTTTCCATTTCTGTGCTGCACTTGTACTCGTTATAAAGTGTCTTGGCTTAAAGGTATGAATAAAGCCTGAAAGGAAACACTGAGTCAGTCTTAACTCTGGTGCATGAACAGCTTTATTGAGGTATGCTATAACTCTGCGCATGCTCACCCGTACATCCAGTGATTTGCTGCCTTTCAACACACTACAAAGAATAGAGTCAATGTGGTCAGCTTAACTCATGAATGTTAAGGTATATTTTCAGTTTTCTCTGATGTGATTCTCGTGTGGTGTCTTTGTGTTTTTGGTTGCTGATAATTAACACTGTGGGTGTCATTCTCACCCACTCACTCTGGCACTCAGTGGGTCATGAAGGTCTGCTCCTTTATTGCATTGTGTAAACACTGCATGAATCCTGCCACCTTGTGGTCCATCTAAACATCATAAAACAAAGCTCTGCATTGTGGGCATGATTATGAATAACTCTCACAGTGATATATGACATGGCTGCCCTTCAGACCACTTCCTGTTACTGCTGTGGTTGCAGAAAGAGTCAATGGGACAAACATATCATTAGGTTTGTGTATTTAGGCTTTTATTTGTTTAGTATATTGTTTCCTTTTATAAGTTCTTTGTTATGATTATTAGAAAGAGACAGCTCTGGAGACATCTTTTTATATAAACAAACAGTCTGGTAAACTGTGGGACCAGCATGCATCAGGGAGGGTTTATTGTTTTAGAGGCAGCAGGAAGCCAACTGTCTTTTACATAGATAAAGCACAAGTAAACTAATCCTCTAGACAGAAAATATTATTACAAAGTCCACATAACTTGTTTTTTCTGTAATTTCAGCGCTTCATCAGTGGACGGACTTTACTCATCCACTGATGAAGACCATGAGGTGTGGTTAAAAGCTCTGGAAAAAAAAGATGAGGGCTTATTTAAGTTAATGTACAACAATGGATTTATATTTGCATACACACAGTGTATTCCTGTGGGGCATCAGTGGACACTTACATGTTTCAGGCTGCATTAAAACACTATAGTCACCGCCGGTCGTTTACGACTCAGTCTTAGTGAGCACTTGTTTACGGGCCAAAAGGTTAAGGATGAGCTACATTTGTATAGAAAGTGAAAGTTTTAGTTAAAAGTCATGACATTTGTTTAAACACCATTTCGAAGTGAAACAGGTGCTAACTCTTGAGAACATATCAATTAAAATGCAGTTTAATTTCTTTTTACATGCAATCTGTATGTATAAACCACGGTCTATGGTATAAACGCTGTTCAACAATTAACCAAATGTATCCCAGTTTGAACCACAATGCATCTTTGACCTGCAAAAACAGCACGTCAGGCTCACTGGGATCTATTTCTGTGGTGTTGAGCAACCCTTCTGAAGAATCATGGCACTCTGCAGCAGTATTCATGCATCCCAACATTTGACTCACATATCTATTTTCAAATGAACTCAGTTTCAACCCCTTGGGCAAGATGTGCTGAACTTCATTTCCCCGAATGGCTATTAAGCCAAACATACTTACGGTAACATTTGAATTGCAATGGGACACAATCCTGTTGTTTGGAAACACAAACAGGAAACCGAGTTTTGGGGGTATTTGGAAAGTCAAATTCCTCAACAAAGATGTGGTTTCCGATTATTTACAACTGTTTGGACTGCTCTTGTCACCTCTTCACTCGCTCTGCTCTCCATCAGGAGGATGTCTTTTTAGACTTTTTAGTTTTAGGCACCCAGAGCAGTCATTACTGAACATTGCTTCATATAAAGGAGAGAGACACCACAAATAATACTAGTACCATCAACCTTCTTCATTCACCTGTTTTTCTACCTGTATTTGGAGCCTCTCTTCACTTCCCTGATGGACAGCCACTGCTCTTATTTCGCCACATCTCACTGGTTTTGGCGTTTTGTGATTTTCTAATGATCTTTGAGCCTTGTGGTGTTCCTTTATTTTATCTGGTCATGGATGTGGTCGCAAAAAAAAAAAGCTTTGAAGTTTGCAAAGTCCTTTCCCACAGACAAAAGCTTGAAAGGAGACGATGCTCAGGGCCTCCGGTCATGAGAGATTGGAGTAATCCCCCATAGTAAAAAGTCTACTTCAAAGAGCTGAGATACTGTGCGAAACAGGTTAAATGTTTAGGTTTAAATAAGGCAATACACAATGGCTTCTCTGGACTGAAACACGCCTTTATAAAAGGTCTGGACCATTCAGGCCATTTCAACTCTGAAAAAAGACTTTTAAGATATGTATGAATGTCATCCTTGACTTAGGAAGTTGTGGTGGGACAAACAATAGCTTGTGTTCCACCGAACAAATTACTGGAGCTTTTATTGGCTTTTCACAGTCTTACTGAGTTTGCCAAAAAAGGGACCGAATTTTTTCTGCGGATGAAGACTGTGAAAACTCTGGAAAACAAACTTGTAAGTGGACCTTGGCTTCAGATTATTTGGATTTAAGTGATGGAGAAAAGTGAAGCCTTGGTACTAGGCCTTTTTAAAGTCCTTTACCCTGGGCATGCTTTATGTTGGGAGGCTTTGCCCCGGATGTCTGGAGGTCAAGATAAGATAGGGACCTTGGAGATGTTTCCGACTCCCACAGGAAAAGGTCTTGCCCCAAGTTCACACAAGGTAGACGAGTGCCTTGACTATAATTCAATATAATCACATTTATGTTGTAAAAAAAACATATTAAATCATGGATACATGAGACTCACACGTTTTAGGATAAGATTTATATTTAGCTTTGTACAGTCAATGCTTGAATGTAATAATATGAAGTAATGTGTGTCTCTTTCTATTAAATCTTGAACTCGTAATGATTTCCCTAATTTCTGTGTTCTCCTCCAGACGACTTTGCTGATGAGGAGGAGGTGCAGTCCTTTGGTTATAAGAGATTTGGTGAGTATCATGTGACTTCTTGACTTCCAGCTTAAGGGACTTGTTCAAATAATATCCCATGGTGCACCAGTGATATGATTGCATTAATATTTTCTTTAAATACAGTATTTTGCTTGGTTGTAATCCACGTACAGTAATCCACAAGGTTAAAAGGAGCCCACACCTCATTTCCCAGAAACACACTTATTTTTGGCTGCTGATTTCAATTTTAGTTTTGTGTTATTACAGCAGTACAGAGAGGGAAACCGCAGCATCCTGGGTGTTCCTGACCAGCTGCCTGACGTTGCTACCTTATCAGCATCTCAGTGTACCTTTGTTTCACTCGACACAAAACTACACACAATAATTTGGTCTAAAACCAAGAAAATCAGTCTCACAGGGTCTGCTGTTTGCCTTTCTTCTAATTGATACGGCTTTCAGATCCACAATTTTCCAGGTTCATAATCTCACTCACTCATCTGGCAAAACATATGATACCCACATGGTAGCTACCCAGCTGTGTGTACATAGCACGTTGAAAAATGTTACATTTACACATTCCTGGAGTTCAAGCAAATCTCCTGACACAAGACAGTCGTTTCCACTGAGAGAGATTTTAACAAAATATGTCAAACTGACTTTTGAAAACTAGTCAAAAGTTTTTAACTGAGATAATACACTGGGTCTTAAAGATTTTAGGGTTTTGAGCATTATTATTCAAAACATTGATCATATGCCTTTAGATTCCTCCGACCTATTTACCATGCGAAGCCCAGGGTATTTCCCAAAATCACTTTTGCACCTTTTTATACAGACATTGAACAAAACAAGGCACTCTCTTAAATGATTTAATGGTTAATGTTGTCTAAATTAATGCGCGATTGGATTATGACTGAAATCAGGAAATGTTTTAAACCCAGGACAAGTTACCATGATTAAAAGAATGAATACACTTTGTGTATCACCTTTTAAAGTACTTGTCAGTACTCACCCTACACATGTTAGAAGTTAGAGTACATTAAATATAGTGACTTTTTACATTTTTACAAACTTTTATTTTTTAATAAATGTGATTTAGACAAGATATATTAACGTATTTATTCATAACATCTGTGCTTTTCCTCTTGCTCTTGAACTCTGGCTACTTAGCATCTGCAGAGGGTCAAGGGTTAAAGAAACACTCCAACAACAATGTGTCTGTCGAGTATCAAATACTCACTGCCTGTAGGCTTAAAACATGTCAAACATTTATTAAAAATCTACAATGGTATTTGAAGAGCGCAGAAACCACCATAACCAATGATGAGTTTACATGCTCCTCAGATAGTCCCATGTGACAAGTTGTCCACCTCTATCCAACATACCCAACAAGACTCTAGATACAAGCAATAGTCTGTTACAGTAGAGTGAAGCAGGCAGGACCGAAATGCAGAATAAACTGATAACACCTTTATTTTAAGGATATAAAAATAACTTGGACAAAACAGAACACTCACCGGTGAACTCAGTCACAAACAAAAGACAAACCAACACTGAACACAGGAAGAGACAAGACTAAATACAGGTAGGGGTAATCACAGGACGAGAAACAGCCGGGCAGGGGAGGAGAAACACAAGGGCTACAGGTGAACACAATCAGACAATTAAACACACCAGGGAAACTAACGACAGGGAGGAAAAACACAGGGAGAAGGACCAGACAATACACAAGGAGGAAAACAAGACAGGGAGAACCGAACAGCAAAATAAACCCAAACATACAAAACTACAAACGTGACATAACATGAGAATCGTGACAAAGTCAATACACCTGGTTGTTGTTTGCCCCTAAAACTCCAAATTGTCACAGAGACATGCAAGTGGTATCAATCTTCTCATTTCACTCCCAGCAGGAAATAGAGCAAGAGTATTTTCCAAAATGTTGAAGTATTCATTTTGACATGTCATCAGTGGTTTCCACACATTCCTGTGTTCTGGCAGAGAAATGTATTGTGTGCTTCTCGTGTGTCCTCAAGGCGGAGAGAAATGAGGTCCTTGACTCATTTTGACATCTGCTTACTACAAAAGGTCTGCTATACCACCAGAGTATGTCCAAACCTGAGAAGTTGCAGAACCACTTCCTGTATCCATAGTGGAAGTTTATTTAGACCTATATACTCGGAGAGAGAGGTGGATAGGGCCTTCATGGTGTATGCTGTGTCAGCAATGGAGGAAAGAGAGGGAAGGTGGGGGGTGGAAAAAGATAAAAAATGACTACTTCATGTGGAGATCATTTCACAAAAATGTATTTATTTCTGTATTTTACAACTGCTTTCTCATTAATATGCTTTATGCTTCTGTGATTCAAAGGAGACACATTTGTCATTCATTTGTTGCTTTATTTTCGGCTGAGGCGTTGCATTCTTTGCTCGATTTATTTTTGGGAGCACAACAGTAAATGGTTTTAATTTACGGGTGCTTACGGGTACAGTGCTGACTTGTCTTGTTGTTGATCTTATCCAGACCTCTAGATCTGTGACAGTGGTCTACGGCTGGTCAAAGGGATGGTGGGTTAAATCCTGGATTGACCAAGGACTGGCTGGCGAGAATACACAGCACAAATCACTGCGTCCCAGGGGGCCGGCCTGAAGCATGCCATGAGGGTTTCTGCTGAGAGTGTTAGCGGGGGGGGGGGGGGGGGGGGCAGGCGGAGGGCAGCTGCAGGTCAGCCGAACAAATCCCTGCACTGAAGAGCAGCCCTTTGTCTAACTTGATAAAGACTCAAAGGCAGATGGAGAGGAATATTTGTTGCACATCTTCCCAGTCACTAAAATAATGTGTCTCACAGTGGGGCTTAATGCAGGGCAGCATGTCCTCAGCTGGCAAGTACATGCATTAGAAGATGAGACAGACTGATCATATTTCACAGGAAATGTTTTCATCTCAATAATGCTTTCATTACACATCCTGTAAAATTGATGGAGGCATAGTTTATGTCTCCTGTCAAAGTGGGGTACGAGTTAGGGAAGTGTGCATAATGTCAGTACATACAGTAATGTGCCTTTATGAACTGAGACAGACAGTAATGGACCATGAACACAAACTCATGGGCATGTACATTATTCACTTTCACTTTCACTGATGGGCAGTTAGTTGCTCACATTCCTGTTGAACTGGCACACATAATGTGCCTCGTTTTAGATGTGTTTATGCAGTTGAGGGTTGTAGAGTCCCATGGGTCAGAGGACTTAAAGGTGAATCTTTCTTGACTCATGTCTAAGTGCCTTTTGAGTCTTTGAGTAGCCGTATACATTTCTTCAATTGACAATAGTTTGCATCCTGTTGGTTCCCAAGTGTTTGACGTCTGTATGTGTGAGCCGGATACATTTTTTTTAGATCAAGGTGGTGGAATGGCCTCTAATGTCTCTGACTCATACAGGAGACTAGAGTTAGCGCTCTGTTGCAGACCAACAATTTCTGTTGGATTGTCTTCAACTCTAACCATACTTTTAGTAGCCTAACCTCAACCACACCAACTCTACCGTAACGATATCATATCCATAGTGTAGTTTCTGTCCCTGAGTGAACCCCCCAGCAACAGTTGAATTAGCATACACACATATTTAGAAAAACATTAAGTGACATAAATCCCAAAACAAGAGGATGCTGAAAGGTAGAGGGAGTTAGGTTTGCAAAAGGCACCATGGATGAAAGCTCATCATTAGTGTATGGAAATGTTGAAAACTTTTTCACGCTTCTTGACCTTATTGTGATGTGGACGATGATTTGCTCGGAGTCTCTGGAACTGACATTTCATAATAGGTGCTTCACTGTTATAGCCTTTTGTAACATGTTGTGTATTTGGTTAAGTGTTTGTTCAGTGTTTATAAGTGTTTGAAATGCTCCTTATTTTTATAATAAAAATACTTTACGCAAGTTGCCAGTGAGCAAAATGCTTCCCAATTAGAATTGTAGAAGCCACATTTGAAGTATTTTTCTGTGTTTGTTACGGTACATGTTTTTTGAGTCACTATAGGTGGTGGGCGTGTCATTGGATTTGGGTGGTGACGTTTGTGGTTATATCCGGTTGCTTTTACCTGCGCACTTTGTAATAGATGGAGGGGGAGTGAGCTAGAGAAGGAACATTTTCGTTGACCGCACGCACGCAGGAATAAAGGAATATAGGCCTACGCATACGGATATGGAATGTTTGCTTTGGAAAAAAAAGGTCAAACACAGACTTTTGGAAAGACTGAGTTTTTGCGCGTCCACAGTGTTTTTTCTCTTGTTTAGTCCCTCGCGGCACTTTGTTTGGATCTTACTGCCGCAATACGGATGATTGTGTCATATCTTTGACACATGCGCTACCTTCTGTTCAAAATAAATGAAAGAAACATATCCTTATGCTTTTATTTTCTTTCCCGTTACACCCTTTACTTTATATTTATGGACGCTATAGGAAAGAGCCTGAACTTCTGCACGGCTCCTTTTGTTATCAAGCCTGGAGATCAAAATGAGCTCCAGCTGCCTTGACTTCCATCTTATCTTCATAGCAGGCTTACCGTTTCAGAATAATACAGTGCAGACATTGCTTTGCAGACATTAGATCAGGCGCTCCTATTAATTCAAAATGTCAGTTAAAAAGGATTTAAAAAATAAAACATGACATTTCTGGAGTTGCCGTGGAGCTTCTGTCAGTGTGGTTTTATATAAAGCCGTAGTTTCTTTTAACAACTCGGCCTAACCACCTCATCAAACATCTTCGCACCACTCAGTGCTACGTGTCTCTGAGGGATACTTTGACCAGTCGTAATGACACGCCTGCAACCAACTGTCATCTGATAGGGTGTCTTTTTTCACATAATGGATGTTTGCTAAGCTCTCCTTTCCCAGAAGGCTGTTGTCTCAATCACAAGAATAAAACACACAAGTATTGGAAGTGTCTGACTCCATTTTCTATCAGCAGGTCTTAGATATGCTCAAGAAGTTCTACCTATATGCCTCAGCTTCAGTGTTACACTTAATGGAGGACTTTTGGCTCCAGAGAGGGCCAACATCAACTTTTCTGTTAACTCTCTTTTGAAAAACAGCCGAAAGCTAGAATGAAAAATGTGTATTTTCCTTTGTACTGCTGTGAGTCACAGAGCGACTCTCGGACCTGCCTGCGTTTTTTGTTCTGGCTTTGATTAAGTTGGCCTCGCAACAGCACACCACTCACTGTTGATCTTGTTTATGCTTTTGTATTTTTGGAGATACTAAAAAATGTCTGTGTTGTGCAAAGAAGCAAGTCAAGTGGAGCCTTTCCATCGACTTGGCTCCCGAGTGTTTTGGATGACGGTTTAAAGTCAGGCATGTGTTTGTGTCTTCACATCTGTACATCTGCTGCAAAGGAAAATATCAGAGTCACTCAGTCTGCATGGATATAGTACAGCAGCTCTTATGTTGTGTGAAGTTCAAATTGTTATGTATTCAGTACAATAGTTCAGAGTTAGTTCACCCACAATATACAACAACTGATTTTACTCTTTAGTAAGGTCTTGTGTGTGCATTTGGTGCTAATTGGCTGGATTTAGAGACAGTACTCCAATCCCATGGAGGAATATGAGATGTGTTTGTTCTTATAAAAAACAAAACAGCATGATTCATTTCTTAAAGCAATGGAACTACTTCTGTGAGAGAAAAACCAATGCCTCTCGGTCACCTAAATTCAACATGTGGGGTTCTTTTCAACATCTCAGCCAATACAATTTTTAAAAAAATGCTCACTGGACAGCTTCTGCAGTAAGTGGGAAAATGTGTATTTTGTGCTGTGGACAACTGAAATTTGGCATCTTTTGATAAAATGTTAATTTAATAAGACATTACACAACTGTTGACATGGACCACAGTGGAGCTACACTAGCCTGAGCTGGAAGTCAGACCACCCTCTCTGTGGTCAGCGTCCCAAAAGAAAATCCAGACTTGGACTCCACAGTGTTTGGTTTTATTGGCACTGCTGGGCGATGAAGCTTGAAAGTGGTGTGCTGTGATTGTATTGAGTGAAGCACAGACTCGGGCTGATGATCTTCAGGCTGGCTGATGATTGTTGCTGATTCAGTATCTTAAGTACTTCCATGGTGGGCCACCCAGCAGGCGTGACCACGGAAAACCCAACTGCACAGATGGTTTGGGAGTTAACTCCAGTGTTCAACTTAGCACCAAAGTGGTTTTGGGTTCAAATGAATTGCGTAATGATATATTCTAAACCCGCATGACAAAACATGTATTAGTTTATTTGTGTTCAAGTTGTTGTGGTGCAGTAGAGATTAGGAGAAGTCAAGATTTCTGATTGATTGATCTCACTGCGTCTGATTTGTCAACGTCTTCCAAGGCACAGATAGTTCTCTGAGAGGCTCCAGTGTGGGAGCCAAAATGAATACAAATCTTTCTCAAGACTAATATGGTTACAATTATAGATGTGTTTGCCACACTTAACAGAGTGCAGAAAGTTTTCCTAGTAAAAGGAAAATGAGTCGGACTAAAATTGTTTCTAGAGAATAATGACATCAGAGGCACATTGCTGCATGCATGGTTCTCAGCCAAAAATACAACATCCCGTAAGTTCTTGCTTTATTAGACCCTCTTGTGCACTTTGCCTAACCCTGTGGATGACGGAAATTGTTTTGTATCAAGTGTTGGTTTTGTTACAGAGGCCAGAGCAGGTGTTTTCCTTTATAATAACCATGTTTCATGTTATGGCTACGTCACTCACTGCGTCTTTGGAACCAAATAGTTGGTGCGTTTTAGGACTGAGATTGGGATCTAAAGCCAAACCTGATTATCCATCGATTGACGTGCCAGGCTGGATCCAAGATATTTTTGTAATTTGGGAACATTGTTATAGCAACTCTAACCGGAACAGTTAACTTGTAAAGCCAACTGACATTTTAAGAAAAGCTAATCTTTTGGAAAATCTGTGTCCAAGGCTTGTGACTGTCAGAGTTGTAGATTGAGTTTTTCTGTGATGAGTTCACTGCCAGCCAAACTAACTATCCATATATAACGTGATGCTAATACAGAATGCAAAGTTGCTGTAGTTTACTGGGCTATCTGTTGAAGTTATGTTTCTTTTTCATTGTACTTAAGTCTCTATGTTTTTGTTGTGCTTTTTTATGGATTGAATGGTAATATTTCACTTGTCATACTGTTGTCATAAGTTTTTAATTTCTCCCATGAGGGTCAACACACATCATGCAACATGCTGAATAAACAGTTGGATTGAAGGCTACCTGTGGGTTTGCTTGTTGCTGTACTTGGTTAGTAGTACAGTTAGTCTAAATCCTCATCTTCTCTGTGCTTTTTCCAAATGTTTTTTTTTTTTTTTTAACAGATTTAGCTTTGTAACCACTATAACTCGTGCCTGCTTTCACAGCTACACTCTTCGAAACACATACATTTGCTGTCTTCCACCTTTATTAAAAGCAATTTGACCCTGTGGCATGAATGCACCTCCAGGCATATTGAGGGCAGAGACGCATCATAAGTCAAAATCAAGAGAATAGTTGCTCATGTGGTACGACTTACATGGTGAAAGCGAGGATCAACCTCCCTATTTTACCGCTCTATGAGGTTCACATGGTCCTGTTTTACTTGGCATTACCTCATTCTGACATGCCAACACTGGAACATGAGCAGGAGGAGTCAGGGGGTCTATATTTCTCCTCTCAGGCCAATAAAGTAAGTTTATGGCTTCCATGTTTTTCTAAATTCATGGATGTGAATGATGGTTATTGAAACGTCTGTTTTAAGGGAGTAGGTATATCTTACTGTAAATTCCCTGTATTTCAATCAGAAATGTTAAAGGTCTCAGACAGGGAGGGCTAACTTTGCTGCACATACTGTAAACTAGCATATAGTGCATGAGTGTAAGAATTGTTTGGAATTGAATGTCTTCTAATTGTTTTTTAACCATCACTATTCGCAATCATGAAGCGAGGTAAAGCTGGTCATTGTTAGACCTTGGCTTGTATTCGCGTGTGTAATAATGGGTAATAATGCCGGGTTAAGTGCCGACCTAGTTTGACTACATTTTAATAAATATCATTAGATAGTTTTTCAAGTTTTTGTCGGTCCAGTTACAGCACAAGCAAATACAATAAAATGTAATCAGTCTTTATAACCCTTGAGATGCATAATCATTATTTAAAATGACAAGTGATGAAAGAAGTGTAACTTTGGAGTTAAAATATAACTTCCCAGAACTTAATAAGTCATTTGTGTCATTGCATTGGTGTACATACTTGCATGTGCCTGCTTTAAAAACATTCCTTTTTAATAGTGCAGGTGCTATTTGAGTTGTATTTTACAGCTTACCTTGGGAATATGAATTCTCAATTACATTAAACAAAAAAACTAATCCTGCCTGCCAACACCTATTCAGCTTGCCAGCTCACGAAGGACCTCCATCACATCGCTGAAACTGGTGGTAGCAGATGTGACTCAAACTATTTATCTCCTCATCTCATTATCCACAGTGAGATCAGGAGACAAACTTCTTCTATAGGCGCGTTCACACCAAGTACTTTTCCCACAAAGGTTCCTGAGAACTACGATTTAGTTGCGTTCACACCAAAAAGTCCCAGGAACTAAATTAGTTCTAGAGAACCTTTTTTACCCCTTTTCAGTCCCTGCTAGAGAGCAGGGACTTTCGTGGGAGAAAAAGGTTCCTGTGTCTGATTGGCTGGGCAGAATGCAAACCACGCCCCGTCAAACTCCCAAAAACTTTTGTGAAGCCGCCATTTTATTATCCTCGCATTGCATTAGTAGCATTAGCATTAGCCCAGCGCAGAAACGCAGAGAGACTAACTTATGACAACTCAAAATAAAACATGGGAGCGGTGGGGATGAGGAGGTGTCAGGGTTCTGGCCGTTTACTCGGAAGGCTTCAGCAGAAGCTGCTGGGAGTCCCAGCAGCTTCTACTGAAGCCGATCCCCAACTCCGGGGACTTCCGACCGGGGATTTTGGGCGGCATTATACGCCGTGAAGTTGTTTGCGGCCTGCCAGTAAGCCCAAAGCAGAAGAAGAAGAAGAAGTGACGTCAGCGGCTTCATTTGCCTAATCCACCCCAGGAACAAATTTCCGTTGTAAACGCGCTCTGTACTTAGTTCATGAGAACTAAAGAGTTCTCAGGAACCTTTGTGGGAAAAGTACTTGGTGTGAACGCGCCTAATGGAAACTGCTGACTGGACCACAAATACTTAATAGATACCCAATCAACCAAGGCAAAGGCCCCTCGAATGTTCCCCTGTACAGAGGCCCGGCTTTGTTTATGAGGCACACTCGCGTGCTTATGAGTTGGTCTATGGGGATTACGATGTAGGACCCATTTGTCAAAGTCTCTCTTCTTCTAACCAGGCACAGATGGGATGACAAAACCTGATCTAATCAACTCCATGTTCACTGCTTCATTGGATCTGAATCCCTGTTGTAATAGGCCATCTAACTGTTTTCCTTACCAATTAGACTCTGTTTGTGCCTTTGAGCAAAAAACAGCAGCTTGCTCAGCTAATGAGAAATGCACCATAAAGTTTCCCTCAACAGTGAGGTCTGTTCCACTGAAGGGTGCCATATTTTTCCTTTTGCACGCTTTTATCAACGGATAGCCCACTGTTCATTATTTCCAAATGTTTCTCACTTGTTATTGCACGACTTCTGTGAAACTGGAATGTCTCCATAAGCCTGCGATTGTACTTGAGAGGCTTGCAATTATATAAACGTTGCATCGTTGCACGTTTATAGACAATATGAAGAGCAGGTGATAGGCAAGAGTGCCTTGTGAGGGGGATATAAACAATTATATTTCAAATGTATATATAAAATTATCAAATGTGTTCAGTTCCTCTAGAAAACTTCATTTTCAGCAATATAAAAACCATGTTACGGTATGCAAAGGTTATTGGGGTTGGAAGGGGTCGAATCTTATACATAATTTTGTAAAAAGTCCCTTCCCACCTTTTGACACTCAATTCAAGACACCATTTTTGAGTGAAGGGCTGTTAAGTAAATGGTTATAACTCTTGCAGAATTAACCAAACACAAGGGATTCCACTTCCAAGCGGGCCGTGTTGGGAGACATTTCTTCCAGACATCTCTTTAAAAAAGCACAGCATTACATTTAAAAATGAAAGCCAATGTGCTGTAACTATTTGACGTTTCTCAATAAATCTCAGTAGTTAAGAATGAATTTTGGATAAGAAAAAGTACAAAGAGAAAAGTGACCTTTCCTTCAGCTTAGGACCCACTCTTCCTCCCTAATCTTTGTTGTACATTCCCTAAGTATGTTCTTCTGCAAGCCTAGCATAAAACTTGATGGATGACACTAAAGAGGATATTTGCCAGAGACCCTAGTCCATATTGAACTGTATGTCCCCGTTTGGTGTTTGTGGAGAACCTTGTTTAGCGTGGTCAGCTTTAGGCAATGGGTGTTTTGTGTGCATGTGTAATGAGAGCTTGTCATCCTGTTCAGACATGCAGCCATCCATATGTTATTTTTCTTCAAACAACCCAACATAAAGATCTCTGGCGGCTGTAAACCACAGATCTCCTTACTCATCATGAGCACCACAGAGAAGGTTTCTTATAATAACACCCAAAGAAGCCCACAGAAGGCAAAGTTAAAGAGCCCAGCACGTTATCCTTATGATGGTTGGCATGAAGGGATTATGTATCAAGTGTTTGCATGCGTCCTTTGATTTGGCTTCATTGTAACAAGGTCCAGATGTTTTAGAGGAACGGGGCTCAATTTAAAGTGTCATAAACCTGTTGGTCGGAAAATAATTCATAGCCGAGGCTTGCTCAGCAATTCAAGGACCTTAATGCCTTAGTAATTAATCACAGTGGTGACTTCCTCTGTTGAAGAGTGTTTACTTGTTAACATTCCTGTTGGCGACTGTAAATATTGGGGTAGCTAAAAAGGGCCAGAGGGGGACAGCACGACCCCAGCGCACCATGTTAGTTCAGTTTAAGTTTCAACATTGTTTGAAGGAAAAGATCCAAAGTATCACACTCAGTTCTTCAACCCCAAGCTACACTAGATGAACAAGAACAATAACATTTGTCTTATCTGTTTGAATTGTTGTGCATTGCAAAAGTGAAGACCACTTTATTTACTTATATTCAAGTGTAGAAAATGAACACATCTTCTGGAAGAGTTAATGAAATACAAATCAAAAGCTAAAGAACGCTTTGAAGCAAACTGACTTTTGTAACTTCTTTCTTTTTATATAAGGTTATCTAAAGTCAAAATGTGAGTTTGTCGGACGATGTCAGCATGCCGGTGTTGATATATAGATCGAGGCACTGCTGAGTAAATGTACAAGAAGGACAAATCTCTCTTTGGTTGAACTGCTTCAAGCCTTAAACTGATCAGGAGTTGGAGATATGTTGTTGTTTTTAACGGGTCTCAAGCTAAACATATTGTGACTAGCCGGTTTGGGGCTTGCTGAAACACCACTCAAACAAAATGTGCAACAAATGATTGTTGTTTGAACTATCATAAGTAACGTGCCCGCTGTGATGTTTTTGAATGGGTGCCTCCATGGGAAGTCTAGGCTGACAGTAGCTTTATGTATTACCCACTGTCTTCATTCAAGTGGGTTTGAGTAATGTTTTATTTAGGTGTCTATTACTCAAGAGTGTTTTGTTTTAATGAAGCAATTTTTAACCAGTTCAAGGGAGAGTAAGGAAATTACAAACTTAACATGAGCCAAAATTAGATGTAATTGTAGTTATGACAGTTTGTACATTTGTGGACGGACAGCATATAGTAGCGTAACCACTCTAAATAAAAAATATGTGTGTTCCCTCTGAAAATGTCACAGGAAAATGCAGAAATTGGCAGCATTGTAATGTGCCAGGGTCCATTCAGGTAGAGTAGGCATACGACTCCTGGGCTTTGGCCTGTGACCAGATTTTGCTGTGGTAGCCACCCTGTACTGTATATAACATAGTATTAACACTCTGCACAAAGGCTCTTCACACAAAAATGCTTGAGTCTGTACAGGCTTTCTTTGTGTTGCAGTGGAAGTTTCCACTGCCAGCCAGGAGTGAGACAGGGCATGCAGGCCGGCAGGTAGGCTACATGGAATAAGAGAATAAGTGTTGATTTTATTTCTTTTTTCACTGACTCAGTCCAAATGAAATACAGCTGTTTTACAGACACCACACTGGAATGAGGAAAAAAGAGTCAGAGAGAAAAAGATGGAGGTACCATCTTTCTCTCTCTGCCTCTTTTTTACTCATTCCTGTTTTTTTGCCTCCTTCCTACACTTTCACAACAGTTAGCTAATAAACAAAGACAAAGCTCAAACATAACTTCTTCTTAGAAGTAGTACAAACAAATGTTTCTTCAAATTCTTTATTTTTCTAAGTTTTTTTTATTTACCTAAGAGTCTCTGTGTGTGACGCTGTCAGTTAGCACAGGGGTGCTTTAAGCTAAATGCTAACGTCAACATGCTAACATGCTCACAATGACAATGCTAACTTTCTGATGTTATTGTAAGTTATTGGGTTTTCTGTGTTTACTTATAAGCTAGTGTAAATGTAATGGCACTAAATATAAAGTAATGCTGATGGAAATGTAAGTAGCTTTGAAGGTGTTTGGTAATAAAACACAGAATTCAACAAATTAAAGTTGTTGACTTGATAATATTGCTTGTTTTTAAGGGAATACCTGGTGCCATTCTTTGTCTTGACAATCCATCTAGCAGATTTAAAGATCGATTTTTAAAAGAACACAGTGAATATCTTTACCACATTTTATACTGTACCTCGGGATCTGAACTCAGATATGAAGTGCGTTATAAATTAAACCCATTATCTAAATTGATGATATGTTGATCTGTCCAAATTGTTGGATAGACTGACAGGCCAAGAAAGTTAACTGCCACGTCACTAACATGGCTGTAAAGTATGTTTTGAGATTAATGCTCATAGTTATAATTAGATGTGAGGACCAACCGACAGTTGCTTCACAGTCATTTCCCCACGTTTTGGCAGCCCCAGTTCTAGCCCTAGGAGTCAGAACATAAAAAGTTTGTGAAGTTCGGTGTGTGTGTGAATGCATGAACGCATGGATGCATGTGTGTCGCAGCTTTTGCGAATTTGAGCTTGTTTTTGTCTTGGCTCATAAACTCAGCCCATAAATGATCGCGTAAAAACAAAAACAGGCCAATACTGGAGCTGCATGTTTCACAGTTGACAGCCATAACATGTAAGATACAGTATGCTCCATGTTACCTCTGCTCTTTTAAGGCTTTTTCTGGCATTTATTTTCCTCTTGAGGATAATCTGGCCGGATTCCATCTTGTTGATTGGGACGTCCTGGCTGCCGTCCAGCTTTCTAACTCTCAACAGTCCTACCGTGTTCTGCACCGGGCCGTTTAGTTCGGCAATGTGTTTTCATACAGCTCATGACATGTATGTGTCAGCATTTTATATACAGTACTGTGGTAGTTTATGCGTGGACAGCAAGAAGTCTCAATGGCCCTGTGGATATGAAACACGACACACTTACTAAATGAGGTACACCACGGGGGGTTGTAACACAAAATGTACTAAGCAGCACAAGCAAAGAAGAAATGATGGCGACACCTGGATTTTGAGTCTTAAGTTGATTTCTTTATCAACATTTTTGTGACCCTTGAAAAGATTGTACATTATCCTTTTGAATTTCAAAGGCTTTGATGTAGCATGCTTGGTTTATCATCATCAGACTAATACACATTATCAGTTCATTTGATGTTTTATTACTTTACCATGATGACCTCTACATACCTTAAGATAGGGTGACCAGACGTTCCCGTTTTCCGGGGACAGTCCCCGTTTGTATTGGCCTGTCCCCGGTTGAAACTGTCCCCGGAAATGTCCCCGTTTTTTAATATATACGTTAAAAACACATACAGTAGCAAGGTGAAATAAAATGTTTCATGTCAGGAAACACTGGGTAAACAGACTGGTCAAACGGGTCAAACCAGTCCCCACTTCGGAAAACACAGTCAAGACAGCCCGCACAATTGCAGAGCAAGAATAGATAGAGGCCTGTAAAAACTGCCTTCAAAATAAAAGCGTTTACTCGGTCAATAACAAATATACCTAAAAAACACACCAAACACATTCATATATACTGGAGCTTAAATTAAGAAATATGTACTATAAAATTGATCAATAATAATTTAAAACAAACTACGTATAACTACCACATTATAACTGACTGAGTGAATGCAAAATGTAAGTATACAGTTATGAAGACATATCTGACATTTCCACTGGGTGACTAATTTCAATTGATGTTGACACCATCTCACAACACTCCTAAAATAACATTACTTTCTGAAGCACAGAAAATGTATGCTGTTTAAAATCTCAAATTAGATCTATTGTCCATCTATATTTTGATTATTATTTATTTAATGGAAACCGTCCATAATCAAAGAGTCATTCGAAATCAATCAAATACTTATTTCACTTCAGGGTGATAGCAGGAGACCCCATCTAGTCAATCAGAGAAAATCAGGACAATCTGATGAAGAATTTCAAAATAAAATACTTTTGAAATTTCATATATGGGCTATCGTCCTTCTGTTTTTATACAAGAATAAATACAAAACTGTCAAATTATCAAAGACTTATTTCACTCCAGGGTGATAGCAGGACACCCCATCTAGTCACTCAGAAAGAATCTGGACAATCTGATATACAGTTTCAAAATAAAAGACCTTTGAAGTCTCATATATGAGCTATCGTCCTTTTGTTTGTATCCAACAGTTAAAATTTTCGAATTACATTGAACCAGAACTGTCCCCCTTTTTTCTTTAACAGTGAAGAAAATTGGATATGTTAATGATATATTGACCGCAAAACTCAAAATGTCCCCGGTTTTAATTTTGAAAATCTGGTCACCTTACCTTAAGATCCTCTGTGGATGTAATTATTACCAAGCATGCCATCAAGTAACTATTTGGACCGCATCTAGTAATACAGACGTAAATATACAGAAAACAGCACAAGTCAAAAAACAGAAGTGCCATCAAATGTGTTTGAATATCTCATTCAACTAATACTCATCAAAATACATTATTTCTGTATCTCAAGGAAAGTAGGAATCAAGAGCAGTTTGCTTGAAGATAAGTAAAACAAAAGTATGAGTAAAGAGTGTGTAAAACCCCACTGGTTTGTATTGTAACACAAAACTGAAACTACCTTGGAAGCAATTTGACTTTCATTATTACTTTATGCTACATCGCTGTAAGATCTGTTGCTTTAGCAAAATCCCTTAGAGGGGAACGGAAAACACTCCTGTCACAAGCAGTGGGAAAATGTTGCGTCCCTGGAATGAGCTTCATGCTGTTCTGCCCAGAATTAGTTTCCATGTTATTTCTGTGGAAGCATCGTTGCTGTGAGAACATGACAGTCTGGGTTTGTAACCTGCCAGGTTCTGCAGCGCAGCATGTGGAATGTTAACGTCAAAGTCCTAACAGTTGAATCATTTTCATCTTCGGTTATGATTTTACCATCTTAGAAAAATGTTTCTCCGAAGTGCAAATGGTCTGAACATCCATGTGCCAAGTCAAATCCCAAAACATTTTCCATTTCTGCCCCCTCACTGTGGAGCAGTTTGTAAAACCCGATTTTTTGTTTGGTTTTCCCATCTGTTTAAACTTTTAAACATTGTCTGTAAGGAACATACCAACAATTTAGTGTTTAACTTATAATGTTGTTGGACATATCAAAAATCAAGATGGAAACAGCAAATTCAGAGAGTTCATCTTTTTTAATCAAATCTTTTTTATTTTTTTTAATATCAAAGTGAGTTAATTTATCAACACAGTGTTAAAGTGCTGAACGATGACAGAAATAGTCATGTTTAGGTCATTTTCAGTATTTAATAACAATCTGACATACAGTACAGTCTAATAGATAAAGGTATGTGGGGGCATTGTACCTTGAAGAAACTGTTAAACTTATATTTTAGTACTGGGAGGTTTGTGGAAAGTTAGTTATTAAAACATCTTTAATGGCTCATGCCTGAGTGAAAGGGGTGAACATGTTTTAGAAATTCAGTGAACCTGAGAGCATGAGGGTCTCAGAAACGATACTGCCTTTGTTTTCGAACTCTAACACAGAGATACCACCCCCGCTTTGCTCTTGACCCAGAACATGCTGGCGGTCGGCTGCTTGTTTACATGGTGTGATGTTGTCCTTTAAGCAGCATGTGGTCTGGACCATTGAGGGGGGGGGGGCTCTGATGCAGCTCTCCACACCGACTCCCAACATGAGGCTCTCAGCACACATAAGGACAACAGTCGCCTGCCCCTATGAGGTGGTCAGATGTGATGTTTGCACAGATGTGTGGGTCCAAAGCCGAGAGGCCAAACCCCCCAGTGCCCCTCTGGTGGTCCAGCCCACCCCTCACTGTGCAGGATGGAGCCTCTTGTGGCTGCACTTTCAGTCCCATCATGGGGGGGGGGCTGACATGTAGGGACAGAGACAGGCCTCTGATACCCTGAAGTCACATGAACATGTCAGTCCAGCTGGGGCTTGTTGTAGCTTCCCCCAGTGGAAACGATGATTCAGCCGAAATGTAAGAGGCATGTTTGAGTGTGAAGGCAAACTTGTGAAATGATGGAAATGGTTTCACTTGGAAGCAAATACATCAGTCTGGTGATCAGAGGTTATAATCAAACTGATTAGACAAGACAAAACAAAGACCAACTGTATCTACTGTAGTTGCCAAAGTGATGCACACTCACTGTTTTTCTTTGCAATAAAGGGTTTTCCCAGTGCAGATGTCCTCACTTTTGGTTTATCCTTGAAATAAACAGGTATGGCTGATCAACTTCAGCTGGTACTATTATTGTCTAACTGCTTCGAGTGGCTCCTATTTTTTCGCGATGCCATTCAGTTTATAGTTTCAGCAATACATTTTATTGAGCACAATATCATTGCCAGAAAGAACATTATAGTAACATAATAGTTTTTCTATTGGTTGCACATTGAAAAGCCCAGATTTGAAGACAGGTTTAATGTAACAAAAACGTTTTTTTTAACAGTTTTTTTTTTGCCCAAACAATTAAATATTCTTTAACCTTTTCTTTCTAGTACACTTTTAATGGTTTACACAAATTCTCTCTTACTATATAATGTAACGTGATTTGAAGTTTGCTCCATCTCCAGAACGATCTTTATTGCCTGTTGTGAATGTACACCAGCTGCCCTCTCTGCCTGCCAGAGGCTCCATGGTTGGTTCTAATGAAGTCAAGTAATCACCCTGCTATAGTATAATGTTTAGCATTGTATCACATGGTGTTAGAGGCTTTCAGGACATAATGTTAAAACTAGTGAACATCCTTGACACGTATAACCAGAAATGTCACTGCACCATAGTTTTAGGCTGAATGACTACGAGCAATGACACAGAATGAAGAATGCTGTTTTGTTTAGCTTTCTCAGTCATATGGTGAACACATGTGCAGTGTTTTTAAAGTTTCAAACTGAGTCTTATATTCATGAGAGCAAATGTTTTCAATTGATACTTGGCTGAAAAAAGGCACAGCGTGTCCCGTTTTAGACACACAATACTAAACTTAATGAATTCAATATCCCTTATGATTTCATCTTTGAATTAAAAACTTTCCCAGATTTTTTCAACTCCCGGCTCCAGTTGCACAACATTTGAGTTTCTACTGTTTCTTAACATTGTCCTCTGTTGCTACTGTAGCATTTGGCACACTAACTGCACACTGTAAAACAATTGTTGACACCAATTCTGTTGTATGTTGCAGGAATTCAGGAGGGTTCGGAGTGCACCAAGTGTAAAAATGACTGGGCACTGAGGGCGGCTATAGCACTGCTATATGTGCTCTGCACCCTGCTCACCATAGCAGTGGCCGTGCTCGGATACAAAGGTGAGTCAAAACTGAAGACAATAATCACTTCTCGTAAAATACTGCAGTTTTTCAAGTCTCTGCTGCAAACCTTGACAACTTCACATATTTTAAAGTTGTTGTCCCATAACAAAAATCCAACATATAGCCCTCTATTTGACAGATAATTACTCAAATAGGGCAATAAGACTCGGCTTTAATCCCAGGTACATATCTACATGTACCTTCACAAGTCCAATCTCGTAATTGGTATTGGTATCAGACAGTATTAAATGGTGCTTCTCTAATGCATTAATTTGTTATTTCTACACATTTTAGGTTGTTTTGAGCCAAATGTTTACAAACTGTAAAGCCCCCTGAGACAAACGTAAAATGTGTGATATTGTGCTATATAAATACACTTCATTGATTGATTTAAGATTGCCCTAAAATGTTGTTTATAATTCAGAGGATATTTCGTACTGACTTTAGTGATCTCCTGACTCTTCATCTAGTTTCATAATCAAGTCAAACTCAAGACCAACATTCAAAAAGCTAAACTAAGATTGTGACCATGGAAAAACATTATTATTGTAAAAATGTTTAGCATGCTGGCCTTGGTATTAGGTTTCCAGCATAACTTGCCTTAGTACAGACTCAAGAGTGGCCAGCGTGGTTGTATACTATTCTTATCTAGTCCCTTTTGATGAACACATTTGTAAATGATCTTATACAGTAAAGGATTTGTGTAGATGTTGACAAAGTAATATATAAATGAAGTATCAAAATGGAAATATGTAGTCTAAGCAGTTTTCCTTCACTCCCTCTTCTCCTGACCCCCAGGTCTAATCGTTCTGCCTCTCTCTTTCTCTCTGAGGTTTGATGATAGTCAAACGGCTATAAACGGCAACAGCATAGACAATTATATTTAACCAAGTCAGAGAGTTCAGGCTAAGATTTACCACATCATGAGACTCCCTTGACAGAATGCATTGTTTACTCTGAATTTATATCTTTCGGAGATTGGCCAGATCTCGAGATTGAAAATAAACTCATTGTGCAACATTGTCTTTACTGCAACCCGTTTTACGGTTTCTCCTTGTTTGAGACAGGGCAATGATGTTACATAGAAACAAAAAAAGGAATCCAGATATCTCAGAAACCATCAATATGGAACATTACTCTGCGTACGGTTCAACGTCAGACATTTCTTGCCCCGATCAATCATAAAAAAATGAAAGTCTTTGAGCAGAATGTTTTTGTTCATACCTGATCCACAGGCGCTCTTACCTGGTGAAGCATACAGCTCACCCAACAGAAACAAGCTGTATCCATCCAGTGGGGAATGAGTCTATTCAAAATAATGTCTACAAGTTCAGATCTAAATCTGAGTTGTGCCCTTTGAGTGCTCTCTGGATTGTTTTAGGTTTGCAGATTTTGGTCTGTGTTTGTGTGGAGCCCATGTGATTGTGGTGGTTTGGCTCTAATGTCTAACAGATGACCACGCAGCATCTACCCTGGCTTAACAACCCGGAGTAGATTTTATGGCTTGGTAGCAATTTGTTGTCTCATGAACCACAGGTTCACTCACAAATGGCTGAAAGTGTCCAAAATAGTTTGGGAGGAAAAACCGTGAAGGCTGGTTTCTGTGTTGTGTTTTCCCTTACTGCACAGTTTAAACAGTCAACAGTTTATTTCTATACTAATGAACCTGTTTCTTGGTCTTGGTCCTCCAAATGACCTCTATTGTTAGAATTAAGGCATTGTTTGTGTTTGCTGCTGGGTCAATAAGCATTTACTGCAGCATTGATCAGCATAAATCTGCTTGGCCTCGTATTGGGTAACAGCCTAAGCATAGTTTACAACTTCACAATAGACATCCGATAAGCCTTACTCAAATTAGCAACCTCATATAACTCAATAATGCTTTTCCAATACATGACTGTGTGGGATGGAAAGATTAACAGAGAGGAATAAGCAGGTATTTTACACATGATAGTGTGGGTCGGATGTCACTATTATCATCTCTGTGCTGTAGCAATATACTGTAGTCATCTCAAATAATGTATACAATATATATTTCTCACTATTTACAAATGTAAATTAATTTGCAGGGTAAACCATGAGGCTCAAGCTGAACAACTTCAGCTTTTGACAAACATTTCTTTTGACTGTGTGTTCTCGTTTGTTCTCGGTTCATGTTATTCTTGTGTGTTTTTGTCACTTCTGGAATGCTAACAGTGAAAGCTAAGGATGTTTTCCAGCAGTTTTTAGACGCCCCCACATAACGGTGGAGAGGAGATGGACTCTTTGCTGCAGATGTGATGAGAAAAGAGAGTTGAGCCAGAGTCAGAGTGTGCTATTCATCATGTGTCTGACATTGTTTATAGTTACTCCTGAAGTGGAAGTTGTAAATGTGCTCTGAAAATTGAGACTTGTAATGATCAAAAATACTCAGTTACCCGGTTACAAAAACGTAGGAAAGTCTTTCATGTTTTAACCTCCTGTGTAAAGAATTGCTGTTTGAGTGTACAGTTATTAACTGGAGAGGAATGCATACTGCAGCACCCTCTGCTGTTCACAATCAGCTTGGCTCAGTAAATACTGTTTACACAACAGGTTTAACAGATATACTATAATAAGGGTTCCTCTTACCAAAGAGTAAGGAAAAATACTTTAACTTAACTTTGCCTTTTCCCCTGTTAGTGTATATCCTGTAAAGATGTATTCACACAGTGTCTTCTCTCTATCACCAGTGGTCCAGAGGATGGACAATGTCACACAGGGCATGCAGAATTATGGAGGCCAGATAAATGCAGTGGAGACAGACCTGAAGAAACTAGGTAAGCCCTGTCACGCAAGACTAGATCAAACATTTATAGTTGAACTCACAATAGCTGTGAACTAAATGTTACATTTCTGCAAGCAGGAGATTGTTTACGCTGATAATTTACCATATTTCGTTTTCTATTAACAGACATATTTTACTGTGGTTTTTTTTCAGATGATCAGGCTGGAGACAAGTCAGGTAATGCCACAAGTAACATCAATACTTTTAAGTCAGACCTGGAGGCTTTACAGAACCAGCTGAATGACATTGCTCTCAGGGCAACCAGAAACAGAGACGCGCTGGATGAGCTTCAGATCACAGGAGATGACATGCAGAATGGACATGTCTCCCTGCAGAGTTTTATACAAGGCAACGAGGCCTCACTGCGTGGGGTCAACCAGACTTTGACATCCTACAGCGGCATGATTGACAACCTCCAGACAGACACTGCACGGCTCCAGACGGAGATACAGGGCCAGGTCAAAGTGCAGAGCCAGACCCAGGTTAGTATCAGTTCGCTGAACATCACCCAGTCCCAGCAGCGCAATCTGCTCGGCACGCTGCAGAAGACGGTGGAAGACGCAGGCCAGGCGGTGCAGAAACTGAAGAATGACTATCAGGGTCTGCAGCAGACAGCCTGGCAGACGCGGTCTGACACGGAGTGGCTGAAGGAGAAAGTCCAGCACCTGCAGGTTTTGGCAGCTAATAACTCAGCCATGGCCCATTCAAACGGAGATGCTCTAGATGATTTGGGGGCTCAGTTCAATACCCTGACCAGCCAGATCCAGAACACCTCGGCTCTCAGTGAGGAGCAAGGCCAGAGCCTGCATGAGCTGATGGACAGCCAGAGAGACCACGATGACATCACCTCATCTAAGTTTGATGAGGTGGAAGTGCGGTTAGACAGACATGAGAATGACATGGACCGTGTGACCGGAAATGTGAGCTTCACCTCGCAGCTCCTCGGTGCCATCAGCTTTAAGCTGAACGGCCTGAGGTCCTGCGCTGAGACAGTGATGAGACATTCAGACATTTTAGTGGGGCTGAATGATAGTGTAACAGAGGCCAGTGAAGACAATAAAGAGCTTCGCGCACAGCAGGATGTGCTGGTGTCCAGGCTGGACCGAGAGGTCAACAACCTCTCCATTGTGATGGAGGAGATGAAGCTGGTGGACAGCAAGCATACACAGCTCATCACCAACTTCACCATCCTGCAAGGTAAAAACAGAATAAATCATACATTTCAGAGTTAGTTTTCTGTGAGCCTGTGTAAAAAAAAAACGTTAGGACTGTTAAAATAATTAAGTTATGGACTTAATTGAACAATATATGTACACGACCTTGATCCTTTTGCTGACCTCCACAATGCCCTTTGAGTTACCATGCATAATTGAATGTCACTTTTATGATGCCAGAATAAACAGCAGGGTTTTCGGTACCATCACAAAACTTATATATTTCATTCAATTCCAATATCAGAATATTCTAAGCATCAAAATGCTTTTTGTGAGGGTGCCTTATTGTTCTTGCATTATTATTTTTATGCTATTATACAGTATGATCATCATGTCAGTGGAATGAGATGATCTTTAAAACACAATAATAGTGTTTATAGTTATCATGACGGTGACATCACATTTTGACACATCATCTGTTGTTATTTTGTTTCAGGTCCGCCAGGTCCAAGGGGTCCCAGGGGTGACAAGGGTCCCCAGGGGCCAGTGGGTCAGTCAGGACAAAAGGGCGATAAAGGAGACAAAGGGGTGCTGGGATTGGTGGGATCTAAAGGAGAGAAAGGTGCTGCTGGTCTACCAGGGGTAACAGGTTCAAAGGGTTCAGCCGGGCCTCGGGGTCTTCCCGGGACCAAAGGATCGAGAGGGTCTGGGGGCCGACCTGGAAATTCTGGTGAAAAGGGCAATGCGGGCGCTCCTGGGGTTCCTGGTAGGGATGGACTGGCAGGGCCGCAAGGAACTCAAGGGCCACAGGGGCCCAGAGGAGCAGCTGGTCCTGCAGGGCTGGAAGGACCTCGTGGGCCCGTCGGACCCATCGGCCCCCCCGGTCCTCCAGGACTTCCTGGGTTACCTGCATATAGACCTCCAACTCCAAATCCTCCAAAGCCCCCACAGCCCACTAAGCCAGCTAAGGTCCCTCAACCCCCCAAACCACCTCAACCTCCAAAACCACCTCAGCCTCCAAAACCACCTCAACCCCCCAAACCTCAACCCTCAAAAGCAGCAGAGGTAACTGAGGGCACCGTGTCCCGGCAGACCCAGGTCATTGAACCAGCGCCTGGTGAGTTAAATTACATAAGGGTTTAAAATAGATCGAAATGGAAGGAAAATCACCTTTTCGATTGTAACACCATTTCATTACGGAAGTGAGTTTAGTTTTGGTCACATCCTAAAAAAAAATCTGTTTTCATGTGGCCCTCATCCTCTCCCATACTGAATATGTCCTTCACTGGAAAAAAAAAGACATTATTAAAAAATATATACATTTATTTGTAATTATTATTATTATTATTTACACATTTGGAACGTATTCCATGGGATTCTTTCTGTACTTATACTACTGTTTGCTGTAAATGATTAATCCAGGTTGTCCAACTGGGTACAGAAGGGTTCGAGACAGCTGCTATTACATCTCCACTCAGAGGCTCAACTTTGAAGAGTCCAAACAGTTCTGTACCAACATGTCATCCCTGATGCTCATTATCAACGACAACGACGAACAGGTAATGGAAATCAGACCCAGATGGTTACTTTAATACATTCAGACTTGTATGCTAAACTAATCCAGTGAAATAATGTTTTGCTCTTCTATTTGTAGGAATTTGTAAAGGATGTAACTGCAGGAAGAGGCTATTTCTGGCTGGGCCTTACTGACTTGGAGGAGGAAAATGTCTGGAAATGGGTGGATGGAACCTTACCTGCTTTCACGTGAGTAGACCGGCCACATTTATTTTAAAAATAAGTTTCAGTGATTTAAATGTTCTGTTTAACTTTAATACATTTTGACGATGTTGTTGCTATCAGGAAGTGGAAGCCCGGTCAACCTGATAACTGGACCCATGGCCATGACAAAGGCGAGGATTGTGCTGGCCTCATCCATAACGCCAACTGGAATGATTTCTACTGCACCGACCGCATCGGCTTCATCTGTGAACGTGCCTCGGTTGACCGTCAGTACCTTTTATAAATCAGACCTTTTTCCAATTTGGAAATCTCCTATTTCTGTATTTCCTACTAAGCCTGTTGTAGTTTTCGACCTCAGTCTCTTGTGGACGAAATAAGTATTACAGCAACAAACTTGACCAAAAGAAAAACAAATTCAGTTTTCACTTGAAAAATATAAATGTTTTATGTCAAATATAATTTAAAACAACTCAGAAATTACATCCAAGCAGAACCTTTTCCACTTGTTCTTAAGTAATAGAATGAGGAAAGAAAACATTTTAGGTCAGACTTTTTTGAAGTTGATGATCTGAATGTAGTTTTCTAACTTGCCTCTCAGGGCTTTCGTAATACATTCTTGAATGTAAGGGAGCTGGAAATAAACCACCGAGTTACATTCAGCTCTTTTTGTTTGAAAAAGAAGAGGGAGATTCATCTGGCGTAGATTTCTTTAGTTAAAATAACGTTTCAGATTATTGCTGTTGCTTCAACTGTTACTGTAGCAGAGTGTAAGCAACATATAAAGGCGTTGACATATACCTAATGTGTTTTTTGTTGTTCTCTTCACAGTGGTAGTTCCTGTTTTATAGCATCCATGTCTGACAGTGTGAGCTGTCTTTGGGAGAAAAGTGAAGAGGCTGAAGATGAAGAGGATAATGAAGGACAAGAGGAGGAGCTCTAGATGACTGGAGGACTCTGATAATGCCAGACCAGTCAAGCATCACTGACACTCAGACTGGTCTTTGTCTTAAAGGCACTTTACAACACATCGTGGTGCAAAAGACCGAGCAGGCCCAGACCAGGCCGACTTTTTATGATTTAGTGCTGAAGGATTCATGTGAACGTACGTTTTATTTAGCCGATACTTATTCATTTTTTTGGGCAGCCTCTGTTGTACAGGTGTATCTGTAAATAGTTTATCACAAAAGATACCAGAAATCATTGTTGTTTGCGATTGAATTTCATATTGTTTTATTTCCTGGCTGCCTTTTCTATCTTCACACTTACAAAATAAAATGTATCTTCATTAGAGGATTTTTTTGTTAATAAAATGAACTATTTTTATACTGTCAAATACTTTTCAGATTCAGAGCATTGATTAGAAATAAGCTTTCTGGTAAATGATGAGCACCAAATTAGTATTAGAAAAAGACTGCAAACTCTCATGATAGGTAGAAATGAAGTTAGTGTATATTTCACCCTTATACAAACTAAGTATCAATGTATTTTATTTTGGTTATTGAGAATAGTTGCTCAATATGAGAAGTGCTGCTGTTTTATGAAGGACAGTGTTTTTAGACTTTAGACTGCCAGTAAGAGGCACACATTAACAATATGTACATTTCTTGTGAATGTGCCATTGTACAGTACAATGATGTATTCATTATGCTAAATAGTGTATGTGAAGTATGTTACACTTTTATAATTTGCATAATCATATCCTATTGTTGTATGATCATCCTTTTCTAATTCAAAATATGCTTAAAGACTGAGTAGCAGTTTGTAATCTGTCTTAATGATCAGTATGACCGAATGAATTTACCAAGTTCCTATGGATCACAATAAAATGAGAAAGAAACTGTATGTGGAGTCAGTGCTTTTTGTCCTATAAAATAGATATTGGTATGAAAAAGCCATGTATTTCTTTATTGAATGTGTATTTTAAAAAAACAAAAACATCCTCATGCACATCTAAACTGCTTTTGAAAACATTTTAAACAAAATCTGGAAATAATAAAGTTTAAATTAAAAAAAGGTTCAGCTATGTAAATGGTATTTGGCTTAAATATATATATCGATTTGACAAGGAAAACATCTTAAGAATATTAAAAGCAGTATCTTCAATAATACATCTAACATTTATCATAAGAGGATAAAAATAAACAATCGTATCCCTCAAAACAATGGCAACAAAGCATAGAATGGTAAAACAATTATTAACATAAATAACACAACTATTATGTCAAAAGCAATAGGTCAAAAAAAATGTATGTATTGTATGATGAGCGACAATGAAAGAAACAAGACACAAGTCAAGTGTTTCTGTAGATTGTATAAACTAATTGTGCAAATAAATTAATATTGAATACATGAAGGAGGTGGCGAATGGTATTTTGAAATTGACAGTTATTTAAGAAACTACAATAATACATAATAAATGTAGAAACATTTAAAAAAGGGAACAAGTCTAAAATCAGTGACTGATATACCTGGTTATTATTGAAATACTGTAACTAAGCCTATTGCATTATTTTGTAATGATGATGGACATTATTAACTATCTCCATCATACCAGGACGAATGAATGTACCGAAGACAAAAAGATCCTTAATGCTGCTGACAAAAAAAGATTAAGCACAGGTCAAGTGGGTTTTGTGGTCTGGGTCTAAAAGCGATGAGATAATGTCACATGGTCACCATCACCTGACCGTGACATCCTTGTTATTTTAGGACACTTTGAAGCTTTTGATCAATTTTCTCAACAGTCAGTGCCGAAGCATTAGCAACCGAGGTGACTGAGACAATCAAAATTATGAATTCAACAACAGTTGATGACAGCAGTTCATTTAACGAGCGTCTCTCCGCTCCGATTACCCAGAATGCTTCGCTTGTTGCCGTCTGTCGAAGGAGTGACTGTGTAGAATAGACTCAGCTGCATTTGACATTCATGAAGTTACCGTTACTATGCGACTTTATTGTATGAAATAAGATAAAAGAGGGAACGAAAATAACAGAGGAAGGGGAAATCTGTTGTTGTCAGTACGCCAGCAATGCCTCTCTTCACGACCAACCCTTTTGACCAAGATGTTGGTGAGTAATCAGAACTGGAGGCTATTTCTAGCAGGCTAGCTAAACATTAGCTTTGATAACACAGCTTTGTTTGTGTTATTCAGCTGGCTGTAGCTTTAATATACCCCCAACGAGCTATAGTAATAATACTATAGGTCAGTCTTGTTGTATATAATGTAGGCTGTATGAGCTGACAATATGTAATCCCTGTTAAGATGATTAATGTCTGTTTTGCCTGTGTTTGTTGTGATTCGCTCTGTTAGCCACAGTTGGCTAACTAGCTTCCACCCTTATATTATTTATATTTAGCTGTTAGCAAACCGCAACCAATATCAGACAATTGTTCAGAGTGTTTGCGATTTTAAAGAGCTTTTAATATTTATTTTACTTTTTTTAAAATAAGCAGGTAAGCAGGTTACCTTGACTTGGGGCAGAGATGTTATCATCAGATAACTGAAGTAACGGTTTTCTCATTCGTTATTGAAAACGCGCTAAACAATAATAATAATAAATAATATTCGTAATTTACGTTTTAAATGTATATGCTGCCAGGTATAGTGGATTGCTGCCAAACTAAATGTCGTTGTGTTTAACATACAATGACAATAAAGCATGTCATGTTATCTTATAATGGTTCAGAGAGACATGAATATTAATAAAAAATGTGATTGAATTGGGAGATATATACAAATATTTAAAAGAAAACACATTTGTTCACATACAAATCCAATTCAATTAGGGTTAATTTGTTATGCTGCATTCACCTATGTAAAATCTACCATAGTCATGCATTTGTCATAAATTAAATGTCATATTTATTATTTTGAAATTGTATCATGACATTTAACAGTACATTTTCACATTAACATTAGTTGTACACAATATATGATCTTTTGAGCGAAAATGACAGGTGTTTTCAATAGCTTATCATTTGTAGAATTATATATTTCTTATATATATTGTGTTATTTAATACAGTCTATGGTTATTGGTCATACAGAATTGATAGTATAAGGTTAATAAGTACTTTTCTTCTCGGAGCATTTTTAACCGTTTTTTAACAGAACATATTCTTTACATGTATTGTTGCATTAGGCATTCATAATGTCCACGTTACTGCAATGACAGCTAGCCATCTGCCTCATCATCACTTCACTTCATCCCATCGTATGTTGGCTAACCAATATGATGAGCCTGACATCTCACAGCTGTGCAAGTGAAAGAGGATGCAGTGGTTTGTGAAACACTGCGCTTCCCTTTCTCTCTTTGTGTTGTGGCTAGTGGTAGACCGCATACGCCTCGATACACAGTACCCTATAAAACTAAAGCCCTTAAAATCAGTAGTAAATGCTAATTTGGCAAAGCTTATAATGGCTGTGTTTGGAGTAATAGCTGTTTTTTCAGATCAAGTGATTTTTCAGAGATGATTTGTTCTGTTTTTGTATAAACATGCTGATGGATATCTCTTTGTCACTATTGGTGACCATATGTTTGTAACTAGTGATTGGGTATTTAAATATCATCTTTTATTTTATAATCTAAGATCTCAATGTCTATATTCAATTTATATTTTACAATTTAGGATCTCTATTGTATATATCATCATATCTCTATTGTAGTCTCTTTTATTCGTGGATTTCTGAGAAAAAACACGAGGTATATTACAAGACACTTCAAGTACACAACTATGTATTTTGGGAAGTAGAGAAGTCCCACATGACACATACCAAAGAGCAGAGAAGCCCAATGGCAACACTGTCCACCATCACTGAATAAAAGGCTTTCATTAACATACTTTCTAAATAGTATAAGCTACTCTCTCAAATCATTTAAGTTAAATGTATTCTACCAACAGTCTCAACACAAACCAAACATTATGAGCTCACTCAGATTGTTATTTACTGCAGAGCTGTTGTATTGATTAAGGCCTCTGTTATTTTGTCTGTATCTCTCTAATGTTTATGCTAATTTCTATGATTAACACAAAAACAAAGCAGCGGATCTCACATACACACCCACAGCTTGCCACTGCCATTTTTTGTTTCAAGAAGCTTTATTATTTCTGAACACAGGAGGATCCTCGCCTCTCCTTTCTGGCTCTAAATGAAATCTGTTGGTTGTTATGCTTACATTGGTTCTGCTGCTTCTCTCCTGCAGAGAAAGCAACCAGTGAGATGAACACAGCGGAAGACTGGGGCCTCATTCTGGACATATGTGATAAGATAGGACAGTCGCGCACGGGGTAAGTTAACTGTCTTAAACACACAGACACATTTACGAGGCTTAAAGTCCCCTTTAAGGTTTTTCCAATCGTTAACACACACATCCAAGGGTTACAGATAGAAACCAGGGACACCAAGTGTATAAAGACAAATGTATGATATATGGTGATGACTTAATGTTACATATACAGCAACTTGCATGATGAGGAAAACATAATTCGCCAATATGTTTGACTGATATTGCAATAGCAACATGATTCTCAGTTCAAATGAGATTTACTTTATGAGCTCAGTAAAAAACAAAGATGGTGTATTAGGTCTGTACAGTACCATGTATAGGGTGCGAATTCTTCGCTGCTCCACAATAATATTCACAATGATATTTCTTTACATATTTTGCCTTCAGCAACAATTGCTTTACTTGGATTTTTCTCTCTTCTAAAACTTAAATGAATTGTCCAGCCCCAGTGACATGTTCAGTCCAACATAGCTGCAGGCAAGGGTGTAACTTTGGTTTGAGAAGTGGGGGGGGACACAAAACAGGGGGTCCTCCGCAATGAAACATTTTCTCTATTTAATTCCATTTCCTGCCTTTCTACAAATATATTAGGGACTATGGTGTTAAAAAGTCCAAGAGAAATGTGTAGTGTATATGATGAGTGTGCAGATTTATCTAGTATCCTATCCATGTGAACCTGTTTTATTTGTTGGTGGACCTCACATCCTCTAGGGGGGGTCCGGGGGCATGCACCCCCGGGAAGATATCTTTCTTTAAATTGAAGTTAAATGCAACAATCTGGTGCACTTTGAGGGGAAATTAAGAGATTTATGGATACAGCTCTCAACACTCATATGAAACAGAACTGTATATATTTCAATAATCAAAAAACCATTAGAATATTCTCACAACTAATAAAAAATATTTGATATACTCCTCTCTGCTATCTTTATCTTACCTAGTCTGCATATTTTCTTTTTATTTATGCATATTTGAATAAGCACTCCCCTTTTTAAACTGTGTTTTTTATTTTTTACTGACCTATATTGGAATGATTTCTTAACTTGTTTTTTACAACTATATTAAATAGATGGAACTATTTGTTTACAAAGATGACCAAACCGTTTGAGACTCACTGAGATAACTTAGACTAAAGTTTACAATCTAATCGCTCAGAGAGTCCTTTACCTCCCTGAGCTGACGTTATCTCAGCCTCTCAGTTCGACAGGAGAGAGCTCTCTCTCTCCTTATTGTTGAAGCAGCTTCTAATCTCCGTTAGCTCCGAACTAGCACCAGATGCTAACAACAACCCCCGTAACTGGTGCACTGGCCGTTTCTCAATGTCGAGTAAACCTGCCGCAGAGCCACTAGTTCAAGTATACTACGTCATCGAGTGGCGCCGAAGGACTGTTTAAATGCATTGTTACATCCCAACTAGGGAAAGAGGAAAGCAACATACACCAGTTGGAATTAGTAATAATTATAAATAGTTTTATTATATAACAGATAGGAGAAAATGGAAGGCATGCAGCCTGAACAAACAAAAAGGGCCAAAAGGGCGCCGGTTTTGCTAGGAGCAAACAAAGGAGGACTCTAACAAAAGGAGGAGCCTGATCAAACCCGAGAAATAGAGGTTTACAAACAAAACAAACTAACAAAAGGAGGCTGTAAGAAAACACAGCTATCTTTGAGGACAACAGCTCAACGTAATACTATCCTAATCTAAACGCCACTAATCACAATAACATTAACAACGACCACACAAGGTAAACAGTTAACAGCGATGGGCAGAGAGGCGTCTGTTCACACACAACAGAGCCTCCCGAATGATCACAGTCGACCGGCTTTGTAATCCCCCCCCAGAAGGTGTGCGCTGGATGTGCGCTGCGATTGGAGCGCGTCGGGCCCGTCAGCTCCAATCACAGTCTTCGGGGCAGACCAGGGGATGGGTAGCCAATGACAGCAGGGCAACCGCACAGCTCATTTACATAGAACACATTCAGAACAGAATTAACAGGGCCGGAGAGGCGGCGGGCCTAACATGCATGTTAAGTACCCAGCATTCGGCGCCACTCGATGACGTAGTATACTTGAAATAGTGGCTCTGCAGCAGGTATACTCGACATTGAGAAACGGCCACTGTCTCTCTCTCTCTCTCTCTCGCTCGCACACTCACACAAAATGCGCTCGTGCCACACACACACACACAGACGCTGTGTGCTCCTCCGTGACGATGACCGCTTGCGTAAAAAAATAAAAAATAAACACATTTTAAAAGTGGGGGGGACACAAACAGGATTTTGAAAAGTGGGGGGGACATGTCCCCCCTATCCCCAGTGGAAATTACGCCCATGGCTGCAAGCATAGTTTTTTCGTCCTTGCCAAACAATTAACCTTTTTTACCATTCTGTTGCAGGCCTAAAGAATGTCTCCGCTCTATTATGAGAAGAGTGAATCACAAGGACCCTCATGTGGCCATGCAGGCATTGACTGTGAGCAGATTATATAATATCATTTGGTTCTCGGGAGAATCACATAGTCTCCTTTTTTTTATCTAACCCTAATCAATCTTAACTGAGATATGAGCTTGTGTTGTAACTAGCTGTTTTCTAATATCATTTGATGTTTGTCACTTGTTGCTCTGGATGAAATGGTGATTCTAATGAGTCGTTTGTCCTCACAGCTCCTTGGTGCTTGTGTCTCAAACTGTGGGAAGATATTCCATTTGGAGGTGTGCTCCAGAGAGTTTGCCAGTGAAGTCAGTAACGTCTTAAACAAGGTGTGTGATGATGGCAATGTCTTTGTAATTAGGTCATGGTGCATCCAGATTCTTGTTCTCATGCTGTGCCTTTTTACGGATGTCCCCAGGGCCACCCCAAAGTGTGTGAGAAGCTGAAAGCCCTGATGGTGGAGTGGGCCGAGGACTTCCGCAACGATCCCCAACTCAGCCTCATCTCAGCTATGATCAAGAATCTACGCGAGCAAGGAGTCACTTTCCCAGCCGTCGGGTCCCAGGTAGGTGGGAGGGGTGCGAAAGACAGGTTGTTGGTTTTTACTCTATTTGAGATCAAATCTATCAATTGCTGTAAATATGGACATCTTAGTGGGCTAGTAGTTAAAAGCCATATTATACGACTAAGACATCTCCATTTTGTTTAGCGGCTGAGCTCTTTTCTTGCTTGCCGAACCCCCTCTTGCATTCCACTTTACATTTCCTAATAAATGCCGAAAAATGATGTCACAATTTATAGAAATTAAATGTTGGGATTTTGAAGTTAAAGGCACAATGAGTAGGATTTCCATAAAACACAATGAATTGACTTATTACTAATCCCTCTCAGTTGTGACTTAATAGATGTGTGTAGCGTCTATACCTGCAGACTTACTGCCTTAGTCTGGTTTTGATGTGTTTGGGACATTTGTGGGCCGACACTTAGAAAAAACAAAGCAACTAGGAACCAGATCGTAAGCACGCATCCATAGGAAAATACATAAATGGATATGCTTAGCTAAGAAAACAGGTTCCAAAACAAGAGTAAACCTGGGGTTGACTTTCACCCTCTGCGCACACTGTGACCCCCCTCATTTTGCCTTTGAACGATGAGACATCATTATTCTTCCACAGGCTGCAGAGCAAGCAAAAGCAAGCCCTGCTTTAGTGGCAAAGGATCCCTCCACCTCAACAAAAAAGAAAGAAGAAGACGACTTGGCCAAAGGTAAGGAGCTGATTATCAGAACAAAGAAATCTTATTTAAATGTATTTGAAGAGGTGTTATCCTTAAAACACATGCATAGCAACCCTTTAAAGGTGGGCTAGGTAAGTTCTAGAAACCGGCTCGAGATACACTTTTTGTTATATTCCATGGAATGCCCTTAACATCCCGATAGCAATGAATATCTGAAGTGCGTTGATACAAAATGTCATCTGTGGAAGCCGTAGCGCTGTACGACCAATCATCTGAGCCGCCCCGGCTAAAATAACTGGATGGCCTACCTGCCTGTCAGCCTTCCATCTGTGCACAAACTTATCTCGTGCCCTCATTGGTCATGTGCGCATTTGTGTGTTGGAGGAGGGGCTCTGTAAGGAAGTGGCAGATTTGTTCCGGCTGTGTATTTTCTAATTCTGGCGCACTCGAGCTGGTTTCTCCAAAATGACCTACCCCACCTTTAAGTTCTGTATTTGCATTGCATTAATCACTGTTTAAACTGGTCTTAATGCAATGCAGATATTCAGGAATATGTAAGGACTTTCAAGGACAAACCCGTGATTTCCCATATCTGTGTGTTCTGTGTGCAGCTATCGAGCTGTCACTGAAGGAGCAGCGCCCGCAGTCGCAGACCTCGCTGTCGGGCCTCTACCCGAACACCTCCGGCCTGCTCTCCTCAAACAAGTCTGACGGCAGGAAAGTCCGCGCCATCTACGACTTTGAGGCCGCTGAGGACAACGAGCTCACCTTCAAGTCAGGAGAAATCATCACCATCCTGGACGACAGGTGAATTACAACGCTGTTACAACTTCACCCTTTTAATCTGTTGAATCTTGAATTTGACATCTAAATGCAGCAGAGAGAAGACACAAATGAAATCTGATTTTTTTGAATGTTGTCTGATTTTCTTGTTTCAGTGACCCCAACTGGTGGAAAGGGGAAACGTACCAGGGAGTGGGTTTGTTCCCCTCTAACTTTGTCACCGCCGACCTCACTGCAGAGCCAGAGATGAGTGAGTGTACACACACACACACACACACACACACACACACACACACACACACACACACACACACACACACACACACACACACACACACACACACACACACACACACACACACACACACACACACACACACACACACACACACACACACACACACACACACACACACACACACACGGTCTGTATTTCTGAGAAGTCAAGCCAGTGTTACTCTGATAACATTGTGGAGTCTGATTGTGATGCAACCACTCTCAGTTTCTGCCGTATTGATGGAGAATCTGATGTTGTTTTCTATGTTGTCTTCATGATCACATCCTATAACAATGTTTGTGTTGTCGCTACTTCTTGTTAAAGCAGGTTGAAAAACAGTAATTATACAATTGTGAACATGACAATTCAAGACAATTTATCCATAACATTTTTATTTTCCTTTTAATATCTGGAACAATCTTTTGTGCTGGTACTGGACTGTAACTGAGTGTCCATTGAGCGCATCCTGCCCTCTTATATACGTTTTACTGATGCTACTGTTGCATTGTTTTGTTGCTGCCGTTTTCGCTGTTACATGAACATCTACAGTGAAGACGGAGAAGAAGTCTGTCCAGTTCAGTGAGGAAGTCCAGGTGGAGACCATAGAGCCCGAGCAGGAGTCTGTGTTTATAGACGAAGTAAGTGTGTGAACATGGTATGCTGCTCACTAAGCTTTTCCTGCCTCATTGAGATCCACTGTAGCAGCAATTAAGAGTTTTGTACCAAAATAGGATTTCATTGAATGTGTCACCTGCTGGTATAAACCACAGATTAACATAGATAAGATGTTACAAGGTGAACTTGTTTGTTTCTTACCCGGATGAAAGATGGACTCGTCACATTAAAAGGGTCATCAGAGGAATTTTTGTTGAAATCTTTCAGGACAAAATGGACCAGCTGCTGCAGATGATCCAGAGTGCCGATCCCACAGACAACCAGTCGGACAGCGTGGAGCTACTACAGCTGGAAGGTACACTGGATTTAGGGAATGCAAGGGAGGCCAAAATGCATGTCAGCTTGCAGAAGCTAATCTGTTATTTTTAGGGCTGTCAAACGATTAACATTTTTAATCAGATTAATCACAGCTTAAAAATGAATTAATCATGATTAATCACCATTTGAACTATGTCCAAAATATGCCATTTCTTTATGCATATTGTTGTGGGAATGGAAAGATAAAAGAAAGAAGGCAGATATATCCATTTAACATACAATATGTTTGTATGTTTATTATAACATTGTTCTGTGTGTCAAAATGAAAGACAGCCCACACACCTATCAATCATCAAACCGTGGGGTCTTATTTCATTACGTGTTGATTTCTATCAACACGTAATGTTGTATCGATGTATATATAGAGAAGTACTACCGCAAACGTATTATCCGTCAGGACTTCCTGCAACAACACCACGCCGTTATCTTGATTCTGATTGGCCAGAAGACATTATCAAAGATGTTCTATTGAGAAGACGATCACTACGTGACAAGTTTTCAAAACCGTTTCTAGTCTTCGGTATTTCCAGACAAGTGGCTACTGAAATCAATCTTACTGCTGTCTGTGCAATTTACTCGGCGCGAGTTGGCGGACTTTATTTTGCTTACTTTAACATCATTTTTCATGGTGGGGCTAACCCATTTCTTGGTATGGCTGTAGCCTACCCCAGCCATACCCTGGCGCTGCCACTGGTGGGATGTATGGGGCGGGCCATTCTGCGCATGCGTTAAATGCGTTAAATATTTGAACGCAATTTATTCCAAAAATGAATTCAGTTATTTTATGTAAAGGTGTGTTATTTTTAAATTGGCAACTGATTTTGTATTTTTCATTAGGTGCCTGCAATCAAATGGGACCGCTCATCGACCAGAAGTTGGATGATATAGACAGGTACAATGTACAGAAGAGATGAAAACATATAGCACTGACCTGTGGATTGTCCATGTCATGAATATTCAGTTGATGTGGTTTTCTTGTGTTTGGGGTTTCTCTCATCAGGAAGCACTCGGAGCTGTCGGAGCTGAATGTGAAGGTGATGGAGGCTCTGTCTCTGTACGCCAAGATAATGAATGACGATCCGGTTTACGCCATGTACGCCAAGCTCCAGAGCCAACAGTACTACATGCAGCAGCCGGGCAACGCAGCGCAGCAGGTACCGTCTCTCTCCCATCAGGTGACCGTCTCTCTCACGTCAGGTGACCACCCTACTGGTTTGAAAAGGGTTGGTGTTAGACTTACTCCTTTGTTAACATTCTCCCCAGGTGTACCCAGGTCAGCCTGCATCAGGTTCTTACGCCATGAGCGGCCCCGCAGTGCAGGGTTACTCTGTTCCTATGGAGCAGCTCCCAGCGGGCCCCCCTATTCCTGGACAGCCGGCCCCCAGGTGAGCCTCCTCCTCATTCTGTATAAGGCAACACAAAGCCTTTCCAATTACTTGATTTGATATGCCAATGTTTCCTTAATCTGGAAACTGGTTCCTATACATTATTATTATTTTTTCACTATTTTTCTGATTTGTAGATATTCTATTTTTATAACCATTTAATTCGATTGTGCATGCCCTGTAATAATATCATTTTTTAAATGCAGGAATTGTACTTTTCACCAACTATCTAATGATTACAACTTACTGTGGTGTCAAATGTAATGTTGCTTCACTCTTCTTCATAGTGATGTTCATATGTACATGGGCCAGCCGCCGGTCTACGCTGCAGCTCCAGGCAGCGTGGCCCCTGCAGACATGCAGGCCTACCAGAGTGCAGGGGGGGCCCCGGGCCCCTGCATGACGCAGACGCCAAACTACAGCAACGCCTCCGGCCAGAGCATAGCCCCTTCCTCAGAGCAAGCCCTGCTATAGGGCCCCTCAGATCCCCCTTACCCTCACACGCAAACACATGCACCACACCTGCAGCCGTGCTTCATCTCTTATGTTACTCTTAGATTTGTTTTATCATGGAATCATTTAAGAGTAGACTAACGCTATCATTGGGCACTCTGTGTGGTTTTATCTGGCAGGTAAATATACTGTTATACTTCTCACTCCAGGTTTTTATTTAAGGATGTTTCACTCTTCTCCGTATCTTTACATGACTCAGAGGTGAAGACTCAGAGGAGCCTCCAGTTGCACTTTTATCTTTAGTTGCACTTTCTTTTAGGATTTGTTCATCAATCAAACCTGATCACTTCTAAATCTAGACCTGATATCAATATTTGCATTCTCCATTTGTATATGCAAAACCTGCATCTATTGCTTCCTTTGAACAATAGGACTATGGGAACATTGCGGTAATGCTTTATTTTATGGGTTGGAACATATTTGGTACCAATAAAAGAGGAAGTGATGCAACATTAATTGATTTGCCCTAATGAAAAGCTAAGAAGTAAATATTCATTCATTCATTAGCCCTATATCATTGCAAACTTTATTTTTCGAACTGTATATATGTTTGCATGTTCAGCAAACATACTGTGTAATGATTTCAAAACGTTGTAGGTTACGCTTATTTTTAATTGATTAATTAGAAGTGGATTGATATGTTATGTACAGTATTTAACCTTTTTAATTTAGTATCAAAGTCCACAGTTTGTTCATAGCAACTTCCTTGAAAATTGGTAACAAGTAACAATCCTTTAATATAAAGTGTTAACCAAAATGCTCTGAGATAGAAAGTGTTCCTGCAGCCGTTTCAACAAAAAGACACTATTTCTGCACTATTTGATCAAGTGTGAAATACACACGGGCATTCCTTCTCACCACCTTCCAAGATGCACACTGGAGCTACATGGCAGGTGTACAGCATCACACACACACACACACACACACACACACACACACACACACACACACACACACACACACACACACACACACACACACAGTTGCACCAGGTGGTCCACACATCCTCAGCAGTGTTATCATTGAACGTCACTGACACACTTAAAGCCCCTGCAGTGCTAATCATGTCACCCAAAAAAAGGGGCGTTGACTTACTTTCACTTTGGGTTTTTTCAGAAAAAGGACTCTTAGCGATGCTGCAAACGTTAGGTTACTACATTCTGTATATGTCGTCAACTTTTAGAAGTACTGAAAACTGAAGCCACTTTGTTATTTTGGAGGGAAGAAGAAACTGGAGGAATTGAAGCATGCACATGACTCCTGTATATACTGTACCAAACTCGTAGTGACGCCACGTGACGAGTTCATTGTCGGTCGGGATGTTAGCACAGCGCCGAGTGATTCTCTCAGCCTTAAAGGTGAACTCTGCAGTCAGGATCTCCCCGCTGAACTGAAGGTGTAAAAGCCAAAAAGGAACAAAGTGAAATCTGCCAGAAAACAAGATATTTGCTCTTTTATTTGTATTTTCTCAACATAACTCACCCTTTTCATCAAACTGCAGAGTTTTCCTTTTTAAAAATGAGCAGCTCTACGTCCTTGTTGTGGGTTTGCTCCATCTCCATTCAGGCGCTGTGCTAACGGCCACTAAGGGGCGACCTCTCCGAACAGCCCCAGTGTCTTCAAAGCATCTCTTTAGTCAGTGTTAAGAAATGAATACTATGTGTTTTTTTTTGTAGTGCATTTTAATGTATGTTTTGATTATTGTTATGCTATTTTAAATGGAGAAGCAGTTCAGGATGTATGTATTCAGAGAAAAGTGGAATATGTGATATTCTGTCTAACTTAGTTGTATATTTAAATCGCTCACATGAGAACATGGACATTTCTCTCAGTGTTTGATACATGCTTATTGTACTGTAGGGTCAAATGGTAATGTGAAAAAAACGGATCGTACCTCCCCCCATTGCATTTCAAACCCTTTCTCGAAGCTGTCTAACACTAAAAGAAAATTCTACCTGAAAGAGAACCGAAATAAGGATTTATGATTCTGGACAGCACCGTCAACACGTATTTCTCTAAGGAGCTCCGTTACAGTGACACCTGTGGATCTAATGAAGTTTTTCAAACACCGACTGGTTTGAAGTTTTGAAGAAACAGGAATATTATGTATCTGTTGTTTAATATTGAATGATGCTACATGAAGGAGTTATGATACAATGAAGTCAGGACAAATGTGTGCTGATCTGATTTGTGTGTAATTTCAATTTCTCCTCCTTGCCACCCCTGTGCCACCTTTTAAGAATATATAACACCCCCCAAATTCAGCTCTGGGACTAGGAGGCCATTCAATTCTCTAGAACTGTTCAGATTTTAGCATTCCTAAAGTTGATTTGAAAGACAAGATATCTTTCTTTTGCTGCCTTCAACTAAAGAGTGGAGTAGTGTTAATCTGTTGAGTCAAAGAGGGCTGAATATATTCAAAGGTAGCAGCTGTTCTGGGACAGGAGCCAGTAATTCCCCTCATACTATCCAAATCTAACATGTTGTTGCACTGCAGCCCCGGTGTGACCTGCACAGGATTGAGATGCCGCCTGTTTTTAAGTTTTAAACACAATTATTGTAAAGGTTCAGTCTAATCTTGTATCCTGCTGTTTGTATGTATTATTTAACCATACTTATTAATTGGTATTCACAATAAAACCAGGCCAAATGTACAGAATAATATGAACAGCCTTGTTCTCTTGTTTTCAAAGCACTTAATGGATTTGTAAAATGTGTTTTTTATTTTTGTTTCATTTGCTTCTTAAACTGTTTCACTACTGAGAGACATTTTAAAGGAGACATTGTTATGCATGCTTGTTCCATTTCACAATATGAACACTATTTCCTTTGGGAGTTTAGAACAGCTTTAAGCATGAATTTGTAGCTTTTCTCACTTGTGTGAAGTAGGAAACCCAGGAGAACAGCTGTTGCCGCCGATCAGAGTTTTGCAACATTTTGATCAAATCATGACCATTTTGGGGTTGTTTGCTTATCTTACAATACAGTACTAATGAAGCACTTTCATTGATGTTTGGACAGTTAAAAATATACACTTAATTTAGCTTGTACTTTTATCTAAAACAAGTGCGGTTAAACGGTCCTGCTATACGTTAAACCTGTTAAAGTGAAGTGTTAAGAAATACTTAAGATTTTTAGGGCATTTTTGTGTGTGTGTGTGTGTGTGTGTGTGTGTGTGTGTGTGTGTGTGTGTGTGTGTGTGTGTGTGTGTGTGTGTGTGTGTGTGTGTGTGTGTGTGTGTGTGTGTGTGTGTGTGTGTGTGTGTGTGTGTGTGTGTGTGTGTGTGTGTGTGTGTGTGTGGCACTGATTTTGAAAGTGGCATTTTAAGTGTATTAATGAGGATTCTTTTAAAGTCTCATCACTGTTGTTTTATTGAAAGTGTCTTTATTTCAACAATGTCTTGATTACTCAATTCTTCAAAAAACATGTTAAAACTTGAGTCTCAAAGTAACCGTGCATTTTTTCCAGAACGTACCATCTCCTTGAAATTGTGGGATGGGATGACTTTTTTTATTTTTTTGTGGGCCCATAAAAAGCCGAGCGTGACCACCTCATTACCTCGGCAATAAAAGAATACAGCCTCCAGTGCAGTGTAAGCAGTGTCAGTGAGCAGAGTCCAACAGCTCGTCCGCTCACTTTGTGGGAAATGATTGTCGAAGTCTTTTCAGACCAGCGACTGGTTTTCAGAGACGATGCCCTCTGGGAAGACTCTGAAGTTCGTCCTGTACGAGGTGCTGCAGTTCGCGGCCCTCGTCATACCGGTCTTTGTGATGATGGAGAGGTTTGCCAGCCTCATACGGGACGTGAGAGGGGAGGATCTGACGGCCTACTGGCTGGTGGTGGCCGCCTCGGTCGCCTACGTGACCTCCGTGACCCTGCTGGTGTGGGTGCCTCTGAAGTATCTGATCCTGAAGAAGAGGAGGTTTATCACAGAGATCACACAGTGGTGAGTACAGCCATTGGGAAGAACTTACATCAATGTCAGGGTCAGAATGGTTAGGAGAGAGAACAAACCTTTTTAGGGTAGGTTTTGGATTTTGGCTTACTCAGAATAGAATGTACTTGCTCTAACAATGCAGAAGTGAAAGGGAACACTGAAGCTCCTCAGTAAAAGCTGTAACACAAAAACACCTTGTGACAGTTACGTCCTGCATTCAGAAATATTATCAGAATTGACTTCAAAATATCAAAAAGTGTCGTTGAGGCAAAATGACTGCTGATGTTTTAGCTGTTTTATGTGGACCTAATCTTAACTACTGTTTTGTCGCTTAATCGTTAACAAAGTATCATATTGTATATGTTTTGTTTTCATTTTTTCTGAAATCATAAACAATAAAGAAATCCTTGCTAAGATACACTCACAGGGGTTTTAAGGGCACATGTGTGACTTGGTCTGTTATGATCACTAGCTTATGGTGGCTAATGTTAGCCAAATGTAGCTAGATACTGCTTTCTTGCTGATGTCACTGAGTGTTTTAGGCATTATGGCTCTAACATCATCCCATGATTATGTGACATTGTTTATCGAAAGTTACATGATCTCCCTTTATTCTACAAGAGTAAAAAGTTCCATATGTACTTCCTAATGATGTGGAATGTGTATAAAGTGGCACACAATACCCAAGTATCTACATAATTGTAAAAGTAAATCTATTTTTTCCTTTCACGTAACAACATAAATCAGACAATAACACTAAGAAATGCAGTTTATACATTCAGAAAAGCACTTTCAACAATGATTCCTTACACCGGGCTAACTGTTAATCAGATTGACTCAAATCTCCCCGTTCTGTCTTTCAGGAGGCCGACAGCGCTGGCGTATCTCATGCTGTGCACATTCCCGTGCTTTGCCATATTAATAGCCAGCTCCAAGGTAGACTCACACAGACGGATGGCTCTTGTCACAGAGAAGCACCTGTTGATGTTGCGTTCTGTCACGCTCCGACGGGGTCCTTGAACAGCCATATTTGTTGTAAACAGTCCATTTGAGGCACGGGATGGTTTTATGACCCCCTTGTGTATGTGCTTGGGGAACTGTTATTATTCACTGAGCGATGGTCGACACGGCACATTGCACCTCAGAGAAAGAAACTGATTGCTTGTCACCAGGTATCCTGATATTTTGCCTCTGGAGGTTGCATCCAAATATTTTCTCCCTGTGTATTGAGAGGGACTTTGGCACATTTGTAAACCACAGAGGAAATGTGTCCACTGTCACATGACTGCACGCTGTGTCTGGGGTATTCAGTAACCCACAGTGAACATAACAGGTTGGCCATTAACCCAAACTTAAGTACAATCCTCCCCTCTGAAAACAGACAGGAATCTTTACACAAATGCGACGTGTTTTCTTTTATTCCTTGACAATCCTCCTTGGCGATGACATAAATAAGATCATTTGGCTACACAAAGACCTGTCAGACACATCATACATTTAATAACACCATCTAATACTTCTTCAGCTTCTCTTAAGTGACTTTATAGCAGCATTTTATTTCTATAATGATGGGGTGGTTAAATTGGATGGCTTCATAAAACTCGGCTCCTCTTTCTCAGTCCAGCCAAATGCGATAATGAATGGTTTGGATTCAGTTTCATCCGGCTTCATTACTCATGATTTATAAGAGGCATGTCAGTTCTCTGTCCTATTGAATTTACTATTCTTTTTTTTCTGTTGCTGTAATGGGTTGTACTTCAGGTGCAGGTGGACAGAGGACTCACGCTCGACCATTTTACTGAGTTGCCCGTTTCCTTGGTGCTTTTCTCCCTCATCTGTGTGGACATCATCGAGAGGATCCGCCCCTGCAAGCTCATGGGACCATGTGAGTTTTTGGTAGAGTTAAACATTAAATCATGTTTATGTCTATGCATTTGAAGTGTCTGGGTTTTATGTTGTGTGAGATCAAATAGATTAAAGTCTTTGATCCAGTAGATATTTTGACAAGGAAAAGTGTGAATAATGAAATGTGCAGCTGCTCAAAGGGATGGTTTGAAGCTGGGTTTAACGTAACCATAGTGAGTGAGGGTATAACCTACAGAAGATGGCGACGGGGCTAGACCGTTATTTATGCTCTCTTCAAAGCCACCAAACTCCTTTGAGAAAAATCTGTAATTTGAACTTGCAGAATGCAGAAGTTGCTGGTCTACACCTGCCTGCATCAGTTTGTGTTATTCAGTGACTTTGGTGTTTTACTGACTATGGATACGAACATTAATCAACCCCTCTTCAAACAATTCCTACTATCGCTTTTAAGGGTATTTGTAACGTGTGCTTTTCCTACTTTAACAACTCACAATGTCTGCTGTAAAAAATCAGCGGTTCATTACTCTAGTCTAAACAGTTATTGTCGGACCAACATTTGATCAGTTTCCTCAGGGGTCCTCAGGTGTCCCTAAGGTGTCTGCAAAGACCCCTGTTTCAAAATGTAGTTTACTGTTTAACACCTATATTAACATGCCTGAATACATTTTTCCTTTTCTAGCCGGGATAGACATTGACTGTATGTCCAAATAAGATTCTACAGCACTTTGAAACTACGTTAAAAAAAATCAACCCTCTTGAAACACATGCTTTTCAACACACTAACTTCTCTTTATAATGTTTGTGTTTCAGTTTATCCACGATCTGCAACTTTAACAGTTTGATCCCTTGTAATCCGCAGCAGACAGCCTGGAGTCTGACCTCGAGATGCCCGGCCCGGTCCTCACCCACCTGGGGTCGGTGAGCACCGTCACAGCCCAGCTGCCCGCTGACGATGATGAAGGTCAGAGCGCTGTGACCCCAGAGGTCAGGAACAGCGGACCCTCGGGCAGATGGTCCGACCTCCCTGGCTCCCCCAGCCGCCCCACACACACCGCCGCCTACCTCTACTCCTCTTCCTCACGTCAGAGGTCCTACTCCGGTCCTCTGGGCTTCCTGTGGCGCAGGGACATGAGGTCAGAGGTGCTGGTGGATTGTTTCCTGTTCTGGTTTGACACGGTGGAGATGGTGAGAGCGGCAGGAGAGCCGCTGATCTTCTACTCGGTCTGGGTGTTCCCCGTCTACATCCTGGCCTTCATGTCCACTCTCCGTATGATCATCACTCCTCAGAACCCTCTGTTGTGTTCTGCCGGAGTCGCTCTGCAGGACCTTCCTTTCTTCGTCTTTAGAGTCGCTCTCATTGTCGTGTTTGGTTATGTCACACCCGTGTTGTACACGTTGAAAAATGTGCTGGTGAGCTTGACTTTTATCTACTTTACATTTCTGACTAAGCTGAGGATTTTCAAAAGGCAGAGCATGTTTTGAGGAGGAGAGACAGAGCCGGTTTTTAATGAGAGGGCCGCTCTGATTGTGGATGGAGGAACAGTTGGTGTGTTTATGTGGAGGGAGCAGCACCAGAGAAACATGCAGCTGGTGCTGATGATCAAGACAAACATGCTTTGAATTGTAATGGCTGCAAATCTCAGGCCGTTCATCCAAATCAGAGTGTAAACAAGATCCTGTATTTAAAACAAGGGAGGTGTGTAGGCTTGAGTGTACAGTGAGACATTTGTATTTGTCATTTTTCTGTGACTAATTGAATCCTAATGTATTTATTGTTTTAATTTTAAGTTTACCTGCTATTTTTTATCTATTTGGTAACACACTACAAAAGTGATGAAAAAAATAAATAATGATTTTTAAACAAAAGCTTCTCAACCTTTTCAAACAACACAAACTTTGTGAAATAAATATCCTTTGTTTTCAGACAAGTGTCACCGTTTTGACAATATTTATATATCATTCCTTTAATCTGACTGAATTCACATCTTATTTCCTTTCCCCCTGAAGTGCTCATCGGAATACAGAAAGTCAGGTTTTTGTCATAATGCCACAAAAAGCTCCATCCCATTTTAGACAATTCTTAAAGACTCTGTGTTTTAAAGTGGAACTATCATGCTATACATGTATTTGAATAATATAGTGTAGGACCATACCTATATAAGGCATATTTATACTTTTTATTTTTCAAAATACCAAACAGATCATGCATTTTAGCCATTCCTCATTTCGCTCAATTTAACACTGTCTTTGCATGGGCTGATTCTGTGAGAACAGCACCATCTACAGGCCTGGCATATGTACTACAGCGTCTCCAGCGCATTCCAACGGCAATGTCCGTGGCTGTCTCCTCCTGATTGGTGGAGTTGGCCCAATAGCCGTAGCGCCACTTCTGTGACGTCATAGAAGTGCTCAAATCTGGATCAGTCTGTATCAGATCCGTTGCAGCCCCTTTTTAAGAGATTTTGGTATGGAGGAAAATAGAGAGGGTTGTGTTTTCTGACACTTGGTGAGTTCCCTGACACACCGGGGACACATATTCATGTATAAAAGACGTACAAAAATGCATTTTGCAGTATAGGTCACCTTTAAATGACAGCAAACACATAAAGAAAAAAAATGTCAGCTTCTACTGAATGAACAAACTGGGTAACGTCATATACATTAAGGGTTTGTGCAAACTACAATATTTTTTTCACACCTGTGCCCTGAGGTTGTGGACGTTGTTACTCTTGGAAACATACAGATGTGTCCATAGGAAAAGAATGATCGCCCATAAAAAAACAACGTCGCATTTATTTACAGTAAACTTTCTTTTAAACCTCTTTGGGGAGGCGTGCGGTGCAGTGGGTTGTGCGTTGGTCTTCGGATTAGCGGGTCACAGGTTCAAACCCCACTGCAGTCAGCATGTCGTTGTGTCCCTGAGACACTTCACCCCAAATTGCTCCTGTGGGGATTGCCCACGTATTGAGTATGTAAGTCCCTTTGGATAAAAGCGTCTAACATGTAATGATAACTGTTCCATGAAAGCTCCTCTTCCATAGGACTATCCGTATGGTTCTCTTTTCAGTTTTGTCACCCATACCCAAGATTAATCATACCTTTCATCAGTGTTAACTTTACACACTTTATTTATTATCCGTTCTTCTCTTATGATTTCAGCTTCCTAACCATGTGTTCCCCTCTGTGTCAGCACCAGCACATTTTCTTTGTGTGTCGCTGCTTTTAACTCTTCGTCCTTGGCTGTTGAGAATCAGCATCTCGGCCTCGGCTCTTGCCTTTGCTGCAGGCCCTGTGGTGCTTTATGTGTTTTCATGGCAGTATAACTCACTGCAGTGTGTGTGTGTGTGTGTGTGTGTGTGTGTGTGTGTGTGTGTGTGTGTGTGTGTGTGTGTGTGTGTGTGTGTGTGTGTGTGTGTGTGTGTGTGTGTGTGTGTGTGTGTGTGTGTGTGTGTGTGTGTGTGTGTGTGTGTGTGTGTGTGTGTGTGTGTGTGTGTGTGTGTGTGTGTGTGTGTGTGTGTGTGTGTGTGTGTGTGTGTGTGTGTGTGTGTGTGTGTGTGTGTATACAGAATGCCACAGTGACACAGCAGAGAGAGATGCTGATGTATAATCGCCAGTCCTCCACCAGGGCGTTTCAAACCCTCCATGGAGCACTTGGTCTTTGTCTGTCTAATGGATGAGCCGGGGCGAGGGGACACACAGTTTAAGGGAGTGTCTAATTGGCGGCTGTTGTGTGTCCCCTAACACACAAAAGGTACGACCATAAAGGATTTTGAAATAAAGCGTCAAATATCCCTCTGCACCTGATGTGTTTTGGTGAATCGCCTTTGTCACACTGAATGGCAAGATTTGTTTAAATGCTTTGTCAATGATACACGCAGAGTGAGGGGACTATAATTCACAGGGAGGGGAAAAACTAGCCTGCTTTCATTTATGGAAAATTAAATTCCCTTAATTTCCCCACAGGATGATTCATACTATAATCTGCAAGAAAGCATTAGTGCAAGTTCAGTTATTGCGGCCATTTTGTACCCATGATGGCAGTCCAGAGAGCTCTTCTGTTATTCCTGTGACACACAGTGAGTGCTGCAAAGGATCAAAGGGAAAAGCAACAGCCTGTGTCTTCATCTGGATCCACGTTCAGAGCTTTCTGAGGAGTCAGAGGCTTTTATTTCCTTGTTCCTTTTTTGTTCATATAATTAACTTTTCCTGCATTCTTAGAGAAGCTTTGCATGAATTCGTTTTCACTTCCTAGTCAGCCGTCAAAGAAACTGAGATGTACATTGTCATTATATTTCCTTGCTGACGATAGCAATGCCTCACTAGAGCATCTGTTGAATCTTCTTTGCCTAAAAAGATCACCTTTATTTGAAAAACTATCAAGAAACCCATCTGTACTTTTAGAAAAAAAGTTGATATCTTTTAGATACACGCTGAAATATACTGACTCATTTTCTCCACTTGTGCCAAGAGGTTTTGGGACTCAACTATAGAATGAAATGGTTTGAAAAGAGGGGAGGTTTTCCCCGGTGCCTCCTCATCCCGCTGTTAAGGAGGGGTGGAGGCTTTGTACATCTGAGAGGCTGGAGGGCGCATTTGAATTCAGGCTGTGTGTCTCCTGCGCTAGCCGAATGTTACCTGCTCTAGCATGGCAACAGAGAGAGAGAGCGGTGAGCTTCAGCTGCAGCCTCCACACACACACACACACACACACACACACACACACACACACACACACACACACACACACACACACACACACACACACACATTCACGGTCACAGCAGGAGTGCAAAGAGTGACTCAGGTAAGCAGGAACGGTCCTGATGAGAGAGGGAAGCAGCGTGCCGGAGTGAGAGATACTGAAGGAGGAGCTATAGAGCTGGAATTTTTGAGGAGGTGAGACGAGGGGAATCGCACAGAAACCGAAAATCCAGACTCCCAGGGAGGGATAGACAGGGAGGCAGACGAGACGGCTGTGGAGTGTGGCTGCAGCTGTGATTGGATACATCTGACAGACTACAGAGCACTGAGAGACACACACACATAGAGAAGAAGATGACATTTAGTTTCTGAAGCGATTCTATTCAGGGGGCTTAAGCCGGGGGAGGTGGAAGGGAGGTTTTTTCTGACAGGGTAAGTCAAAAACAGAGAAGTGTGAGGTTTGGTTTCGGGAGGGTAGATAAACACAGGATGACAGCTGAACCACCTGTCCTTCTGAGTTGAGCTGAGGACACACACAAGGAGACAAACTAACACTTCTCATCAGACTGGCGCACGGGACACGACTTCAAAGACGCTTTCGGATCACCTGAACTCATCTGAGAACATAACTTACGAGAGAGGGACCCCCTGGAGGACCCAAAATAATCTATATGTTTTTGCGGGAACTCCCTGAAGAGGTGGCGATCAGGAGCATCACCTGTGCCATGAGGACCCTGTGTGTGAGCCCGGCCTGAGACCACCGCCCCCCCCCGGCCTGCCCCCTCCTCTACTGGATGTCTTGATGTATTGCTGTGGGCTTGGACACTGGCGGAGTGTGCAGTCCACCTATGTGAGTGACCATCGCAGCGCCTCCATGCAGCATCCACATGTTTTTATTTTATCCCATAGCAACAGGGAAGTATTGAGTAAGAGAGGGGAGGGGATGCATCTTTACAATACACACGATTATTGCATTTTATATACTGCTGAATGTGTAGTCACTGCATTACAATGCCGGCGATATTTATATCCGTCTGTAAGCCGATAGAAATGTGACTCTGGCAACCTGTTCACTCCTCTGTGACGGTTCCTCTGTGCGAGTTTTCAGCCGCGCTGCAGTTTATCAGGACAGACAGTGTCATTGTCAAACAGCTCGCAGTATCGATCCAGTGCAGGACTTCATGAAAACATGACCTACAAAGCCAATAACCCCGTACAGGATGGTTTGTTTGAGGGCAACAGTTTAATTTCAACACCATGCAATAAAAACCAAAGTCAAGGTGATTTAGGAAAAGCTGCTGTCCTCACTTCACACGGTGACCTGTCTGAAGGAGCAGGGGAGGACAGACAGGTGCAGCTATGGCATCACAAGACAGCTTTTAATGTCCTCTCAATGACAGAAGGGAGCGAAGAGTCTCCTCCACCTGTTTCTCTTTATTTCTTCTCATCCTTCCACTAACTCCCATCCTTTCCTCTCTGTTTGCTGCTTCGTCGCTGTAGTTATTGTTGCTCATGCGTCTATGCACAACCTCTGTTAAGTCCTGTTGCAGCTGATACTATAGAGTGTCAGAGCTGTGCATTGTGGGATGGCGCTGACTGCGGTGGAAAGTATCGCAACCACATTCCTACATGAAACAGGCTTACTGTCAGCACTCAGCACTGAATAGGCTGTCAGGGCAAAGCCTCGCAGATTACCCACACTGCTCTGCTGCATTCAGTGTGTGCCCACCTCAGCAACCAGCCAGGAGAAAGAAACATACACAATCAAAAAGCCATGCACCGCAAAAAACAGTGACATATCAAGATGTGATGACAGCAGTTAGGAAGGTGTGAGTTAGCAAATGAAAAAAGGGATGCTGTTGGTATAAATGCATATTTAAGGGAAGCACAACAAAAAAAAGTGTTGTTTAGAAGCACCCAGGCTTGAAATATGCTTCTGTGGTGCAAGCATATATTACTCATCTGTTATATTCACACCATTTGTTGACCTACAATAAGCAGTCCTAAATGAAGTACAAAGATGGATCAGTGTAAGCTACAACTTGGTGTAGGACAGTTCCCAATGTTGGTTAAAATGACTCACTTGATCGTGAATTAACAAAATATATATACTCTACTGCACAGTGTGTTAGTTTGGTTTCCAGATTCCCCCCCCCCTCCCCCCCCCCCAATCTTTGCTGCTTTGCTATGAAGTAATAGTTTTCATTCATCATGCTTTTAGACACTATTCAAAACAAAGTGTCCCTCCAGGTTTGGCAGAGATCACAGCTCGATTACTTCAAGTGCTTGCCTGGCTCTAGGAAGGATCTTAAGATGACTTTGATTTATTTCTGCTGTTCACATCATGTCACTGTGTCAAGAGGACGCCGTTTTCAACCACATGGGCTCAGTTATTCCCATTGTATAATTTGGCCTAAATCTTAGAGAAACAAGACACATTTAAGGGTAAAAAACCTTTTTGAACCTCACATTTTTATCCATAGGTTTATAAAATGAGAAGGGTCTGTCTTATTTCTTTGTGTCTAATTTGTTATTATGGAATGCCAGATAAGACATTATACTGTAAGACTTTCCCCCTAAACACATTGACACAAGGTGCACTTTAATGTATTGCATGAAGCACTGTTTGGGAATATCAGCTTTTAATTTTGTTTGCATTTTTCTTGCAGCATATAGGCAAGAGGCAGACAGAACACGTTGGAGTGAGAGAGGAAGAGATGGATGACTAATGAAACACATGTTGCATCTAATCTGGGAACATATCCGTTCACATTTATTTTGGTGTTTAAAGGCCTGCTGTATTTTCAAAGCTTGCAAGAGATCATTTTATGGAAGTGCTCAACATTTCCTGAGGTGTTTTTTACAGTACTTCTTGTGAATCCTGCCTTGTGTGTTTGTTTTTAAATATCACATCACTTTAAAAGGACGTAGTGACCCTTATGTTGTTGAGATAAATCATCGATATTACGAACATCTCACAGACAGAATCACAGTGTTGACTCCCGGCCTTGATCCCGCCCTCCTGTTTACTTGAATACCAGCTGGAGACAGATTTGATTGCTTCCTGTGATGTCTTTGTTCTGGCTGTTGAGTGAGGCTTTTCAGTTGAATTGATCAGATAACCCCCATGACAGTTTTTTGCTGGTCCGATTTTCAGTATTGTCATTGAGTTTCTCTTATTGCCTGTTTTTGAAAACATTCACTGTGGCTGAGTTTCACAATTATGATTACTGAATGTAACTGTTCTCGGATGTATCAGTCTAAAACAGGGGTGTCCAAACTACGGCCCGGGGGCCAAATGCGGCCCGTAGGCCATTTTGAATCGGCCATCAGCTAATTAAAAAGTATAATGAAATATGGCCCACATGAAACTTGTGCTTGTTTTATATTGTTCTTCTTGAATATATATATAACATATTACACATAATTCATGTGTTAAGAAGCCCACTTTCCAAATCAATTAAACATTTTCAAAAAAATCTAAGTTGATGAGAAAAAGCCCAATAACTTATTTACATAACCAGCTTGAAATATACCCTTCCTATTTCCTCTTATCATAAGCAATCTGAGGCTTCTGTTTTAAGGGATGAGCTGTCACCAAAATAAATGAAATCCTATGGAGAGCTGTGATGTAGGCGGTTTCTTTCAAGTAACAAGCATACGTTTCCTACATTTGATTGATTTTGATAACTTAACTGAAAAGGCGATATACCTCACCTCTAGTGAGCGGCCCAGCCCTTTGTATATTTTTCTGCATGTGGCCCTCAGTGAAAAAGGTTTGGACACCCCTGGTCTAAAATGTGAGGAGTAGAGATGAAGACACTACAGCTCTTTCTCGAATAATGACCATATTATAAGAAATACACTTAGCGCTGATGTTACCTCCAGAGTTTTGGGGATTTTAATAGCACATCCCTTCCTCCAGTTGTATTCCATGTGTGGGGTGCAGCATCTCTTGAATAGTAATCCTGCAGAGGTTGTGATTCCTCCCCCTGTAGCCCACTCTCCTGGAGGTGAATGTGTAAGGACCACAGATCCACACAGCGCTAAGGTGGACATTGACTATAACGCTGAATCAAAAATACTGTGGATTTGGTAAAAATGCTGCAAGCTGTGGTCGGTATTGACTTGTTTCCACACTCAACAGTCACACTGCTATTTTCTACTTCACCGGAGGCGATGGGATGGTACAGCAGATCACAGATGAGTTTCTCTGCACGACCAAAAAAAGGCTCTTACGGTTTGTTCTGCCTCGGCTATTTATTTTATTCTTGGAAATGCAGTTTTAGAGGAGCAAAGCAGTCTTACATGAATTGCTTATGAATTAAGAAAAGATAACTGGAAGCTGTTACAATGTTTGAATAAATATAATGTTTCTGACAAGTTTAGTTTCAGTGCTTTCAGTTTACATTCACAATTACAGAGAAGTAGTAGTTGGCAATACAATCTTGGATCTCAGGCTCTATATAACACTGCCAATGAAATATTAATATAAGATGATATCACACTGAATCAGTATCTTAGTTATTAAGTTAAATATTTATACAACATAAAATACATTTGTATAACATCTTGTTGATCAGAGTGGGCATTTTGGTGTTGACATTTTGTTTTATTGATTGGATGAACATAATCAAACTGCAATTTTTTAATGTAATACATCTTAAAGGAGCAGCTCTGAAAATTGACTTATCCAACCCAACAGTTTAACATCAAATAGTCTGTGGTTAAAGTTGGAGTTGAATCTTGTAGCCTTTTTCTTGACAGTCAACGCTTTAATAGTTCACTCATTATTTCCCTGCAACCTCACTTTGACAACAACTCACTGCGCTTGGCTGAATCTAGGAAAAAGTGAAACCTCATCAATCCCTGTGAAGCTAAAACCTGTTGATTTGATATTTCTGTTTGTGTAGGTCTTTTCTAACTTTAGAGAGGCTAACTGTCTCCACCTTCTTGCAATTATTCTACACTAGGCTAATCGTCTCTTGGCTACAACGCTGCACTTTAAAGGTGACCTATCATGCAAAATGCCCTTTTGTACGTCTTTTATACATGAACATGTGTCCCCGGTGTTCCAGGGAACTCACCAAGTGTCAGAAAACACAACCCTCTCTATTTCCCTCCGTACCCAAATCTCTTAAAAAGGGGCTGCAACGGATCTGATACAGACTGATACAGATTTGAACACTTCTTTGACGTCACAGAAGTGGCGCTATGGCTATTGGGCCAACTCCACCAATCAGGAGGAGACAGCCACGGACATTGCCGTTCGAAAGCGCTGGAGACGCTGTAGTACATATGCCAGGCCTGTAGATGGTGCTGTTCTCACAGAATCAGCCCATGAAAAGACAGTGTTAAATTGAGCGAAATGAGGAATGGCTAAAATGCATGATCTGTTTGGTATTTTGAAAAATAAAAAGTATAAATATGCCTTATATAGGTATGGTCCTACACTATATTATTCAAATATAGCATGATAGGTCCACTTTAAGTACAGACATGCACATTTCCCCTCTGGGACTAATAAAGGTATAAAGGTATTCTGATGAGAGTGTTAGAGTATTGATTTTCCCACGTCACTCAAGCTCATTTTCAAAACTATTGACCTTTAAAACTCCCAAAGACCAACTCTATGAAACGTGTTTTTAATTCCACTATAATCTCGTGTTGGGGATCAGTAACCTCTCCAGTCGTCCCTCCTCCACCTCCTCCACCACCTCCTCCATCCTCACTCACAGTCCCTCCATGTCTCACATCTTTCGTCACATCCTTCCCTTCCTTCTTCTCCACCTCCCTCTTTCCATCCATCTTTTCTCCACCTCTCTTCTCCCAGATGTTAGGAGGGCAGGATTGGCCGTTTACTGCCCTCCTCCGGCATGGCGGAGGAGGGGCCAAAGCCAGATGTGTGTTTGCATATTCATATAGGCTTCATGAATCTGAAAAGAGCAGACAGCCACCGAAAAAGAGAAGGAAGAAGAGGATTTAGATGGAAGACTGAAGGAACTTTTCTGCATGTACTATTTCTGCATCTTGAAGTTGGACTATCTTTGTTTCTTCTTCTCACTCCCACTCCTCCTCCTCCCACTCCTCCTCCTTCTCCTCCTCCTCTTCCTTCTTGAGTCAGTTTTGGATCATGTCTAGCAGGGTGTGATTGGAGGACAATTTTCCGGGCAGATCACAATCGTGTGTGTGTGTGTGTGTGTGTGTGTGTGTGTGTGTGTGTGTGTGTGTGTGTGTGTGTGTGTGTGTGTGTGTGTGTGTGTGTGTGTGTGTGTGTGTGTGTGTGTGTGTGTGTGTGTGTGTGTGTGTGTGTGTGTGTGTGTGTGTGTGTGTGTGTGTGTGTGTGTGTGTGTGTGTGGACACTGAGGGTTTTGGGAGCCGGGCCCTTGACCTCTCCATCTGGAAGCCATGTCAAGAGTGCCCAAGAACAAAAATGTCTCCTGGGTGAGTACTTCCTCTCTGACTGGAAGGTGGGAGGAGTGGAGAGAGAGCGGAGCAGAGAGGGCTGCAGCTGGATCTTAGGAATTCAATTTGAGTGTTTTTTCTCAAAGATCTTTCTGCATTATCCGCTCTAATGTTTTATCTTGGACTGTTCTCTTAACAAATGCTACATAGAAATGTCAACACAGAGAATGTTGGCATCATGCTTAACCAAAGCATAGTTTTGCACTAAAGAAGGGGTGTCTTTTGTTGGGTGAGTTTAGTGTTTCCAGATTAAAAACAGAGCAGATAAAACCATAGTCTTTGATCGCTCGAGTGCCTTGATGGGTCCAACAGCTGTTTGGTCAAACTATTAAGCTGTCTGTGCTCTTCTCCAGCCTGCTTTAAATTAATGTATTCTGCCCAGCCAGCGGAGAAATAAAAGACTATTAACGAAAAAATTAAAGGTGATGACTAGGCCTAAATCAATGAGTATGGGGATCACCTGTGCTGACATAGCATGACTGCAGTTTACAGCAAAAACACTTTTTGGTTGTGTCCAATTGCAAGCAGGGATGAATTCATGGATTATTTATTTTGCTGAGGGCAGATGTGTGGTTTCTCGCTGTGTGGACAGAGAGGAGGGCAGAGGGGAGGGCAGAGGGGAGGCCGGAGTCTGGAGCTCTGCCTGATATTGTGCGTGACATCCATCTCTGCCTCTGCAGAACCTGCTCTGCTGTCCCAGCTTGACACACACACACACACACGCACACACACACACACACACACACACACACACACACACACACACACACACACACACACACACACACACACACACACACACACACACACACACACACACACACACACACACACACACACACACTTTGGTAGTAAGAAGCGTATGGACAGATGTGTATATGTGTGAGAGCGCATGCACATGAACACGTGTGCTGTGTAGGGGAGTGAGAAGACTGACAGGTTATTTATGGCTTGTAGCGATAGTGCCTTGTCAGGGGATTAAGCTGCAAGATAAAAGATGTTTAAGATATCTTTGTTACATTCAAATGCATTGAATCACAAGCTGCGGCCAACAGCCATCGGTCAAAGTTCAGCAACTTTCAGCGCAGCCCTACTTGAATCCGTGTGATGCATACATTACTGCTGGACTGTTGAACACACAATACGAGCACATTAATGGAGGATATGCATGCTCAAGCTGATAATGTGAAGAGTGCTCCTAGTTAATACCTAACTTTGCCCATTATAATACACTTAGTTCAACCTAATTGTTTCTGTGTTTGCACTTGTAGGTTCAGAAATGCATTCTGACATACTTGGAAGGTGCATGACACTTTTGTACAGAGTGGTGAATATTTTAGTTTCTTAACCCTCCGGTATCACTGTGGACGTTTTTGTCCATATGGGTCATTTTTCATTTTTCATTTTGCAATAACTTTGGTTGTGTTGGTGCAAATGGCCTGATTTTTTGTAACAAGGCTATTTTCTCGATCTATTTTGGAATTCCAATTTCAAATTTTCAAATCTGTTTTTAATTCACTGTGTAACAAATCGACTACGCAAATTAGTCATTCGAGACAAAAATGTCCACTGCAAAATACTTTGATTCCAAAAAGATTAGCAGTAAAATAGATTTTTTTTGCATTATTAGTTTTTGCACAAAATCAGATTGAACAAAAAAGTTACATATTAGTCATTCGGGACAAAAATGTCCACTTCCAAAAACTGCTATAAAATGACAACAGATTAATATTTAAAAAAAACTTTTTGGGGTTAAATCTTTCAATCAACTTCAGTCCTGATCAAAAATACCAAATCTTAAATTATGTTCAGGATTTTAACCCTTGAACTGCCAGTTTGAAAACATGAATTTGCGTTTTCTATGAAAAACATGCATGTTCTTTTCCATATAATGAATGTTGGAGGGGTCTGTTTTTTTATTTTTATCACAGTCTTGGATATGTCAAAGATTAGCAACAACATTGATTTTGGTTGATTAGTTTTTGCACAGAATCAGATTAAACAAAAACTCCCATTATAACCACATATTTTGATCTCTCCGCCATACTGGTATAAAATCATGCATTTTGTAATGTCAGGGTTTTATATTGGAGGAAAATAGTTCAATTTGTCCTTTTTACTGTATATGACCAGATGTGACATTTTACCATTGAATTACATGCTTGTCATTTCTTGGTTTCTGGGCCTGTTGTATAATGGGGCCCTGACAGCCATTGGAATACATGTATGAAACTAATATGATGTAGGTGTGATGGTATGGATGTGGAAGAGTGGTATCAGCTGAGAAGTGTGTGTGTGTGTGTGTGTGTGTGTGTGTGTGTGTGTGTGTGTGTGTGTGTGTGTGTGTGTGTGTGTGTGTGTGTGTGTGTGTGTGTGTGTGTGTGTGTGTGTGTGTGTGTGTGTGTGTGTGTGTGATTGTGTGTGAGAATGAGACAGGAGTAAGTGTGTCTTTGAGGAAAACAGATGTATGATCTTGACCCAGCTTGACCTCGATGTTTTGAATTGTTTGGAACTTCAAAGTCCTTTTGATAATGTCAAACAGACATACACAGCGATACATACACTCCTTGAAGTAAATAAAAACACCTGGCAGCTTGTTTCGGCAGCACAGGAATGATTTGACTGCTTTATGTAACATCTTCACAGTTGTGCTCAGAGTCAAAGCGGGCACTCTGTCTGAGTGTTTTGCTGGAACTGGAGGACAGTTGGCTCTCTTTGGAGGAGATTTGAGGTGTCATGAAACAGATTTAGTAAATCTGGTTCAGCCCAAGTCATGGGCTAAACGCTGGGACCTTTCATTTACTCTTTCCCTGTCACACAGTGCTCTGACCTCTGATGGTGGTGTCCACTCCAGGAGTAGAGATATTGATAAGGATGTGTGTGTGTGTGTGCAGCTGTGTGTATTCTAGGAACAGATGTGTGTTGACCCAGAGGTAAGTGTCACAGCTTCCTGCACCACACTCTCACAGCTTGCCCCTGATGACTCGGCCGTGCGTTTTTCCTTTCCCTTCTCCGTTATGTAACACTTTCATCATGTGTCCCTCGCCTCCCAAAGCTCTCTCTGGAGATTTTGGTTCCTCACTGTGTTGCCCATCTGCTGACGTCCCTTGCAAGTCTGTCCGGGTGACAGGCCACAGAGGCAAATGGACCACAGCGTAACTGGTACCAGTTTCCCCTCGAAATTAGGGTTTACTTATTTTTTCAATTGGAATCCTGTCCCACTTAAGTCAAAAGCCAGATTTAAGTGTATTTTTTTTCTAGTAGGAAAGAGGCTTTGCATTTCAGATAAAACGTGCCGGAGGTAGATTTAAGATTCTTACAACATTGTAGAAATACTTTTAATTTAAAGTACTTCACTCAAAGATTAATTTAAGTAAAGTATGAAACATGGCATTCATGAACACAGGTTTTTATTTATATCATTTGTCCAAGTTTTGTGATTTTGGAAAACTATTTTTAATTGGATTTACCTTCTATATAAGAAATTGTCTCCGTCAGTCTGTTCTGAGGATTATTAAGTAGGAATCTGTAGGAATACTACATTTTTAAATGTCAGTTTTCAAAATAAATTGTCCATTGACCTCCATTAAACCGACAGAAGACATGGTATTGGTGTCGTAAAACCCCAAAACCTATCTGCTAATAATACAAATCTTTGTTGTAATTTGAGCAAACTGGCCTTTTAATTGTGCAGATGGCCAAGGTGGTACTAAGTAAAACTATTCTACTGAATGTATATTAGTAAAGTTTGATACGTTTAGTTGGATATGTAAAAACATGTCCTTATAAAACCTAGATGTTATCACTCTGTCGCTCTCGGTGCTATGAGTAGGTCTGTTGTAAAGGAATAATGTTGTGCGTGTTAATTCCATCTTTCTGTTGGAGCCGGGCCATTATAATTCTCCCATTTTGTGCAGCCAAACCGCGGGAAGTTATTTGGATGCACACACACACACACACACACCCACCCACAGACACACACTAATACGGCATCACAGCGGAGGGAGCCAAATCTGGTCAGCAACATAAATCACACACCCCTCACTTGGCTTCATTTTACGCGCATGGACAGTGCGGACGGGTTGGGCACCTTCTTGGTTTGTTGGCCGCTGGAGGTCAGATTGAACGGTGTGTGTGTGTGTAGAACAACAGATGCCGCACCGAGAAATAAGCCTTTAATACCCACAGGACTCAGGAGAGGGTAACTACACTCAACTCACAATACTACAGACTTAAGTGAAACGCTTCTTGCAACTCATCCGTGTCTCGGTGTCGCGTTTCCTTGAGGAATATTTCACTTTTACGCACAAAAAGGCGCTCAAAGAAGGCTGTTTTTGCTGAGTTAAACGGCGTCCTCGGACACATCCACCTGTTTCAGAGGTAAACTCTGTCTCATGGATTACTTGTCCATGTCTCTTTTTCTGGAACCGGTTGAACGATAATCTGAGCTGGTCGGTACATCCGTGGGATAACACCAGTGGACCCCTTTAGCCACCATGCCACCCAAGAAAAAGGTAAACACAATGGAATATTCTGGATGATTTGAGTGTGTGTGCCTGTGTGTGCTTGCTTGTGTGTGTGCTTGCTTGTGTGTGTGCCTGTGTGTGCCTGTGTGTACGTGCATGTGTGTGTGTGCCTGTGTGTGCCTGTGTGTGCCTGTGTGTGCCTGTGTGTGCCTGTGTGTGTGTGCTTGCTTGTGTGTGTGCCTGTGTGTGCCTGTGTGTACGTGCATGTGTGTGTGTGCCTGTGTGTGCCTGTGTATGCTTGCTTGTGTGTGTGCTTGCTTGTGTGTGTGCTTGCTTGTGTGTGTGCCTGTGTGTGCCTGTGTGTGCGTGCGTGTGCGCGTGTCTAATCAAACTGGAAGAGTAGGAATGCACCATCTGTTGCACTGGGCGTTAAATCCCTGTGTGAGGCCGCCGCCTTTCCAAATCATTGCCCGGACTAAAGCAGCCACAATGTGCGGATAGAGATGCATCTCCGCATGCCTGTATTATGTAATTGGTCTAGTTGAAAACCACGGGCTGCAGAGAGAGTTGCATAACTAATGGCCTGTGAAGATCAGATGGAATTAATCTCTTTCTTGCCCTTTTCTTCCACTTTTGGCCCTTGGATCTGCTATTTACTCTCGCTGTGTGATTTTCCAATCATTTCCACTCCATATGTGATAGCAGTTTTGTAATGTATAGCAGCAGGTGCATGCAGTCAAGTTCCTTCATGATTTTCTGAGATATATCCGTTTTACCTGAACATTTCTCTCATGAGTTAAGTGTTGCATTTCAGTATCTGACATCCTTTTCATCATTTGCATTATACAAACGATTTTCTCTTACTGTTGATATCCAAATATAACGGCCAAACAATTGGTCTCTTTTAGAGGAGATCCCTTTGTGCATTCCCATTACATATTCAAGTCACAGAGCAAAGCACTCACCTGTCAGTCTTTGAAAAACCCAAAGTAACAGCTGCTGTTCTCAAGGTGTTTCCAGACTCCTTAAATACTCCTCTTACCATCTGGGGGAAGACATATTCTCTCTGCTGCAGGATCAAAAACACATTCTCACTTCCAAGTTGACATTTCTCGCTTAATTTGGACCCTGTGGACCTAAACATTTAAAAGTTATCATTTTCTTAGGTGTCCATGCAGAAGTTACTTGCTGGAATGGTTTTATTTCATATACAATGTTAACATGTTCTCTTCCTTATTGTTATTTCTCTCAGGCCACTTGTAGAGCTTTTAAATAGGCAATAAGCAACACATTGATGTTTTTACTTTCTTTTTATTATTACGTTTGTTTCCACCTGTGCAACTTGTTGGTTCTCTATCAGAGAAAATAAGTAATGTAAGGCACAATTCTGTTTCTTTAGAGGTCTCTGGGTACATATGAAAACAGATCCATAGTTGTGCGACTTTGATGCAAGGACACAATTTGGAGCTTGTGTTAACTGTCTCTGCATTACAGCGTGCTGGTTAGTGCTGCCCCACTGCTTGTTACCTAGAATAGGAAAAGCCTCTTAGTCGCTGTGACAGGGGCATTACATTTAGATACCTGCTCTCCTTCCAGGCAGGAAGTGGAGCTATAAGGCGAGGAATACTAGGTTACCTGTTTCCTTCGGGATTAGGACTGTTTCCAAGTTTACAACAGTATTATTTTATTTTGTATATACATATTCTTTGTTTAGTTTAACCTGACACAAATATTTTCTTGCAGAATAGTGAAATATTCAGTGAGAGCTGTGGTCTGAAAATGTCCTATGTGCAATAGAAATGATCATAACATAAACGGTTGGCAAAATGTTTTTTCTATAATCCCGCTCACACGCACACCCCTCCTTATTCCAACAGTAATCATGTTGCATCATAATGCTGTGCAATGCAGACGGGCACAGACACTTGCCCTCTGTGAACTTTAGATCAAATATATCTATTACAGGAGTCAAGCAAGCCAGAATTAAGTTACACAGATAATATTAATGCTGCTATTGTGTTTCTATCTGATGATTGTCAGGCAGCGTGAGCACAAGCCGTCCAAGCATCGGAGTTGGCTGTCTCTGAGGAGGATGCATTTGTCTCTCTTGCTTAAATCCTGGATTGACGCGTGCTATCTTAATCTCCTTACTCAGAGACAATCAGAGAGAGAGAGAGAGAGAGAGAGAGAGAGAGAGAGAGAGAGAGAGAGAGAGAGAGAGAGAGAGAGAGAGAGAGAGAGACCCAAATACACATTGTCTTTCTCTCTGTAATGATTTTTCCAATTTAGTCTTTGGTGCAGAAATGTTCTGATGTGTAGATTATCTCTGAAGTAGTAAATGCTATACATGAGTAGAAATGTGAGATAGGATAAGAAAATCAGATATGAATGAATGAAAATGTTCCTGTCTGGTCTTTTACACGACCCACACCTCATGGGCTTATTCAGACACATCAACTAACCCACCATCCTTTCACAGCATAAAAACCAACGAAATACAAACATTATCTCAAAAATAATGTTAATCTAACCCTTCCATGCTTCAGGAGATATCCTACAATTTAAAAAACAACAAACCTCAAGGCATGATAAACAAATCCAAGCAAGATACAGTATATCTACAACCAACCACTTCATATTTGATCCAGTTCATAAGCCAACAGTCTGCAACCCATATAAATAATGTCAGGAAGGTATTGTTATTCATGTATCACCACTTTTATATTCAGGTTAAGGGCTGATCCCATACTGAACGATACTAATCCGAAAATAAATGTGCCTCTGGTTTAAAATCCCTTCTTACAAATGTGGATTGGTTGAATGGAGCAGTCAAAGCAATACCTACACCAAAAGCTGTGTAAAGAGGCTTTTTGGCTGCATCGGTAATCTTCCAAGGCCAATAGCGATACCATGTTATATGTATGCCTTCTGCCTATATGTTTATCCCTGTCTGCAATCAAGTTAGAAGTCTCAGATCATTTTGAGCGGTACATAACTGTTATAGCGGTACATTGAATGGGTATAGTCTCTGAGAGAACGTAAAAATGGAAAACAAGTGTTTTTCTAGTTTTAAACTCTTTCTTACTGGTGACATTAGCAATGAAGATCAACCCCTCATTAACATATTGTATATACATAAATTACTTTTAGTGCATTCACAGATCCGCTGCCACTCTTGATCTATAATTGGAGATCTAAAGGGCCTTGATGCAACCTTTAGCCCCACAGACGGAGACTCTGCCAAAGTAAAGGTGCTGGAGTGTAGCATCAGGCAGAGGGCACGCAGCCAGTCTCCTTCAGACAGATGATGCACAGCAGCTGATTGGAAAAGGCTCGGAAAAAACCGAACACACAATGCATGTTAATGAAGGAGCGATAGAGAAGCTAAGAAATGCAAAGTAAATCACCAGCAGCTAAATTGCAAGAGTGTTATCAGATAAAGTTCCACCTGAGCAACAAAGAGACAAAACAAGAAAAATACTTATAGGGGGGAAATTAGAGTGTGAACACCTGGGCTAAGTGCCAGCTTTTCATTGGGGGGACGGAAGGAAATTGGTCCCAATTAAATCAGTGACCTGCTCCGCATAAAACAATGAACTGTAGAAAACTGTGCTGTAGAAGCAGGCTGTACTTTTTGTGTTTTTGAGGCACAACTCTACACAATGAAGCTCAGCAGTAAGGTTTACTGAAGCAGAAACACATTTTTGACCAGACTCACAAGATAACATATCCTATATGAATTAAAATTAGGGTTGTCAAACGATTATAATTTTTATCAGATTAATCACAGCTTAAAAATTAATTAATCATGATTAATCACCATTCGAATTATGTCCAACATATGCCATTTCTTTATGTACAGTATATTGTTTTGGGAATGGAAAGATAAATGAAAGAAGGTGGATATATCCATTTAACATACAGTATGTATGTATGTATGTTTATTATAACATTTTTCTGTGTGTCAAAATGAAAGACAGCCCACACACCTATCAATCATCAAACCGTGGGGTCTTATTTCATTACGTGTTGATTTCTATCAACACGTAATGTTATATCGATGTATAGAGATGTACTACAGCAAAAGTATTCTCCGTCAGGACTTCCTGCAACAACAGCACGCCGTTATGTTGATTCTGATTGGCCAGAAGACATTACCAAAGATGTTCTATTGAGAAGACGATCACTACGTGACAAAAGTTTTCAAAACCGTTTCTAGTCTTCGGTATTTCCAGACAAGTGGCTACTGAAATCAATCTTACTGCTGTCTGTGCAATTTACTCGGCGCGAGTTGGCGGACTTTATTTTGCTTACTTTAACATCATTTTTCACGGTGGGGCTAAGCCATTTATTGATATGGCTGTAGCTTACCCCAGCCATACCCTGGCGCTGCCACTGGTGGGATGTATGGGGCGGGCCATTCTGCGCATGCGTTAAATGCGTTAAATATTTTTAACGCAATTAATTCAAAAAATGTATTACCACCGGTAACGCTATATTTTTTACAGCATTAGTTAAAATATGATATATTTTACGTGTTCACACCAGATGAAAGCCAGGGCTGCTTTCCAATAGTGATGTGAATAGGACGACGTAATTTAGCCTTCTCGGTTTCGGAAGTAAGAGTCCTATTCATTTGATGCAAAAGCTTTTTCATGGGTCTGACAGCTGGAGAATAATAACATTTTGGATTAGTAGGGCACTTGGAGAGTGCAGACCACCACCAAGGGTGTTTCCAGAAGTAAATCATAAAATCCGCTCTGATATTCAAGCCAACATTTTATGGGTTCTTCTTTGGCAAATGCTACTGTACACTTTCATACAAATTGGCCCAGTAGTTGTCCTATAATCCCGCTGACAGAAAAAATAAATAAACAAACAAACAAACAAACAAACAAAAAAAAAATCCCAGAATCAGTCTATCCTTTATCCTTAATAACTGATATAAATATTTAGCATTTCAATTCATATATATATGTTTTCCTGTAAGCTAGGCAGCCTCTTTACTTGTTGACATTTTCCAAAGTTACTCACTAATCACGATAAACCTACATTACTTGTTAGATGCTTTTTATCCAAAGCGACTTACATACTCAATACTGTGGTCAATCCCACACAACGACATGTTGACTGCAGTAGGGTTTGAAACTGTGACCATCTGATCCCCAGACCTACATGTAGGCTCTATCCACTGTGCCACACGCTTCTCTATATCTTGAGGCAGAGTATGTTGTTGGTGCCACACAAAAGCTGTTAAGATCACTGTCCTTTTCTCCAAGTAACAAGACACTGAGCTGCTACAGGGCTTAAGGCGTCGTAGATGTGCTAATGCTTTAGTTGCTGTGTCAAGGTGAAGAAACTCCTAACCCTGGCTGTCTTCGCTTAGCTGCAAATGAGACAGATAACAGCAGCAGAAAGCATTCATCAAGCTGCAGGCATGTTGAAGAGCACACACACACACACACACACACACACACACACACACACACACACACACACACACACACACACACACACACACACACACACACACACACACACACACACACACACACACACACACACACACACACACACACACACACACACACACACACACACACACACACACACACACACACACACACACACACACACACACACAAACACACACACAGTAATCAGTAATCATGTTGCAAATGCTGTGCAATGCAGACGAGCACAGACACTTGCCCTCTGTGAACTTTAGATCAAATATATCTATTACAGGAGTCAAGCAAGCCAGAATTAAGTTACACAGATAATATTAATGCTGCTATTGTGTTTCTATCTGATGATTGTCAGGCAGCGTGAGCAGAAGCCGTCCAAGCATCGGAGTTGGCTGTCTCTGAGGAGGATGCTTTTGTCTCTCTTGCTCTAAATCCTGGATTGACGCATGCTATCTTAATCTCCTTACTCAGAGACAATGAGAGAGAGAGAGAGAGAGAGAGAGAGAGAGAGAGAGAGAGAGAGAGAGAGAGAGAGAGAGAGAGAGAGAGAGAGAGAGAGAGAGAGATGATCTCTGTAATGATTTTTCCAATTTAGTCTTTGGTGCAGAAATGTTCTGATGTGCAGATTATCTCTGAAGTAGTAAATGCTATACATGAGTGAAAAAGTGAGATAGGATAAGAAAATCAGATATGAATGAATGAAAATGTTCCTGTCTGGTCTTTTACACGACCCACACCTCATGGACTTATTCAGACACATCAACTAACAACAAATCACACACACACACACACTGCATCCCAGCCTTCATGTAGATATCAACCGCTCTTACATTTGCACGTTTCTCCTCACTCCTGCTGCTTCCATGGGTTCTTTGAAGCTTACAGTACAGTTTGTTTTGGCGTGCAGCCAGCTTAAATGACATTTTATCTGTTAAATATTTGAGGTCTTCCTCTCTGAGAAGTACAGTAGCAGAGGATCTACAGCAGATCTAACTGTCATTTCAGTCACCCCTCTATGGATCTCCCAATGGTTTCAATGTACTGCTCAATTACTGTAAGCGTTTTATATCAGTACATGAAGATGTCTTGGACTTCACTAAACCAGACGGAGGTTAGGACAATTACTACAAGTAACAACGGGACAAGTTTTTTTTATCAGTGGGAGGCATTTATGCTTAGGTTGCAATTGTATTCTTTAAGGTTAAAGTATCATAAACATCTAACCTAACCCCAGTTTCTTAATTCAACCTGATGTTTTCATGTTCATCATTAAACCCTATAGTAGAACAGAAACATGCTGTTTGAACACACTTCCAGTCTAAACAACCTATCTTTTACAAGGCACACAAAGCTGATTCTTATACAGTATATATATTTATTTTGGTTCTACAAGAGAATAATTCCAGGATATAAACTCACTGCACATTTTCTAATAGTGTTTTTTTTTGTTCGGATTCTCAAGTGGCAAAGTTTACTACTAAATCGGTGTTTTTTTGTTTGCTGCTTAAAGCCCGAGAGACCCCGGTACTGGGGGCCTCGTGTAACATCTTGCAGGAAACAGTTTCTGAGGGCATGTTCATTTAATAAACTATGAATGTTTTATATCCATGTAACGGAAAGAAACTCATCTAACTGATCTTTTTTTTTTTTAAATAAAAAAAAAAAACACAGTGCTGCTGTAACGCTGAGCCTCTGAATTAGCAACGAGCGAAAAATGCTAACAGATGACTGCACCGAAATCCACTCACAAAACCTTATTATTTATCTTTGCTGCACATCTCAACCCATCGTTTCACATCGTGAGGGGACACAGAATCGAGGGGTATCCTTCATTATCACTCAAGTATATGAACTCTCAGAGATAATAACAAGAACACACATCAAAACATATGGAGCTAGGTAGCTAGAAACGGCAAAATGGCTAACCTGTGTGGTAGTCTGGTCAAAAGTGCTCTTCAATGGCATTACAACGATCAAAACGATGCTGAAGTTAATCCATAGGTTAATCCAATGTGTCTGTGTCACTTTGAATGATTTCTGATAATCCATGAGCAATGAATCTGCTTTTCGGTTTTGAGATGTCAGACCTAGAGACAGCTTCACTCTGGAGCAAAACTGCGTGCGCGAAGCCCCCACCTTTTTGTTTTACCATGTGTGTGTGCGGGGAGATTCCCCTTGGATTCTATTGGCTCTAACGGTCAGAAAGAGATGTCAATCACCAAAATCGACCAATGGGTTCCAGAGAAACGGTAAAACCTCCCATTTCCATTTTTTGTTTTGCTAAACCTCTCTAAAAAGGTCAAATGTCACTTGTTTTGCATCAATCTTGATACAGGGTACTTATTATATGTTGTACTTTGGATTCCTAAAGCTTTTAGTCTACCTTACCATCATCCAAGGGTAGTTTTCACTGTAATTAAAAAATAATATTTGGACGGACAATATAATTTACAGTTTTTTTACTATGTTCAATCTGAATTTTCTTTAAAATAAAAAACAGCTATATTTATTCTGATATCTTTTCTACATCCGACTCACAGGTTTATCATTACTTTGAGAAAAAAGATTATTAATTTAACCCTTTTAGAAGGGAAGATATGGTCATTTGTTCTGGGAATGTCATTTTCGAGCCTGAGACCTGAAAAACAGGCTCAGGGCTAGACTGGTTAACAAATCAAACTTGCTTTAATATATATTTTAATGCAAACATAATCTGCATCTCTGCATTTATCTAAGACCTCGTGTGGTGACTAAACTCCCAATGAGTAAAGTCGCTCAGAGGCTAAACTCGGCTCATCACTTTAATGTGTTTCAAGAAGAGTTCGTACTGAAGTTAGTACGAACTTCATGAGGTTTCATAAAGACAGAAAACACAAATAATCCCCTTAGCAGGACTATACGGTCAGAATAAAAAAAATCTCCCTCTTTGTCATCCATACAAGCCCAGCACACAACAGGTGCACGAAATACCTTACACCACACCATGTGATAATTGCCTGAAGTGTCAAATTCTATTAACAGAAATAATAGGTAACGGCAAAATAAGTATTTTGGCTCCTGCACCCCGTCCAGAGTTCAGTTTGTCCTCTGGAGAAACGCAGAGCTCCAGGCCGGCCAGCTGGTTGCCGGCGCCTCCATGTCTCTGATTATTTCACTTCAGGGATGGACTCTATCTCCCCAATCAGACGCTCCTTTGCTAATGCAATGTCCTGGTGCGGGCAGAAAGAGCTGTGTAAACGCTTTTGAGCGGGAAAGGAGTCACCTTCAGGTAGCACACCAGAGAACGTAGCTTCACTTGTCCAGCCATCCTCCCATCATCCTTGTCCTCCACCTTCCTTCACACACTCTGATCTCCGTAGTCACATTAATGGACTGGGATGACTTCTAGAGAACTCAGGAAGAGATGGAGGGAGGATTAAAGAGGTGGGGTAGAGAGTTTGAATAAAAGACTGAACATGAGAAGATACATTTTTAACATTTTTGAAGACAGCGTTAAATAAGATAGGAAATTCACAGTAAAACAGTGCTGTAGCTCAGTTTTTTCTTTATGGAAAGGGAGTTTCTTCCAAAGGAACTGTTCTGTGCTTCATAGCCGAACCCTTTATTTCACTATCACAAAATGTGCCCTCTGAATTATAAGTTTTGGGTTGCAAACAATGAATATTTTCAGCACAAATGATATGACATTTTGTGATTGATTTTGTCTATAAACTGTAGGAAAGTTGTACAAAATAACAATGCAAACTAGGGATGTATGCAAAGTGTCTGTTTGTTTCCAACCCTCCACCTAAAACTAAAAAACAACTTTTATATAAAATAGAGAAGCATTAAAATCCCGCATTTGAGGAACAAAGATACAAAATAAGGCTTAAAAGATGGGACTGTCCTAAAAACTATGATTTGAAAATGTATTTGTTTTAAAATTCCCAATTAACTTTGCTTTTTAAAACTTGTTCTGTTGTAAAATACAATCTTCAGTCACTTTTAAATCCTGTGGTGTCTGGATAGCTGAGCCATCTTAACGATCACATTTAAGGGATAATGAATAATATCTGAATTATTTGAAAACAGTTAAATCTGTGACTTTTACCTTGAGTAATTCAAAGTCAGAACGCCAAAAAGTCAGTTGATACAGTAATTCATATTACTCCCTCATGTTTGCATCTCTTAAGTAGATATTTCACCTGCGCTAGCTGAACATTGTTTAATAATTCCGCGGGGGCGTTTTGTTCTGTTGGCTGCGTGACATTGGCCTGCAGGAGAGGCGGTGCTGTGCGAGCAGATGTCTTCACCATGCCATGTGTAAACAGAAAGCCATGCATGGGCATAATTCAGCCCCGGGAGATGTATTCCCTCCTCCTCTCTTATTCCCTCATCGTTTTTGACATTCTCTGTCAGCACATTTTCTCTACTGAATCCTGAATTTCAGCCATAGGTGCTTTTAATTGTCAAGTACTGGATGTGATAATGATCATGCATATCTGCTGGTTTCGTTCACAAGAGCTCCTTTGTCCTTGCTTGTGTTTTGATATCATGAGCAATTGAGGTGAATTTTAAAAACAGGTCTCTTTATTTTTGTTCAACTCCATAACGTTTTGACATTAAATCCTCTGCCACATTAGCTTGCGGCTCGAGGGATGACAATGACTATTTAGATGATGGATTGCCAGGTAATCCTGTACAGATATTCCTGTTCCCCAGATGATAATTCTAGATAAGTTTACTCATGTACCCTCACTCCCTTCTTTACTGGTACAGTCTCTCCTCCCCGAGCTCTCTCTCTGTCTTCCCACTTCTTTATTATATAGTCTATTTAAGCTACGTCTTTTGAGCTTGAGGACAGGTCCATCATAACTATTGGGCCATAACAAGGACATGTGGTGTATTCTGTCACACATCTATCAAAGTCACCAGTGTCAGGCAGTGAAGTGTGCACTCACTTGGAAGAGGGTGGGGGAGTAAATGAGAGCCGGGGGGAAACTGTTCTCAGGTTGGTCTTGAACAGTGAACACAGTCTGGACCATCATTCATACCAGATACTCTCTTTAATGAACACGACATAGGGAAATTCTCCTCTATATTTAGTCTTCCCTAAATATATTTTTCATGTTCTGAACATTAGCCAGAGAGGTTTTGGAGAACACATGCTGTCTTAATAACGTTCACTGGAAACCTTTGTTTCGGTTCAGAAAGTGAAGCATACTGAGGGAGAGGGGGGATTGTTTTCTGTCTAGGGCAAGTCTTCAGGTTTAGGCCAACATTTGCTTATATTTCAACAATGATTTGCTGTCTTCCTAAGGGTTTGATGATAAGGTTTATACCACCTTTACTGCAGTTGTGACAAAGTTAGTAGCAAAAGGACTTGAGGCAAGACTGACTATTTCCAAGGTAAAAAATAAACGGAAAAACAAAGGCTCAACAATTAGCATGCTATATCAAAGACAAATGTTATCTGTAAACAAACTGAATAAATAGAAAGACAAAAATGTATGCATTTTAGAGGTAGAAAATGCTGGAATAATTTACCTCAGTATTCTCCACCAAGGAATTGTGGAATTGTACATCTTCTACCCCAGCAGCTGTTTTCAAAATACAGAAATAACAACAATAATATTTATAAACTTTTTGTACAAATCATAAGTATAAACATAAACCTTGTTGTTAAAGATATTACTAGTTGACTAGCCAATCAATGATTATTGAGTTACTCCACAGTATAACAGTAAACAAAGCAAGTAAATACTATTACTCAGGACAATTGTTTTGCATTTTCTGTAAATTGGTAGTGTCTAACGCTATATTTCTTAACGATGAAGGCAACCTCAGATACTGTCTGTGTGCACCAGTTTTAGCTAGTTGTTGTTTTAGGTCTCTTATGAGTCAGGTATCATCCCTGAGACTCCTGGAAGCTGCAAACAGTTTTTGCTTCCTGCTGTAGCTCAAAAGAAATGTGACAAGTTGTAGAAGTTACACAACGTGACTCTTAACAGCAAATGTTTTTTACATTTCTGTTTGTGTATGCCACGTACATTATGTAATTGCTAATGCTAATTATTTGTATATTGAGGAGACACAGTTGAAGAGACTAAGCTGCAGGAGTGTGCAGTCTGCTCTCTCAGGCTTCACTAACTGTATCTGTTGTTCTCTGATAACTGTACTGCTGTTCTGCTCTGTGAACCTTAATTATACACAACTAAAGCGTTCACTTTCAGCACTCCAGCAAATATGCATATGAACATATTAACGGCATAGCCTACACTGCATAGTGACATCCTGAATCAACACCTCCCTAAATTCAGTTGTAGAGATCCAAACGCCAAACTTGCCTTGAGTCTGCACTTGGCTCCAAACGGGAGAGGATCTGACGTATAAAGAAAAAAAGGTATCATAAATGTTTACAACCGCCCAAAAAGCGGACTATAACTACCAAAGCAAAAACTAAAAGGTTAAATAAAGAAAGCTTATTTCTGACAACAAATGAGTGAAACCGAAGTACAAAAGGCAAATTAAAGTAAGATATTTTAGTCAATACAAATTAACGAGGTTGGCAGCAGCAGAGCGGAGGGAGCGGGTGGAAGTGTGTCTGGAGGAGGTCAGTAATTTAGGATAGGGCCAGGTTATGGAGCGCTTTGTATGTCATCAGGAGGATTTTGTACTTATTAAAGTCATTTGCAAGTGTGAATATGACATTGCCAATGGTACATACATAAGTATTTTTAAAGTATTGTGGCAATTTAACAACGTTTTAGGAAGTAGAAAACTATTTAAGATTAGAAAAATATTGAGTTTGACTCGCTGGGCATCTCTAAGGACTTGTTGTGATGTTAAAATGCAGCAGACGGAGCCGACGGTCGGTCACCAGAGAGAGGATTCCTGACTTTGGGATGTGTGTTTTGAGTGCCAGATTGACGCAGAGGGCTGTGCCGCCTCCTGGCTATGACACAGAGGGCGTTAATTACCATGTCTTTGAGGGGACAATTTAATCGCTGGGACACGTGGCACATAAACCTGAGCGCCCCAGGAGGGATCCGCTGCAACACTTCCTCACAATTAAAGGCAGAACAATTCTGGAGAAGGGACCGTAAATGACAAGGCAACTCTTTGAGATGTTAAAGCTTAACAGGAAAGCATTTAATCAGTGTTTGCGTCCTACAGCCGTACATTCAGAGGTCTTCACAGGAACAAAATGTGGAAACAATCCAAAAGACAACTGTGGAAAACCTACTCTGCCGACCAGCTCCACATTGAGGATAATGAAACACGATACAAAACGCAATGGACAGATAATACCGATGCCTGAAACAGCATGGTGCTCTATCAATTAATAAGCCAGAGGAACCATTATAATGTCATAAGGCAAAATGTCAAGTCATTAAAACTATTAAAAAGAAAAATAGTTTTTTCACGCTTCACAGACTATTTTTGCAAAAAAACATCATGTAAATAATAAACCAAAACCTAAATGTGATTTTTTTTATATAAAACTTTAAAATACCTTAATATATGTATAATGTATTAAGCTGTGACGCCCACTACGTACATTTAGGGCAATTTCTGTTGTTTCAGACAGAGGGGAGTATAGACTGTTTTAACAATTGAATAATGTTTTCTGTGCCGCTTTGGCGGAGCTTTGTCAAGTCTGAGAAATGTTACTCAACGGATCCATTTGGACACAATTGGCTCTGGATTGGAGATTTTGAATTAAAAAGCAAAAAAAGCTTGCATTTCTCCTGCTTGAAGTGCGGTCTGAAAGACATGCCAGTAAGGGAGGGTCTAGAAATGCTTTTCAGGTGCATTATGGGAGGTGTAGGCTCCAGTGTTTTTGGAGCGTGACTGATACTACTGCAGTGAATAAAATAAAGACATCCTAGTCTCTGCTGCATCAATATCAACACATTGTCCTGAATCAAGTCCCTAAGCTTTATGGATTTGCAGTACCAAATTGCTGCATGCAGAAACATGCCACACGTTGAGAAAGATGTGCTTATTGGATTTTAAAGCGTTTTGATTGATTTGTCTTTATTTTTTCCAAATCTAAATAAAGTCATAACACACACTGATCAAATCAATGCACAGAATTAATTTCACTAATTGTCATTCCTCTCTCTGCTGCAGGGAGAGCGTCAGGACTCGGACCTCCACGAGGAAAGAAACGCCCAGGCGCAGCTGGAAAAGGCCCAGGTACTTCCTCTCAGTTGCATCATGGGAACCCACCATACTCAAAGACTTGCTATTTAGAGCGGCAGCTTTCAAGGACATTGTTAAATCAGAGACAGGAAACACATTCTTCAGGACATAAGATTAGCGGAACAATATTATTCTATGAAAATGAGTCATTGCAGTGTTCATCCTCATCCTTTATTTACTGGATGCCTGGGGGGGAATGATAATAAGGTATATTGATTATTGCTGATTCAGTTTAAAGGAACACTTTTGAGCCGAATGCTCTCTAGCATTTTAGCAACATCATTTATTTCCAGACTCTAATACAGTTTTTTATTATATTTATGAAAATGAACATGTGATAAATGCTTTTTCATTTCGCAACTATGATGATAAACGAGGACAATAATCTGTACTCCTGTGTGCAAGGCAGGTGAGGGTAAACACTACATCTAATGTCACTGCTCTGTGTTCTAGCACAGATGTATTTAGATTATCTCACATATTTTCTCTCATAAAATTCAAGTTTTTAAAGTTGTCTTTTTATGTAACATTATGATAATATTTAGGATTCCTTAATTTGGTACGGTTAAGTGTGATGCGAGGATTTGAGAACTATTAATCTGTGCAGCAGAAATGTTTTCCTTCTTCTTCCACATCGACATCCACATTCATCTTGAAAATATTGTATTTATTTTGAAAACCCCTTAGGGGGGCATGACCTGCAGGTTAGGAGCCGGAACAGTATGAAGTGGCAGTAATAGTGATGTTTCAAACATTTATTTTTGATTCATTACTCAAAGTCAAGTTGACCCATTGCAACCTGTAAAATGAAAATGAAAATAAAATGTTGCTTGCTGGCATAAGAAAATGTTTATAGTTCCGTGCACTGGCTACAGTTGTTGTTTCGATTCACCAATGGGTTATTTTCCACTTTCTTTTCTGTGGAGATTATGAAAATTAAGGTAATTCCCCAAATAAATTAAAATATCAGATCCTATATCAAACTCTTCACCTGCTAATACACGTCCCATTGAATATTGAATTAAATCCTCCCCACACATTAAATGCACTCCAGCTGGTGCTCTGTAATTGAAGCAGCCCGTCACCTACTGAACCCCCCTCCCCCCCCTCCCACAGCCATGTCTCTCCAAAGTGGAGTAATTAGCAGCCTAACCTGCGTGCCACTGACATTTGGCTCTGATAGGATTACACCACCAACGGGCGTTCAATCAGACGGACGGGTACGGTAGCTGCTGTGAAGCACATCTTAATTTGTCATAGTAGGAAACAAACATGAATCACTTGTAAAATGTTTTGTGTCACACTTGTCATGACCCACTTGGAGACTTGAACAGAACAGAACAGAGCCAACATGCATAAAAAGGACAGGAAAAAGTAAAAGTTTTAAGAAATAGTATTGTCAAGATAAATCTAATGACAGTTAAAAACAACTGCAAATATTCAAATATTTCAAGGATCCTTTCAAAAATACAATTATTTTATATATGATTAAAATAATAAAGAAATTAGCCTAATATCCATAAAGCAGATTTCACAGCCATGCTCCCAGGCGTGCACACCATAGTTATCCTTAAAGTGCAATTATCTCGGTATCATGATGTATAAAATGAACGTTTAGTCTCTTGGTTACAATCCTGCATATGCTTAAAAATTGTATTTGAACAGATACAAGTTTTTCTTTGTGTTTTTTAATCAAGGTTCCCCGACACAACCTTATTATAAACGTGAGAAATATGGTTTGCAATCTGTGGATTCATTATAATGTGTTCACCTGCAATTTAGTGAAATATTAATAATTGTTTGCGCAAAAATGTGTTTGTCATTAAAACTTAGGCAATAAAGATGAGTGTGACATCCGTTAGTAATAACATTTCTGTATGATCTCCTGTCTTGTGTTCGCAGTACAAGCCTGTGGCATTCGCAGTACGTTGCAACTTCTCTTACACGCCAGCAGACGACGACAACGCTCCCGTACCGGGCCATGCCGTCACCTTCGAGGCCAGAGAATTCCTCCATGTCAAAGAGGTTTGAGACACATACACAGCATGATCTATTCACATAAAGATGGGAGGTAATGGAGACAAAGAATGCAAAAACTACAATGTTGAATGCATTTCTTAACATAAACAAAGGACAAATAAACAAAAGCCAGGCTTTAAATTCTCATTATTGTTTGTATTTTTAATGATCAGAAGTTTAACAACGAGTGGTGGATCGGCCGGCCGGTGAAGGAGGATGGTGTGGTGGGCTTCATCCCCAGTCCAGTCAACCTGGAGACCATCCTCATCAGAAGAGAAGTCCAAGCGAGAAAAGCTGCAAAGGCCTTAGCCAAGTATGTTATACTTGTTTCAATACAAGAAAAACCAGCACAGAAGCCCATGCTGCCGTGTGCTGATTTATCTTGTAATCCTTATTATAATCTTTATTGGCCCAGCACACATACAGTACAAGAGATACACAGAGGATCACAAGACATTCCCTTGTATGGTGTTCGGGTCTGTGGGACTCGATTTCATTATTTAGCTAAAGAAAAATGATAGGATAAATTATTTTTTCAAACTCACACTCAATGGCCTTGGCTCATTTTCTGTGAAGAACATACTTTATATCAGAACACATTTTCAATGACTGCAGCTTGTGATTAAATGCATTTGAATGTAACAAAGATAACTTAAACATCTTTTATCTTGCAGCTTAATCCCCTGACAAGGCACTATCGCTACAAGCCATAAATAACCTGTCAGTCTTCTCACTCCCCTACACAGCACACGCGTTCATGTGCATGCGCTCTCACACATATACACATCTGTCCCTAAGTTTCTTACTACCAAAGTGTGTGTATGTGTGAGACTTTTGTGTTACTACCCCTGCCATCCCCGCACAAGGTTGCAACATTGTTGATAAGTTCAAGCACTGACACCTGTCTGCTCTCACATTCCCGCATTATGTCTTGCGGGAACCAATCTTTATTTTTTTCACATTCTATCCAAGCTGCAAATTTGGGGCGGGACACAAGAAATAAAGCTTCGCCAGTTTGGGTCCTTATCACAACTGATCAAGATGGCCAAAAGATTCTCTGCTCAGAGGGCCTTGCAAATGATTTTGGAAGAGAGAGAACCATTTGATGATGATGTGGAGGAAGAGGAAGATGTTTCAGAATGTGAGGATCCCATTTCTGAGAATTCTGAGTCTGACAATGACTTTGAAGAAGATAATGAGATCGAGCATCAGCTAGTTACAAAAAAAAGACGAGCCACAGGACCAGCCAGTCAGCGGGCAAAAAAACAAGTAGCACTTTAATTCATTAATGTGATCTAACAAATGTAAAAGGGCAAATATTAACCATATATGCTGTTTATAGTATATTGCTTCTAATTGGGATGAAGTGAACATCTGTTGAGTATTTTTCACATAAAATAGTTTGATTGTTTTGAATTGAAGCCCAAAAAGGCAGCGGGTCCACGAACACTGGCTGAGTAACACAAATATCAACACACCATACAAGGGTTAAAACTTCTGTTGATGATCTTTGTTATTATAGTTATTCAGCAATACTGTAAGTGCAACTAACCGATCAGAGCAGACTGGGCTCTGGTTTCAGACAGAGGGTGAAAAGAGGTGCTGCAGCACAGACAGTATGAGGAAAATTAACACTTTTTGAACATTAAAGCACGTAAACATGTCACAGTAGAGGCACAAAATAAAAATATGAAGCTGAAAATGAGCATTAGGGACTAAAACGACATCAAGGTGTTTTCACTTCGTTAAGACAGTAGGCTATTTTTCCTCTAATCAGACTCACTACCAGCTGAAAGATGTTGACTTGACCCAGTTAAGGTGAAACTCATTTAGAGGATTGTGGATATTTTGCTTTGGTAGCAACAATGCGTGCTGTATCACTTCAAGGGATTCACCCTCAAATCATTTCATGGCGTATGCACACATTTCTTTATTGCCAAGATAAAGACTGCTCTTTCTTTACCAAGAAATAAACATCAAGGTTTTGACTCTAAATAAGAAGGCCTTGTTTTTCTCTGTCTTTAGTGAGAGACATCTGAGCTTATTCAAAACTTTTCTTATTCCAGCAAAGCAGCGTCTCAAGTTGCTCAAGATTTGAACTCAAAAAAATATACACCTCCATCACAAGGTCAGTGCTTTTGTGAAATAAAATGAAAACTATTAATAATTGTTTATTTTTGATGATAGGTGAATTAATATTAAATAACTCTCTTATGCTTTACATCAACAGCCAATCAGCAGGTGAAGAAGAAACCGGTAAGTGATTCTGCTGACATCAAACACGCAGAAGAACATTCACATCTGAATATGAACAGCTTTTCATTTATAAAGAGTGTTATGAAACAATTAGGGGGAAAAAAATGTTGATCCTATGTTTGCAACCGCAGCATCCCACCTTCTGAATAACGGCTGAATAACAGTTCTCCAGTTTTTACTAACATTAACACGTTGGTTTTTTTTATTACAAGAAGTAATATGTTTATATATGCAAATGTGGAAATGTTTGTTCTTGTGTCAATAAATCAAAGCTTTTCACACGGGGATTTATATGTACTTGTATCACTTGGAAAATCTAAAAATACTCTCTTAACTGTATTAAAATTAAATAAATGTTTGCCATGAATTAAAAGCTGTGTAAATGGGCTATGTACTGTACTGTACATGAACGAGATTGTATGGCTCAGAGTATAAGAGAAAAACATGTTTTTCAGAGGACAGCCTTTAAAGAAAGTTAACGCACAGTTACCTACATTTGGAAAAACTGGTTAAACAAACCAACATGAAAAAGTAGAAAAGTCTATTTAAATCTGCAAATAGGTAGTATCCGAAGCAAATTGTTGATGAATTTAAGAGTCTGCCTATACAAATTGACAAACTGTAGTCAAAAAACATACACTCTTTCATTAGTGTATGTAAAATTGCCCAAGATTCTCAAAATGGACCAGTGTGTGTGTTTCTTTGTACTCACAGGGGGAGCAGATTGCTATGTATGATGTAGTGCCTACAATGCGTCCTGTGGTTTTAATGGGGCCGTCACTGAAGGGCTTAGAGGTGAGTCCGGCTCATACACTGTCATCTTAGCACTTAATAGGATATCTTTGAAATGTGAAGAGTACACAAAGTTGTTGAGCTGATACACCTTATTGTTCGCCATACAAATATTGACACTTTGTATTGTACTTGAGAAATGTTACTTGAAGTCCTTGTGCCCTGTGTAATTCCAGGTTACAGATATGATGCAAAAAGCACTATTTGACTTTTTAAAACATCGATTTGAAGGCAGGTAAGTTATTTAATTCTTCAGTGTCACACCTTCCATGCTGATATAAAACAGGATGAAAATCACAACTGTGTAAAAATCCCTGTTTCTCTGTCTCCAGAATTACTATTACACGAGTCACCGCAGACATCTCTCTGGCTAAAAGGTCCATCCTCAACAACCCGGGAAAAAAGGCCTTAATGGACCGGTCAAACACCCGCTCTAATTTAGGTACACATCTTTCACTCTTTTCTTTATCGCATTTTAAGATTGCAATTTCTGTTCACAATCATTATTTAATATACGGTACATAGATGATCCTTTATTCAACGGGATGATGTAAGACGGCAAAGATGCTCATTTGCTTTCCTGCCGAGCCTTAAGCCTGAATGTGCAGATTGAAACCATGCGCATGCACCCGTTTCAAATGTTATCGGGCAATTAAGTTAAAATAACTTACATTTTGGAGTGGGGAAAAGTCCTGTGTTTCTTTAACTCATCCATCCATCTATGCATCCTCCCTACCCTATATGGAATTAATCGATCTTTACATATTTCACCAAAAACCCTCCTTTTGTCCCGTCATAATAACAATTCCCACTAGGAGTCACTGTGTTCTTTTCTTCCTATCTGTGAGCAACCATTTGGATCAGGGGTGTCAAACTCAATTTCATCGCGGGCCACATTCGCATAAAGGTTGCACTCAAAGGGCCGGTTGTAACTATATAAATATAATATATATATGAAATAATGTATTATATTACATTATTGCCTCTGAATTGGATTATTATCGGATAGGATAATAACTTAGTAATTAACTACGTCTGAAAGCAGAAGTCCAGGGTAAATAATTGCAAGTCTCTTCAGTGCGCATGTCACAAAACAAGATGCATTGTGGGACATCTAGTTTATGGGCAACCTGCTTCTGTAAAGTGGCATGTAACCGTATAATAAACGTATTATATTCTTTGCAAGCTCTTCCGGGGCCACATAAAATGAAGTCGCGGGCCGGATTTGGCCCCCAGGCCTTGAGTTTGAGACCCCTGATTTGGATAGATGATTATGGAGCACCCATATCTAGGACAATGAAACCACTGATTACAGCCTTTATTTGGCTGATATCATTTGAAGGGGGTGTCTCATGTTTGTATGGCAAAAATAAATGTGCAGTCCTCAGCAGGATTGGTTAGTTTAGCAAAACAGACTGGAAACAAGGGATTGTAATAAACCTGGTTTTTACAGAGCTGCTGCTGGCCACGCCCCTCTGGAGCGTCCTCATGATATGTGAGCTCTGTGAAGAGAAGGCTGACAACCGGCAGAAACGCAGCTAAATGCTGCCGTGATTAAACTCCATATTATGTTCCAAACCACATCAAGCATTATTTCTGAAACAGTATGGAGCTGAAACGCTTTCTCTCACACGGGTTTACCACAAGGACAGTACCTTTTATATTCGGCTTCTTTACACATATTCTCTCCGGAGTGTTAGCGATGCTTGCTAATGTAAAGAGCGACCATATTACTTCCAAAACACGTCGCGCATTGTTGCTGATATAGCACATAGCATAACATATGTTTACCGCTAGAACAGGGCCATTGTATGTATTATATATATATATATATATATATGACAACTTTACTCTAAGTCCTGTAGACATCCTGCTGAATACACAGACACACAGCTGCGAGAGGGGATTCAGCTAGCCCACTGTATATGGGAAATAGGTTTGGACGTGGGCTGGACGTTGCCAAGAGTTCAATTTAAAGCCAGCCCACATTTCAGTAATGACGTCAAGTCCGCAGCAAATCTATATCAGCTCCGTTGTATCCCCGTTTGTAGAGATGTGGGTAAGCAGGAAAAAAGAGAGGCTTGTATTTTCATGTCAACCCAAATATTTATGTATAAAAGACATCAAAAAGTGCAATAATAGGTGACCTTTAAGCATCAGATTAGGAAAACAAGTTTTCTCCTGAACCTTTTATGAGTATTTGCTGTTTTGGCCCCACTGACTCTGTGCAGTGGTCAGTCTCCCTTGATTACAAACCGAAAGGAGGATAAGATTTACTTGGTTTTCTCTACTTTTCTCTTTCTCATCGCTCTCTCATCCCAGATGCTGCCGGTATGTATGACTGAAAGCACTGGTAGTCCACATCTGTTTGTTTGAATACTCCACCTTCCTTTCATTACCTCATAAGCACTTTGTTCACACACTGTTCACAGGGCACTTAAAGGACTCCTCATGTTGGCCTCAGCGGTAGACTTTGTGATTTGATTAGCTGCTAGAGACTTGTGGGTCTTGTTTGTCAACTACTATTTTTTTACAATAAATGTTCAATCTTAGCATATAACTTGATAATGAATTGTTTTGGGTTTAACCTTCAACATTTAAGATTTTAGATATACTCATTACTGCATCTTTACAATATAAAATAGAGAACCAAAAATAAATCTCCACATACGTGCTTCTGCAGTAAACATTTATTTTATCATTCAAGATTACACACAATGGTATAATGTGGATGCATAAGAACAATTTAAATATATGGTTCAATGATAGGAAAATATATTCTGTAGGCCTACAGTACTTTCATGAGCTAATGCAAAGAGGAGCTTAATCAGGGCAATCACTGGGCATGGATCTAACAGAAAAGGAAATAAATATTAAAGAATGGTAAAGAGACACAACGTAAGACAATAAGATTACAATAATTAATTATAAGTGGGCAGTTTACACAGATAATCCATAAGTATAATATTGCAGACATAAATATCAAACCGTTAACAGCTTTCTTTAATTGTACAAATGAACACATTTTAAAGTATGAGATGGCAGATTATTCAATTTCACTGAACGTCTGTAAATTAAGCCACTCTGTAATTGAGATGTTCAACATAGCCTGAGTTTTTTGTTATATGTTGTAGAATAATTGGTAATTCAATTATTTTAGGTACACTGTTTATGATAAAGGTTCAAATTGAAATTAAATGTGTGCGATTCATGGATGTCCTGGACCTCAGGTGTCAAAGTCGTGCCTTTTCTCTCTGCTTTTGCAGCTCAGATCCAGGGGGAGGTGGAGCGTATCTTTGAGCTCGCCCGCAGCCTGCAGCTGGTGATTCTAGATGCAGACACAATCAACCACCCGCTCCAGGTGGCCAAGACTTCCCTAGCACCGATCCTTATCTATGTCAAGATCTCCTCACCAAAGGTAAGCTTCACCAGAGACCTGCCCTTTCTTTTAGACCAACTGTTCCTCATCCAACACATTTCTGTAAAATGTCAGCCGTAAGCGTTTTTCTTTCCTTTTGGGCTTAATTTCTCTCCTCTTCCTCTTCACTGCAGGTGTTGACGAGACTGATCAAGACAAGAGGGAAGTCACAGACGAAGCATCTCAATGTTCAGATGGTGGCAGCAGACAAGCTCGCCCAGTGCCCGTCGGTGAGTGCCATCTAGTGGCCAGTGTGTTAAATGTCTTGGATTCTGTTAAGTAATACTAGTTTTTAGTATTGACTGGGTGAGTGACTGGAAAGGTGGATTGTTATCAAGTAATTTAATGATGTTAGTCTTTTCAGTTGTTACACAGAACTATGCATTGCTGCATTAGGCTGTGTTTCTATAGTTGAAGTTGTTAAATTGATAACATCTGATCAGAAATTAAATGAAAACAGAGATTAAACTGAAAATACAATTTTGGTGGTTACATGGCTACCTTTTAGAACAGTGACGACCAACTGTTCTGACATTTAAGGGGGTTTTACATCTTGGTGGGAATTTATGGGAATTTAGTATTTATGATGATGATGGGAAATTATTCAACAGCTAATAGAATGATAACATATGAAAAAACAATGTTTTGAATTAATGTTGTAGACTACATAATCTAGAGATAAGCTTATTTAATTCATCTCATCATCAAAATGTCATTGAAAGACCTAATCACAGACGTATGTGGAAATCAGACTGTGTTATTTTTAAAGCCTTGCCCGATTTCTGCTATGATGGTATTGATGGTATTATAAATTATACATAAAAAGTGTTTCAGGGTAGTGTTTCCTACAGTTCCAATTTTTTCTTTCCTGCAGGAAATGTTTGATGTCATCTTAGATGAGAACCAGCTGACTGATGCCTGTGAGCATGTTGCTGATTATCTGGAGTCTTACTGGAGAGCCACGCATCCTCCAGAGATGGAGCCGGCCAACACTCTGGTGTCCCAGCTGGTCGAGAGCACACTGCCCACTAGTCCTTCAGCAGTACCCGCGGTACATGAAACACACACATACAAACATATAGCAAACAACTACGCGAAGAAGTTACAACGTGTAAAATCCTTTGCAAAGATTTCATACTGTCCTCTCATCCCACTCATCCCATCCGTGCAGACAATCTGCTGAATGTGAGGAAACTGTTTGCATAGTAAATGATGAGCTCAGCAGGAATGTTACTTTATCTAGACTCCACAGTGTGCTGCATCTGCATTTGTTTTCATCTAACATTTTCATTTCATTTCTCCTCATACTTTTCCACTGGAAAGGTGAAGAAATGATATAGGTCTACCTCCGGTGAGTGAGATACCCTCAAATTCTGCTGTAGCTGAATCTTTACCGTAGTTAAGGAGATGAGTAGCATCTTTACAAGTTAGCTTAAAATTATGTGTATTTGTTCAATAAAGATGAACACACAGTTCTGGTGTTAGCTTCCCTTTAGACTAGCGTTCCTTGTTCACCCTCTCCTGTGAAAAACTATCCACCACCTTATTAAATCCACAGATCTGACCAGAGTGCGCTAGATACAATTAGCTAATTCTGCACACTAAGCTGAAAGTAACATCTCCATTAAATGACATTGAACAATGTTCCCCTATTTCTTTTGATATTTATGATGTAAAAGTAACACTTTAAATTGTTTCTCTTTAAAAACTCTCAGGCATTATAGTTCGTTTTCTGCTTACAGCTTGAATGAACATTACACAACAATATTTTTCCCAGACACCTTGAGATTATAATCAAATGCTGAAACAATGGTTACCATTTTAGTCACTTTACAACAGCTTTGCTACTGGGTTAGTAGAACAGATGCAGAGAAGCCTGAGGAAGCAAATGTGTCTGTTCCCATGAGTAAGTACCAAAGTGGAGCAAAATCCCATAATCAGAATTATCATCCAAAAGTATCCAAATTGGCTCTGCTGTGATACAGTCTATTATGTGATTGTGAAAGTTGGCGCTTTAGGGCCAGCTGCTTCCCAAACTGCAAATGTTTGTGTTTGGACATATTTTCTGTGTTTGAAATCGCATCCTTATTTATACTTAGTAAAAACGAATACTGGAAAATACAGGAAAATATTTAAGTGGAAGAGGCAATGTTGATTCAAATGTATGATAAACTATTATCTATTAACTAATTCAACAGTAGCTCTTACTGGCAATGGCTATTACTGTAATTGTATACTCATACAGACACGTATGTACAGTAGTATGAAACACGTTAGAATGTGATTTTAAACACAGGCATTGTGTTTGGCGAGTATTTTTTTGAGTAGCTAGATTACTTCATAAGTGCTATATGCACGTATGTGACATATCATTGCATTTTCTTGTTGCAGGATGGGCACAAAAACAAGAAGGCAGCTGCCGCCAAGAGGAAAGGTTCCCGTGAGAACCATCTAGACCAGGAGCAACCCTCAGCCCCAGCCCAGGAGCAGAAAGCTGAGGAAGGCCAAAGAGAGGAGGAAGAGCAGCTTCTGAGGAATGAACCAAAGAGACCCCAGCACACCCACCGCCATCACAACCACCACCACCGCCGGATAGAGCATCACAGCCACGGCCAGCACAACCAAACATCCGGTGGGACTGAAGTACGGTCAAGCAGGGAGTGCAGCCAGAGGCCTCCCCGAAGGCACCTGCCCGTGGAGAGGGAGGAGGAAGCGGAGGATGTGGTGGAGGAGGACAAGGAGGCAACGCGCTATAATCACAGAGGCCATAACCACCACCATCACAACAGCAACCACCATCACCACTCACAACAACCGCACCGTGGAAACAGCGAGCCACGCGCCAGAGAAGACTATGAGCAGGAGCACAATGAACGCAACCGTCAGCACAGGCGTCACCAGGATATTTCCCACCGGACACAACACACAGATCACTATCCTGCACACAATCATCACAACTACCACGGCAAAGACAGAGACATGGACAGAGATAGAGACAGAGATAGAGATAGAGACAGAGAAAGACACAAGGACAGGGAGAGAGACAGAGATAGGGATGGTGGTAGAGATAGAGACAGAGAGGCACGGCAATTTCACAGAGACTCCTATATACACGAGTGACTGTTTTTTCTCCTGTGGCTTGGTGCATGGTTTTATGCTGCTCAAGTTATGATGCACTATAACGGCCTGGGCAGGGTGTTCTTCTTCATATCGTTTGACATTTTAAATTGTTCTTATTTTTACCCTCTGCCACTCACTCACACATTTTGTCCTTTATTTTTTCTATGGCAAAATTCATACTGTCACTCGGTTTTGCCTGTCTTAATGTCATCTTATTCATATGGCGCTATCTCTGTGTATTTAAGCACAAACATTTGACAAGATAAATGCAAAGGTCCTGCAACATTTTCCAATGTTCACGCAAAAAGCCAAGAATAATCAAGGTTGCAGTAATTTTATTGTATCCATTATGTCAAGATCACAAGTAAATGTTCTTGTTATCTTGGGCTTGTTTTAAAGTGATAACACAATAAATACACTGAGTTTCTATTAGTTACACCAAACTAAAATTAATACAATCTAATATACAAGTCCTGCAATAAATCCAACTTTGATGAGGTCATATAGTTCAGTGTGTATTAAACAGGGATACAAATTTACTTTTCACAAGTTTACCTAGCCAAAATGACATTATCTGGTGTTCACCTCTCAAAAGTAGATATGAGAAGATGTTACCTTGGCATCTGACAAATTGTGATGTCGATATTTGACACTAAATTGTTAATGGATAGATCAATAGATAGAACAATAGATCAAAAGTGAGCGGCAGATTCGTCCAATCTGAAAAAAAGCTATCGGGAGAAAACATCTCTTTAAGTACAGTAACTTGTGATTTGAGATGAACAGGAAGAAATTATGGAAATTAATCAATAAGTGTTCTCGCTTCTGTACACTGAACACATTTATAACTGTTGTTTCTATCAACTAATTCAAAGAGAAGCTTTGTTGTAGCCGAGGGTTCGAAAACTCTAGGAAACAACAGACTTTTGGTGTCACATCTCATTCTGTCTCCATGTGTTACAATCTGTGTATCTTCCAAAAACAACCATTCATTGTACACATTGGGAAGGAAACTCAAACTATTTTGTTACATGATATTAAAGGGAAGTCTTACTTTGCTTCCTACTTTTCTAAATGTTGTTCAAGCTTATTTGTTGACTTGTATTTGCACTGTGTGGAAGCATGACATATCTTTAGGTGACACTGACCTGCTATATGCTGGATACTCTATGCATCTTCTTGTGATAAAATATATTGCTTGAATACAACCTCTATGCATTTGTAAATACTTCATAATTGCCTTGTTAGGTAAATATAAGGAGAACCAGACAGCCTGTTGCACTGTTTGATAGAACTTGACCTACTGTGAATGATTGCTCTAGACTGAAGTGGCTCTGATCCTTTAACTTTTTTTGTTTTCATTATGTTTGTTTTGTACAGCATTCAGATATTTGCATATGCAAATATGCATTCCATTGTTGAAAACCATTAAAATATAAACCAAAACATGTGGTTATTGACATGTTATTGTAGGACGTCAGCACTTCCCAAATTGATAAAATTGTTGCTAATTGGAATTACTTTATATAAACTAGCTTGCAAATTTTCCTTTGAGGATTAATAAAACCCTAATCTGTAAATAATAATGGTTTGTTTTTTGATCATTTATTATTAATCTGAAATGGAGTAGAAGTTAAGTACACGCACCAATAGTAGAAAGTACAAAAGTATAATCTAGTCAGTTATCTGTAAATACCTATTTTTTAGAATTCTGAAATTACAATGTGTTATTATTTCTTTGAATTCAGAAAAATAGAGCAACTTCTCTCACTTTTCATTAGGATTAGGCCTATGCACCTTTCACCAGTGAGTGTAAACCATACAGATTACAGTACATTCTTTGTATTTAGGTAAAATACCCTGCTGTCTGTGTCCAATGTACACAAGAAAAAATTTTTTTCCCAAAAGGTCAATTTGCTGAATATAAAGTCAAGGAAATTAATCTCAATTTTTATTTCGTTCTCATGGCAACGTCTTCCCAATTTCTCAATGTTTTCTTAAAAGTGTGAAACAGCGCTAGGATTAATGGATGGTTTATTTATGTAATCTAGAATTTCTCGTACATGTGGAGAGACAAGAGAGATGGGTCCTCACCTCCTCTAGGGGGGTCCGGGGGCATGCTCCCCCTGGAATATCTTTTTTTAAATATTGAAGTTAAATTCATCAACCTGGTGCATTTTGAGAGCAAAATGAATTTATGGATACATCTCTCTAAACCCAGATGAAACTGAACTGTAAACAGATTTTCTTTTTCTTTATGGATATTTTACAAATCACTCACCTTTTAAACGTTATTCTTGTTTTACTGTCATATAGTATTTCATAATTGTTTTTCATTTATTCTCATAAATGGTGAGCAAAACGTTTGAGACCCACTGAGATAACTTGACTAAAGTTAACGATCTAAACAAAGTCCCTTACCTCACTGAGCTGTAGTTATCTCTCAGTCTGACAGCAGAGAGCTCTACTCTCCTTGTTTTAGAAACAAGTTCTAATATCCGTTAGCGCAGCTAGCTAACCAGATGCTAACAACAACAACAATGCAAATAGTGAATTTGGTATACTGTAGGCTACTATTGTACAGTTATTCAAGATAATGCCATATTTATTGAATATTTTACATTATCCTATAAATATTCCCCCAAATTATTCAAAAGCATATTCTTCCAAACTCCTTGCTGTAGTAAGACACACAGGAGACTATTGATGTGTGTAGTGAGTTTGGTAGTAATATACTGTATGATAGTGAATATTATTGTATTTTCTTTTTTCGGAGATGCACTTTGCAGACGGTCCCTGAGCACTCGTTTCTTCTCCGGCCGCGGATAGAGACCAATGTAATAAAGAACCGCAGTGACGCGTCTTAAAACCCGGAAGTAAACTTCTTCCGGTTCCTTCGTGAAAAACCAATGCAAATTCTCCATAGGATTTGGGAAAATAGCTCGAAATAAGGTCTGTGGTTGACACACATTTAAGAGAGGGATCACGTTTTGTTCAGCCGGATAATCTCCACATGTCAACCCTACTTTTATAATTTTTGAATCATAAATCTAGTCGCCAAAAGCGAAATGCTAACGTTATGCTATAAACGAACTACAGTATAAGCCAGTACAGCAGCATGGTCGCACGACTTCAACGTCACGCCAACTTAAGATCGTTTCAACTGACTTGAACTGAAACTGCACTTTGAACACTTTAAATATATTAACATTTTAAACTGTATACCCCGGTTATCTAGGCCCTTTTTGTTTTTGTTTAATGTATACCGCATTTATCTAGGCCCTTTTTGTTTTGTTTTATGTAGCCTATACATGTCACACTGTGGGAAACGATATTTCGATATTTCTGGATTTATAACACATGTAGAATTTTTGACAATAAAGCTGACTGACTTTCGCATTCTTGCATATTTTAACAAAGCTTTTCATTTTAGCCACACTGAATTTAACTAGAAGTCATGGCTGTGTCAATTACCAGTCTGATATCTTTTTACAAAGATGACAAGAAGAGTGTAGATAGGAGAGAACCACTACAAGTCAGGACACGTAAAACAGTGCAGCCTAGATGAAGGTGTGCTTACCGGTGTTGTCAGGGCTAGCATGAGGGACACGGTTTATAGTGTCGGTGAGTAGTGATAGCAAGAGTACCGTTAACCTAGAGTTAATTTATTCACATTAATTCCCATCAACAAATCCATTTTATGTGTCACATGAAATCTTTATTAGGCAAGGCAAGGCAAGTTTATTTATATAGCACTTTTCAACACAAGGCAATTCAAAGTGCTTTACAAAAAATGAAAGACATTAAGAAAATGGCATTTAAAATCAGTCATTAAAAAGAAAAGCTAATAAAAGAAACATTAAAAGAAAAAATACATGGATAAAAGTTACAGTGCAGTCTAAGATATGAATAGTTCAATTAAAAGCAGCGACAAAAAGAAAAGTCTTCAGCCTGGATTTCAAAGTAGTAAGAGTTGCAGCGGACCTGCAGGTTTCTGGGAGTTTGTTCCTGATATTTTGAGCATAATAACTGAACGCTGCTTCTCCATGTTTAGTTCTGACTCTGGGGACAGAAAGCTGACCAGTCCCTGAAGACCTGAGAGATCTGGATGGTTCATCATTTAGCAGGAGGTCAGAAATGTATTTTGGGCCTAAACCATTCAGTGCTTTATAAACAGCAGCAGTATTTTTGAAATCTATTCTTTGACACACAGGAAGCCAGTGTAAAGACTTCAGAACAGGAGTGATGTGATCCACTTTCTTAGTGTTGGTAAGGACTCGAGCAGCGGCGTTCTGAATCAGCTGCAGCTTTCTAATAGATTTTTTTGTGAGACCTGTGAAGACACCATTGCAGTAGTCCAGTCTACTGAAGATAAAAGCATGGACACGTTTTTCCAAATCCTGCTGTGACATTAGTCTTTTAATCCTAGATATGTTCTTTAGGCGATAGTAAGCTGATTTAGTAACTGTTTTAATGTGACTGTTGAAACCAATAAATAATTTAACCCGCTGACAAGAGACCACAATATAATTATTTTAATAAACCAAATATGAAAAATTGAGGAAGAACTGATGATTCAAATGTTGTAGTACAAGTAGTAATGTAGTTAAATAAATTACTATTGCAACAAATCTGTTCATTTTCTTCATTATTAGTCGATTTTTTGGGACGAATGCTCTTGGGCCAGTGGTTACAATGGTGGGGCCAGTGACAATAACATTCCACCGGCCCGGAGGGCCAGTGAAATGTTACCCTTAATGTCTACCCCTGTTGTACATGACAGAGACCTCCTCCACCTCTTTGCTGTCCTACTAATCAACCCTTCTGATCAGGTCCTTTCCTAAATAATGGTAAGTTGTTTTACAGTTCAGTGTACATTAATTTAGCAACTTAAAGGTGGGGTAGGTAATTTTGGAGAAACCAGCGCGACGGCGCTAGAATTTAAAAATACACAACCAGAATAAATCTGCCACTTCCTTACAGAGCCCCTCCTCCAACACACAAATGTGCACATGACCAATGAGGGCACGAGATAAGTTTGTGCACAGATGGAAGGCTGACAGGCAGGTAGGCCATCCAGTTACTTTAGCCAGGCCGGCTAAAATGATTGGTCGTGCTTTTTACAGTACTACGGCTTCCACAGATGACATTTTTTAATGGATTTTTTGTCAAAGCATTTAAGATATTCATTGCTATCGGGATGTTAAGAGCATTCCATGGAATATAACAACAAGTGTATCTCGAGCCGGTTTCTCAAACTTACCTACCCCACCTTTAATGCTTTACTGCTGTTGAATAAATCCTATATTGCTAGTGATTTTTATTTTTAACTATGATTTGCAATCTTTTTGATTCCAATTCCAATTATCTTTTTGTTATAATTGTAAAACACATCTTGACATCCATCAGCAATCAATAAAACAAATCATCCAACACAAAATAGAAGAAAGCTGTGCTAGGGAATAATTTGCTTTCAACCTTCGACCCAGTTCATCGTTTTCTCTCTTTACTGTCTCTTTTCCCATGGCATAGTTCTACAGCCTTGGGTATTGCTGCTATCTCTCTTTAGGAGGGGCAGCTTGGGCGCATTGTTGTTGCCAGCTTATGACCGAGCACAAGCTGACGTGAGATAGTTGATTGTTCAGGGACATCTAGAAGCCCTTCTTTTTAGGAACGTAGGTTCCCTGGCCCACATTCTTTTCTATGGACGACAACTCTAGTTAGATTCAGGGTCCATATTTGTTTAGTCTCGCTGATAAAGAATGTTGATTATTACACTCCGAACTAGTTAAGACCTCGAGCTACAGGAGGGTTCTTCAGAATTGATTTTGGCATCTCAACCGGGTGGTCAACACGTGGCCCGTGACATGTCTTGTGAATTATCCGGTCGAAGCTCCAAATAAACCAGTTTGCCATCAAAGCTCCAGCTCTCCATCGTGTCAATCTTTGAGCCCTGACTCCAATTGCTTCAGAAGTTTCCCCCACAGGCTGGACCTATTCTATTTCTTTTTATACAACAGAAACTATTGGGATGTGCTCATTGATGTCATCAAGAGCCATTGAGTCTACCTTTTGTAGTCAGCCTCTTAGAATGTTTATAATTTATTTGTCTCTTAACATTCCTATAATAAATTGTTGTTTTATTGTTGATATTGTTTTGTTCTTTATTTTTGTTGTGAGAATCACTTTGCAATTGTGTAAGTGCTAGTTATACTAATATTATTGTTGTTACCATCATTACTATTATTCATAATGTTTTCTTTGTTTTCTTTATTTATCGCTGCAGGAAGGATTATGCCAGCCCACATCAAACACCTGATCAAAAACGTGTGAATCTTCAGGCAGAAAATATGAAAACGACTGTTCAAAGTTCCAGTTTCCTGTACATGGAACCATGCCTGTACTCAGTTCCACATGTCTTCAGTCAGTTCTGGACCCTATGACTCGGACACTAGTTCTACCAAGGCTTATTAGAGGTAAGCAGTGGTAGGAGAGGAGTGGAGTTATCTTTGTATTTTTAGGCTGCAAGTCAACAGAGGTGATCAAATGCTGATGCTAATAATGATCCGATTAATTTGATATTGATTATCTGCCAATACCGAATCCTGATCCGATTCTTCTATTTCCCACATAATACAGCTGCACCGTGACCACTAGCTATATTTGTTTTTGCCATTGTAATTCACCATAAGCCATTTTTGACTGTAACGTCTATGCCAACCAACTGTAATTTGTAATGTATTTTACCATACTTTAACGGGCAAGTTCTGGCAACCACAGCAGCCCAAATGTTAACGTAAATGTCAAATTTTCTTTTTACAGTGTACTTATATCTGTACATTTATTTTCAGTTTGCTTCAAGAAGTGGCTTCAACACACAGAAATGCAGGCCAGATTGGGAAAGGCTGGACGCTACACAACGGGAAACATTATGGAAATGAATAGGAAAAACTAAAAACACTTTCTTTGTTGCCTTTTTCTTATCATAAATAGTGTTACTGTTTTTGTTACCATTTAAATATTGAATTATATTTATTACTTTTATTTGAAATCAAATGCACCTGTTTTAGATAATATATTTATTTTAATGTATAGGTTGATTTGCAGGTTGGTTGTTATTTGTATAATTATTGTATTGTTACTGTGTATTTTATTATATTAACTATCTATTTATTGCTATTTATTAAATTAAAATACTGTTATGAACACTATACAATGTCTTTATTTTGGTAGATACCAGAATACATTATACAATGAATCTTTGTAATTTATGTTCTCTGGTTTAAATAATCATACCAGTATTTAAACAATGTATGCTGGTCACCTGGAATCCTGGTAAGCTTCCAGTATGGTATATTTAATACTATTATTAAACATAAGCTGGTGATAGATGGATGCCGGTGACCAGCCCAGCATACCAGCATACCAGCATACTATGCTGGTCTATGCTGTTTTTTTCTTAAGTGTCCAAAACCCCTCTAAACCAGCCAACCATTCCAGCCTAATATCGACTGGCTGGTCAGGCTGGTCAATTTAGCTGGTCTAAGCTGTTTTTTTTTTCAGCAGGGTAAAGTAAGATATTTATTGAAATACTTTTAGTTTTAATTAAGTATTTTGAAAATAATGTATTAATACTTTTACTTAAATAAAGTATCTGAATACTTCTTTCACCTCTGGGTTTACATCATGTGCTGTGCAGCCTAATGTGCTTTAACTGCTGTACCTAAAGGGATATTTTGGGAATTCTCAAATGTTGGCTTTATTGGTTGCTTCAGCCACCTATTGACTGTGAATGAACATGTTCAGTAGGTTTGTTAGTTGCTTGTGAGGATAGCTGCCTCTATTGCCTTTTTGTTTACTGTGTTTTGAGTACAGTTAACCAGTGACCATAGCAAATAAGGCTTGAAGTGTCCCTTTTATATTTCAAGTGTATAGAGAGCCGAAGTCCCTCCCTTTCCGGTGGAACTCCATGGGACCTTATTTAAAAATAATTATGTATTGAAGTCAATGGCGATGGAAAAGTTATCTTTCGATCCCATTTGAATTGTGCCATGAATTACACATATGATGTGTGTTGTCGTAAAACTGTGAAGTTACACTTATTTGTGTGTGAAACCGCTCAATGAACTACATCTCTGGTCTCTTACTGTACAATACACACCACCAACACCAGAATGAGGTGTAAAGTATTAAATGAGGTGGAAATCATTACAGTCTGGGCATGTTGAGGGCTGCTATTACACAAAGGGGGAGTTAGTCGGTTCCGTAACGGAGCGTCCACACAGCAGCGTGCGTTGACGCTTGGCGGTGGGCGTGTCTGAAGCTTGGGGAGTCAACGCGAGCAACGCGACCAACGCGACCAACAACCAATCACATGAATCTCCCGCCCCCGACATACAAAGCAAAATGCTAGCATTCCATGCTAGCTATATATACTGTCTATGCCTGCTAGCTGTCCATTCAATGTTTAAACGAGGTGCACTGGATATAACTCCCCAAACAGGCGAAAACCTACCAGTTTCACCCACTATCTCTGCCACCTCCCTCCATGCCTGGCTCCTCCGGTTTGTATCCCGGTAGATGAACAGAGACTGATCATACAACACCGGGTGATTCACTACTCGCAGCATACACGCGGTTTGATTGGCTAGCAGTTGTACTGGCAGATTTTCATAAATGGGATTTGATTGGCTGACGCTTCCGTCGAAGCTTCAAAACGTGAACATGGTTCAACTTTTGACGCAAGCAACGCGAGCAACGCTCCCCACAATGCAGTTCGTCAAAGCGCGATGTCACCCCATTCAAAGTGAATGGGCAGAAGCGTTGAAGCTTCAACGCGCGCCGCTGTGTGGACGGGCCGTAAGAGCCAGCATGCGACAATATATATTTTTTTTGACTTGCAAAATTATTTTTTAAATTGCCAAACATCTTATGTGTAATTCATGGCACAATTCAAATGGGATCGAAAAATAACTTTTCTCTCGCCATTGACTTCAATACATAATTTTTCCGAAATAAGGTCCCATAGAGTTCCATCGGAAAGGGAGGGACTTCGGCTCTCTATGGGAAAGAGTGTGTAAGCCATGTATTTGATACATGCATTGATGCTTTTTGATGTCAACATGAGCTTCTGTGAATATATTTAGTCACAGAAGTATTTAAAGGGATACTTTACCTTCAAATATGCCATACGAATAATTTGGAATAAGTCTCCCTGTTGGAAATTGAATTCTTGAAGAAAACTTTTTATTATTGAATACATTTGAATGTGTAATGAAGAATAAAAAACTGAAGTAATGTTAAGGCATTTAGGTAAATTGGGACTACGTTTAACACCTGCAGAAATAATTCATAACATCTGTCTACAACCTTAAATTCTTGAACGCATATGTTTAACACAAGCAAAACTGAATAACTTTGAAACTGCTTGTAGGATTTAAAAGCCTGTTTGCCGTATATTTATTTTTTGTCTTAAATGAAATATTATAAAATCAACAGATTAACAATGTTAGCATTTTTATGTCTTGCAGTATATGTAAAACCATGAATAAACAGTCAGTCACCACAACCTGAATATAAAGGATATACAAGCACAATACTCTCTCTGAGAAGTGGTGGACTAAAATTAATGCTAATTAAAAACATTCATTGTTTAAGCAAAATGAAGTCAACCACTTAAATAAACCTAATTTCACATTTCTCCTTTGAATTTGGAGAAAAAGTCCATTTGATGTAGATGCCAATGGGTTGTTATTTACATCTTTGTATACAACAAATGTATGAGTCCCATGGATTTTTAGAAAATGAAATTAGTACATTACAATATACTAAAATCAGTGCATTACAATATACTTAATCAACACATTTTACATACACCCATTCAATTAAGATGCCCATCTACATTTTATTAATTGGTTGCTTTTTATAAAATCAAGCACAATTTTGAATTATAACAGAGATTTATACATCAAATAAAACAGTCTAATTGTTTTTCATCATTAAAGCTAGTTATTGCCAACTGCATTGAATTGTCAAAAGCGAAAATTAACTGCTGCTAACAAGCCCTGGGTTCTCCTATTCTGCGATTTCAACCACATCCGGCTTGGACCGCTCGTTGTTGAAGAAGAGAGGGTTGTCGAAGGTTGATAACTTTTTGGGTATAGGCAAGCTGCGGCCAGACTTCTTGAATAGAAACAAGGCGATTAATGTTCCTATGACAATTGCAATAATGACCAGGGAAACTATCAAAAAAACGTGGCCACGGGTTTGAGGATCCATCCCAGGAGTTACTGTACAGAATCAACAAGTAGATGATGAGCAACAAGAACAAATGTAACATTTTTGACTTAATATAACCATGTATAGATTTATCTTACCAGTTGTCTGTGTCACTTGTTGATTTACTACTGTAGGAAGATAGCAAATATGATAAAAACTTAAAACAATGCTTCTCATTTATTTGATTTAACATCTGAATCAATTTATGAATAGATTTTTCTATTTCATTTCTTGCTTCTTTCAACACAATGGCCAATGAAAAACACAATCATGTTATATATTATACATCCTATTTTCTACGATGATCTCACCTTTGGCAGTTTTGCAAATATATCCTCTGTCATACCACTGGTTCTCTGTTGTCCATCTACCATCCCTAACTCTAATGGCTCCATAAGTAAGGTCGCCTGGTTGATCCATACGCCAGTTACTGTAGTCCACAACGCTTCTGTCCAACCACTGCCACATGCCTGGGGACAAATTGAAATGTTGTGTTTTTTTTCTTTACTTCAAGATTGTTTTTGGACCAGATTAAATATTTATTTAATTGAACACTCAATATCTTTCCTTTCAATACGAACTGCAAACAAATAATATGTTCTGTCTCCTTTTAACTCATACATGTGTGTTCACTACCAGGTTAATCAGAGCATTTGCTAAAATCATCAGAAAATAAGTTTGACTTAAAGTGGTTTTGTGGCCAGAAAAAACAAGCTGATAGATGATTGTCTGATGCAGACCTGATGATAGTCCTCGCAGTGTTTGCACTTTATCAATACCTTTCACATTATACTTACAAATGTAATGCAAACATTTTAATGGATGTAGCTGTATTTGTTTCATACTCTTTTTCTTAACTGAACATAGTTTATATGCCTGTTTTTAGTTCTGTATTCTGCAGGAATAAATATATTATTAATAGCAATCATCTAACCTTTTTTGTTTCAGAGTTTATGTATCACAAGTACAATGTTCCTTCTTTATGTGCCAGTGTAGCTTAATTTATATTTCCAAGAAAGATCAGACAATGTGACTGTACCTCTGTGGGTTTTATACAAGCCGATCCAGAAAGAGGATTGGTCTTGAAAGCTTATAATATTGCTATGAATGAATTCTTGCTCAGAAGGATCTGTGATGCTGGCAAGAGTTCCACCTTAATTCACAAAGAAACACACAAGCAAACGAAGAAAACTTTAGTTGATGCTAAATACAGCTAATTGATAAGGAATATGTGTAAGCCCATCCATAGAAGGTACTTACCATGTCTTACACAGCCAGCTGATGCATCAGGCCATTTAATTCTTCCTGTCATAAAGAGGTAACAGAAACCCCTAAATTGTAGCCAGCTGTTTCTCTGACTCGTGTACATCTGCGTTTCTGGGTCGTCAGGGCAAAATCCTGGAAAATCGCTTGACTCTTTTGGCGGCACATCTGTGAATGAGAGGGACATTAAGGACATTTGGATCCAATAATTACTGTACAGTACATTCTTTCAAATCCAGTGCACTGAAGTACTGTAATCACCAAAATAAGGTAAATGGGGCAGACTTATGAGCTGCTTCAATATGCTACAGCAGCGCAAAGTGCGTGTTCTCTTTACACAGCGATGTTGTGTGTAAGGAGCACTCTGCTTCCAGGCTTCCACAAGTCACCTTTTTAGTACTGTGACAACACCATATGATGATGACATTAACATTAAAATGGACTTGTGTATTACATTATTAAAATGTATATTAGCTCTACAGTACCTGTAGACTTCATGCAAATGCTGTTTAAGTTCTGATTGCAGCTGGTAGTGATCCAGTTTCCATCTACATCCACGATCACACAAGATCGGAATGATCTTGGTTCCCCTCTACCCCATTTGGTAAAGGTGATGCGCCAGCCATCAATAAATCTGAAATATCCGGCAGTCTGAAAGCAAAGATTGATCAAACTGCATTCAGCTTTAGGAATTCCAAACTATTGGCCTGTTAAGTCATCTTTTAATGCAAATCTGTAATCTTTAATAATTATTACAATAAGGATTCCCTTTTTTTTTCATTTTTCTTTACACTATTGAAAAATATGTAAACGATTTTAAATATATAACTTTTGTGGATGTTATTAATCTGAATACTTAACATTACCTGATTTTTGTTCAATCCAATCCACAGAGAAGCATTGAGTTTTAAAGCCATCAGCTCAACATACGCCTGTGACCATTTGTTACGCAGGCTGGCCAATTTTGCACCATCACGTTCACAATGCTGTTTGGCTGCATCCCAGCTCATATTTTGGGTAACAACCTTAATGGAGTCATTTAATATTTTGACATAGTCGGTAGGAATAGGTTCAGGTGAGTCTGGGAGAGAAGATTCTGTTGTGGGTGAGAAATTATACACATTTAGTTGTTCCCATTCATCGTTAAAGGCAGGGCTTTTGTTGTGGACATAGATGCTCGAAACTGATTATTATTTTCCATTTTCCTAAGAAGATTAAAATCCCTTATTTGTACCATTATAACAGTGTCCAATTTGAATAAACTTGTGATTGAAATACAGTACAAAGTTCAATTGTATTATCAAAAATATAATCTTGATGATTGCCGAACATTCATCATGATACATAAATCGTTACATGCTTTGGTATAATTAGTGCTGTTGTAGGTAAAAAAGGTTGACCCCATCCACTGATGGTTTTATTGTGAGACAAACAATTGCAAATTAGATACTGAATTTGACCTCATTAACTTTTGTATTTTCATCATTGCTGCAAACGAATGGTTCTAAAATATACCAGCAGTCTCTTAATCATGTACACGCCATATACATGCACCTGCTGTTTTAGTGGAAGCTCCGATAATTCGGGTCCACACTGTTCAAGCATGGCGTAGGGGAATACAGAGTATGTTGTAAAAGTAAAAGTTTAGCCTTGATAATGATATAGAAACATTGCTATATTGACACATCAGGATCTTCAAAGTTGCATGTCAACCCCTGTAACAAATGCACATAGACAATATTGTGAAAGTCCTTATCTTTTTAAATCAATCTCGGTGTATATTACAAAAAAAAACCTCAAGCGAAAGGGCCAAGGAACTCACCAACATTTCGAAGACAGACATATCCATTGGTGTCATTGCAGGACATTTTCCTCCATTTTCCGATACCAACGTCACGATTGGTAGACAAAGCACCACAATTTTCATTATTTCTCAGCTGAAAACAGAGTTGGTATAAAAGGGTTAAATGTATATATTTTTTTAAAATTTTGATTAATTAATTGATATACAAAAATATATATTCCAAGATAAATGACATTTTAAATTGTGTCAAGAAAATATGACCTCCTCATGCCTTCGATGTTGAAACCATCAAGAATTTAGAAATGGGTGTGAATAAATAAACATATTAGGAACAAAACAGATGCATTTCATTTATAAAAATTGCAATTGTGATTTAATGTACAGGTGAAATAACTCTCTTCTTATACAAGTGTGATATATTTTGACAAGTTCAGAAAAAAATGAAGTTTAGATCTTTTAAAATGAAGTATCAACAATGATTTACCTCAGAAAGTCGCTCCCTCTGAAATGGTAGAAATATTTTCCAAATTAAAAACCCAAAAATATCACCTCTGTTATTGAAGCGCTATGTTGACAATATTTTTCTTTATTTAAGTTTAATTATTTTAATAACCGTGTAAGGGTGTTGAAACCTGCTCCCTGAAGAAAAGTGGTGTTGCTGCTGTAAAAAGAAGAAAAAACGTTTTAGATGCCTCTTTAACCTAACATTAGAATCCGAAACGTATTATGTCCACTTACTTCAAGTGCCCAGTTGCTGTATCTCATTGGTCGCCCATCAGTCCAGAAAAATGAAGAGAAACCTGTCATATACAAACCGATCCACAGGTCTGTGGTAGGTGCTTCAGCCAATTGAGTAGTCAAAAAGACTGAAAATGTAAAATATATTCATCATATCAATAATGATTTTAGATTTTTCAGATTTGCCTGAATATTCACAACATACATTATATAGTATATGCTCTATATATAGTTCAAATAGTCAAAATAGTTGGTTGGTAAATCAGGTGGCTCAAGCCGGTTTAGCCCAGTTTCCTGTTAGAGCTGAGATCTTTTACATAACTAACTTTATATACATTGTATGCCTGCAGAATCCAGACAAATATTTAGGAACCCAGCCAAATGTCTCAATTTCTCAATCCTAATGTCTGTTTTATTTGTTGTCTTTATTTGGACACCAATGGAATATAAAAAAACATAAAACACACCTTGTGCTTTTCTTGAGAGAATTGATGCCAACTGTCCTCCCATTGCTCTGCATTGTGTCTCTGCTCCATTGAACGTCTCTTTCTGTGTATTAATGATGCTGTAACACTAGGTAAACAATTACAAACAGCTTTGAGTTTTTTTATACACAAGAGTTAAATACTTTGTTAGACTGCTAATAATGGGTTGTATCCCCACCCTGCCAAAACAATAACAATAATAAAAAGTGCCTTCTGACCTTTAAGTCAAATTGTTTCCAGTTTTTTGGACAGCCGCCTTTTGGAAGAACTGTTGGAGCTACAGTGGCGTTGGCTTGTGGTGAGCCTCTTCGTTTGCAAATTGACTTGTGCTCATACCCACAATTATAATCATGCCAGAACCCTGTAAGCCAATCAAAATCAATCAAATAACAGTTTAGCAAAAATACATTTAATTTTTACTTAAAAATGCAAATGTTTTTGATTAATTCTTTAGAACATGCATATATACATAGATAAGAATGCTAGTTAAGATAATTTTAAGTTACTCACCCAGATCGTGATTCATGACAGCACAGCTCTCAAAATTATTTTGAGAGTTAGGTTGATTTATATCCCACCTTTCAAACGCCACTGGAGAACCATCCATCCATCTTTTTGATATTTAAAAGACGCACCCATTATTTCATTCACATTCATATTTAAATGTTATAATTGTTATATTGCAAAATAGTATGACAGCATGTGCTATGCCCTTAAATCCAGGCATACAAAAACCTAGATTTTGTACAAAGAAGTAATTCAACTGCTTGAGAATTGATGCAAAACTAATCTACTGTTTTTATTTTTGCACATTTTCAGAAAAAGAATGCAATGTGTAAGAGGTTGCTTGTAAGGACAACCCACATAACTACTGCCCAACCCAGCAGTCCCCCTCAGCTCTCCAAAGCCCTTTAGACTCCTTTTGATCAATATTTTTCTTATCATCTGCCTCACCAGCCATGGCAGAAAGCAGTTTTTTGGATGAACCGACGGTATACCACCTGCCCGCCACCAAACGGCAGACACTTAAAGTTAGAAGCTGGTGAACAAAATGGAGCATCTATCATGCTCAACAAACTGATGTTTCCATTCCAGAGTTTGTGAAGACTTAAAACAACATTTAAAGTAAAGGAATATTTAGTTTACTAACTTATTAAAGGTCCCATGTCATGCTTTTCCGGTTATTACCTGTCCCCTTGTGTGTTATGAAGGTTTTTATGCATGTAAACGGTCTGCAGGGTCAAAACCCTCAAAGTACACCCTGTAGCGAGTAAAACTCTAACACAGAAAATACCTCCCTAAAACGCCTCGTTGGAGATACGTCCCTGTCCATTGATTCTTCCGGGTACCGCATGATGTCATGCGTTAACCGGAACCAAATGGACCAATCCGTGGAGCTGTTACGTTAAGCCCCCGCTGATTGGTCCAAATGGACCAATCCACGGACTTCCTCACACACACACTCAGTGCAGGCAGCTCTGCTCTTTCTCCTCCCTGGCTGCAGGCTGATAACAGACAGTTGGGATTGCGCCGAAATTCTCTCTGCTGACCCATTCTCACAGCGTTTATCAGCCTTTTTCTTACTCAATATCAAGCCACACTTATTGTTTTTACTTCGGCTGTGACTTTGTGTGTGCTCAGGATGAGTTTGGATGTGTTTTGCTGTGTATCGCTAAACAAGGAAACAAACACCTCCACGGAGCTCAGCGTGGTTCACAACGTCCCGACCAATCAGAGCACACTGTGCTCACAGGGAGGGTGGGGGCTGGAGCTACTGGAGCTATAACGAGCCGTTAAAGGCAGAGAGTGAAATTCAGTGAATACACGTAGTTTACAGAGATGCTGTATGAGAAACCATTGTGAGTTTGGAAAATTGCACAATATAAATCTATTCTAGTAGACCTCAACAATGGAATTATGATCAGTGGAAATGGCCATGACATGGGACCTTTAACATTCAAGTCCTCATCGTCCTCATCATCCACATCATCCACATGTCGCAGTTTTTATACTTTTTTTCAACTCTTATCTTCTTTTTTGTTTAGTCCTATATTCATTATTTGAGTAATGCTTACCCATATGTTCCATCAAGATCTACGTACAGGCCTATCCAGTAAAAACCATACATTCTGGACATCTACACACAGACAAAGGGCAAAAGTAAGACCAGCAGTATTTACTTTGCAGTATGTTGTTAGCTTAAATGCCAAGGCCAATGAGTAAAGTCATTAATTTAGTAAAAATGTCACTCACCTGTTTCCATAAAAAGACACTTTCAGCTTCATAGTTGATCGTTACCAAGTCACTATGCCTTTTTTGGCAGAAGTGACGAGCTTCTTCCATAGCCATCCTATTCTCGTTAATATAATACTGATTCCCATTCCATTCTAGCCACCCGTCTGAGGTCCTATTGTAGTCTGAAAACATGTCACAAATATATTTGTATTACAGATAATGTGTACAGTTCGTCCAGATTTCAGTTGCTTTATTGCCATTCAAGTGGCTTGGCTTTATAAGTTGTAGAGACATTCATGATTCTCAGAGGGTTAATCCTTCTCACTTTGATAGTCCATTGTGAGTTTCCCAGCCCCACCAGTGTGTGAAAAGTTTTCTCTTGTCCAGCGAAATATATCTAAATCATTACACTTGATTTTTTTATCTAGCATAACCTCTGTCAAAAATAATTTCCCAACTTGGGATAAATAAAGTACAATCACTATATGGACAAAAGTATTAGGCCAACTACACATTACACCTACTGTACAGGAGCTTTTATGACATCCCATTCAAAATTTGTATGCATTAATATGAAGTATAGTTGCAGCTACAACGCAGCGTCCACATGGCGGCGTGCATTGAAGCTTGCCAGTGGGCGTGTCTGAAACTCAACCAACAACCAAGCACATGAATATCCTGCCCCGGACACACAAGCACACGGTTTGATTGGCTAGAGCTTGTACTGGCATATGATTTGATTGGCTGACGCTTCTGTCGAAGCTTCAAAAGTTGGACATTGCTCAACTTTTGAAGCGAGCAACGCGAGCAAAGCGAAGCAACGGAACCACAATGCAGTTCGTCAAAGCGCGATGTCACCCCATTCAAAGTAAATGGGCAGAAGCGTTGAAGCTTCAACGCACGCCGCCGTGTGGACGGGCCGTTACAGGTTCCATTCTTCTGGGAAGGCTTTCAACAAGATTTTGGAGTGTGTCTGTGGGAATTCGGCCTAGGCCAACCCCAGAAAAACAACCCCATAGCATTATCCCTCCTCCACCAAACTTTACAGTTGGCACAATGCAGTCAGGCAGGTAACGTTCTCCTGGCATTCACCAAACCCAGACTTGCCCATCAGACTGCCAGATAGAGAAGCGTGATTGGTCACACCACACAACACGTTTCCAATGCTCCAGAGTCCAGTGGCGGTGTGCTTTACACCACTCTATCCGACGCTTGGCATTGGGCTGGGTGATGCAAGCTGCCTGGTCATGAAAACCCATACCATGAAGCTCCCGGTACACAGTTTTGGTCCTGATATTAATGCCAGAGCTGGTTTGGAACTCTGCAGTCATTGAGTCAGCAGAGCTTTGGCCACTTTTACGCATCATGTGCCTCAGCACTCGGCGACTTCGTGGCTGAGTTTCTGTGGTTCCTAAACGTTTCCACTGTGCAATAGCACCACTTATGCGGCTTTCACACCAGCGCTTTTCCCTTTCTAGCTCCAAGCGGGAGCTTTTCTGGTTCAGCTCCGGTTTCCCTTTTCTGCTCCTGCTCTGTTCACACCGCCCAGAGCTGCCGCTCCCTCACATCGACAACAACAACAATGGCCAATTGTATTGAAGCGCTGTTCGCTTTGGTTATCCTCTTACGAAACGAAATGGAAGGCATCGGACAACTTTACAAGGGACGACTTTACTTGGAACTTTACAAACATCACATGCGAAATGCAAGACTTCTTTGTGGTCTTCAGCATCTACTTCAACGACAAATCCGTCTCGACGTAAGAGAGACGTAAGCGACGCCGCCTCTTAGCTCCGAAGCTCTTGCCTCTAGACCGACAATTTTTTGGAGCTGGAAGTGAACCGGATTCCGGAGCTAAGAGGCGCCTCTGTGGTGTGAACAGGAAAAACCGGTACTTTTCAGGCTCCAGCTCCGAGCCGGAGCTGAAAACGCGTTGGTGTGAAAGGGGCATTAGAGTTGTTAATGGAATATCTAGGAGAGAAGACATTTCACGAACTGACTTACGTATATTATGGTACCACGTTCGAATTCAGTGAGCTCTTCAGAACGACCCATTCTTTCACAAATGTTTGTAAAGGCAGACTGCACGGCTAGGTCTTTGATTTTATACACCTGTGGCAATGGGACTGAATGAAACACCTAAATTCAATGATTAAGAGGAATGTCCCAATACTTTTGTCTTCATAATGTCTTTATCTATCTATCCATCTATCCATCTATCCATCTATCAAACATTTCCATCTGGCACATCTGTGTTCAGTAAGCAAGCTAACTTTCCATACTAAGAAAGTAAACATGGTCAACTTAATACTACTTTTAAATGAGGATCAACCCACAGTGACGTACCAGAAGAAATTTAAAGCATACAATACACAGTTAAGTTTGGTATTTTCTATAAGGTTATGAAAAGGCCCACTTACCAGGAGTGACAGGGCCTGGGGTTGGATTTGGAGTTACTCCTGTAAGAAGATAGACAGAAGAACATTTTACTCAGAACTCTAAACAGAGCACTGGAGGGATATTAGGCCGCTTGAGGTTGAGTTTACCAAAATACCCTCGAGAAATACGGTTAACAATAAAAAAAAGAGTGAGAAGCTTTTCTTTGAAAAAATTGTAAACAAACTAAATGGTTTCAGTTCCTCATCTTACCTGCACGGATCTGGCATAGCCAATCAAGGTACATCTCACAGTGCACATCGTTCCAATTCCAAAAGCTATGCATTACTATTTCAGTGCAAGATTCTACGTTGTTTTTGTTGTTTGGTTCTCCATCCTCCCAGTGTTGAAATTGCAGCTGTAAAAACAAGAAAAACACATAATAATTGTAATAAAGTTATTCTCAACTAAATGTTACAGCGATTAAACTAGAATACTGGTTACTCACGGGAGATCCATCGCTCCACACATAACCGGCTGTTGGGTCAGGGGCACTAAGTCCAATCCAGACTCTTCCTTGTCCACGTCTGAACAATATTAAAATTATGATTATATTATCATAATTATCAAAACGTTTAAAAAATATGAAAAGAACAACGTTTTGCCTAATTTAGAAGTAATCTCTAGATGGATGCCGCAGTGCTCTGTTGACTGACTAGGTGACCCTTATCTTTTGCATTAACCAGTATATTTGTATTTTTGTACTTTGACAGTTCATACTGTACCGTGTTTGTATTAATTTTAGCTCCTCAGAACTGTGGATACTGAGCAGGTCCCCCCCGAGGGCCATGCAGAAATCCCTGGCCTCAAACCAGGTCTTCATGTCAGAGCTTCTCCGTTCAAACAGCTACAACAACAGAAGGAAAAACATTTTCAACATGGTTTGGCAGTGTTACTTCACTACAAGAAAGCAGTGTTGTTGTTTTTTGGACTTTTGGACTTTTGTATGTTGTAGTTGAGTAGTTACAACTCTTTGTTTATCAGTTATTGAAAAGACTTAAACATTTCTAAGTATCTGAACCAGGGAATGGAATTAGCATCTGCTATTCAGGTCAACTGCTGCAATGCCAGTTTTCTTTATAATAACAAATATTATGGTAAAATGGTATTCTAAATCCAAGAAAACAATTAAGGATTAGGGTTATATGATAATTCATATTTATACTGCTGACCGAAGATCATTTTAGATTTTGAAAGTTGCATTTCAGCAAAAATATTTTGCTGGTAAGTATTTCATTTATTAATTCTAGAGTCCATATTATTCTGTGTTATGTGTTACCAGACTCATCAAGCTAACACGGAGGAGAAAATCAATAATATCATTCAAATTGCAAGTGCAGGAATTACATTTTCCTTAATTAGTTTTGACCAAACAAAAGATGCTTCCCATGTCCAACATTCATTATCATACATGCAATATAAAGAGTGTTTATAGAGTATTATAGTATCAGGGTTTTTTCTAGAAAAATATGGTATGAGGGCGCTAACATCACTTCCGGACTAAATTACTGCCCTGCCCACTTCCGGCAAAAATAATGCATTAGAGCGAAGCAGAAAACAATAGTTTCATCATGTCTTGAATCTGCTGAGTCATATATTGCCCCCTTAACAAAAAATGAATCCCCAGTAACGGTTTCTTTACTTCCTCTGCTGAAAAAAGGACAGTAAAAGAAACTATATCATTCAGAAATCCCAGTTTAAGTGTAAGCCTGCTGCCTGCCACTCATCTAGAGGCAGACCGATTGGACATCGATCCCCTATTTATTCAGAGCTCCGTAAAAACAAAGCTGTCCATGCCGCCTGACGGTCTATGATGATTTTCATATTTTTTAGTAATTATACAGTTTTGGACAAACAGAAATATTGTTTTCTGGCATCACTTTAACGTTTTACGGAGAAAATCTGCATTTTGGTTAGAGGGCGCACGCCGGAAGTAAGAGGGCACAGCGCCCCTGTTACCCGCTTTAGACAAAACCCTGAGTATTGTCATAAGTTATCTTCTAATCTTTTTATTATTATCTTTTTTTAATACATGTGGCTCTACCTTAAAGCAATAGTTTCTTGATCCCACTCGAGTCCAGCCTTCTGCACATTTTGTAGGGGTAACACTAGGTGGTGCAGGGGTTAAAACTGCCCCCTCTGCCAGATGTTTACAGATGTATTTCTCCTTATTGGTGCAGGGCAGCACATCCCAGAGGCCAGCAAAAACACCTGTCTTCATGGCAACACACCCCTGTTGGTGACCTTGAATTGTTGAGGGAGAAATTATGAATTGTCAGTTTTCCGGCCTTTTTCTGACACATCTTATAGATTTAAAAATGTCACCATACCTGGCATTTCAGCATTCCAGTGAGTAAACCCCACTGAGTTGGCATTTGTCCACACAAATTGATCGATGTCATTCTGGTTTGAGAGGCCCAGCCAGAAGTATTTCTCTGGTCTCAACCCGACCAAGCTGACGAGGAAGGCATTGTCCACTCTGGAAATAGATAAACCGTTAGGGTCGCTGGATTTCTGGTGTCAGTGAATGTATTACAGAAACGAACATTTTTATGATTTTACCGTACTTTTGTTTGCATTTCTTTGGAACCTCTCGAAAAATAATATGTGTTCTTACGCATTTGAAACATCAGCTAAGTAGGAATTTGATCTCCTGCAGTCATCTTGAGCTTCATCCAAGGTTTTGGTCTGGATTCCTATAAAGTAGCAGTAAGAGCCATGCTTTCTCCACCCCTGGATTGATGCAAAACAATTATGGAAAAAAGACAATTGTAAGATCACTTACTATTTTTCTAGCAAAGTAAGGTTTCACATTAGTATTCATTTGAAACTGTCAGTCCAACTGTACAAGTTTAATATTCTATTGAGTTTTGCTGTTTATTTTGGTCTTTGTGAGGAAAATATCTGTCACATAATAGTGATGGACCTTTAAAGTGTTCCTATTATGCTATTTTTAGGCATATATTATGGGTCTCAGATATATACAAATATATAAAAAACATGTAGGCTATATGATGTGCTTTGCTCAAAATACCAAACAGATCATGCATTTTAGACATCCCTCATATCCCTCTGTTTCAGCCCTGTTAGAGAACTGCGTGTTTACCACAAGGTGAGTTTCTTTTTTATTTCCTGCTTTTTAAACACATGTTCTCTCTGCAGTACTGCGTTAGCTCTGAGTGTTAGCATGCTTGCTAATGTAAACAAAGACCACATTACGTCCAAAACAGTCGGGCATTGTTTCTGATAGCAACTTTCTGATAGTGCCGTGGGTCCGCATTGCCGATATTACGTCATATCGGACGCAAATCTGGATCAGCTACGTTGTACCCCCGTTTTTAGAGATTTAGGTACGGAGAAAAAGAGAGAGGGTTTTATTTGCTGACACTGTGTGAGTTCCCTGACACACCGGGGACACATTAATGTATAAAAGACATCAACATTTGCATTTTGCATGATAGGTCCCCTTTAAAGCAAAAATTGCCATTCGTTATTTACTATGAATTGTCAACCATTATACGATGGCAACCTTTTCCTACACATGTCACTTCTACCAAGCTTAGCTTTCATATGTGCACATATATATGCTGACTCTACCTGCAGTCTTTCAATCTGCTGCGCTGAATATAACCAAAATACTTACCTAAATAAAGGATAAAAAACACTTGTGCTTTGAAGGATGATAGTTAGGTGAATGCTTGGAAGTTTCACTTTTAGGATAATCTAATAATTTAATAATATTTACTAAAACGAGAGATACACTTTTTCTTAATACAAAAAAACCCAGATAAACGTAACGTACCCTTTTACAGCCATTATCCTGCTCCACTTTGTTTCCAGAGGGAATTGAGGCACTCATCTTCATACAAATGGAGCCATGTTTCTCCTCACACACGCGGTCAGCCCAGTTCCCATTCTGTAACAAAGTACCAATACATATTTATGTATGTAGAGACTAACTAAAGGGTACTACGAGCAATGCAGTAATACATCTTAAAACTGTTCACATACAGTATATCATATTTAGGATACAGACATCATGTACTGTATTTATTCATTTTAACACAAACTGTAATGTGTTTTTTTTTAAGTGTAGCAATATTACTGCCTGATAACTCAGGTTAAAGAGCTATTGTTAATGCCAAAGACAGTATTTAAAGGTGACATGTGCACATAGTGCTCCTTACCTTTCCTCTGATGAGAATACAGTCCTTTATGTCAGTGGAAACAGCAGGTTTACCGAATTCCCAGCTAGTGAAACTGACAGTGGAGTGGTCAATCCAGTCAAACTGTCCCTCTGTCTTCCTGTCATTCAATCCAATCCAAAGCTCATCAGTGGATGCTGCAGATACAGACACAAACAAAAAAGTATTCCAAAAAAAGGAAGAAGAAGGAAATTACAAGCAGAAGTGATGAGAAGAATTATTCTTACATTGTTTTTTTCTTTTGGACGTTTCTCCATATCATTTCTTTACAGATAACTTAGGTTTGTTTTAATTTTTTCACGTACTGTATCCAAGCTGAGAGATTACAAAACTTTGGTCTTCCACATTTCTTATGGTGGCGAGGTCCCCTCCTTCAAAGCGACAGTCTCTCTGGGCATCAGGCCATGTTTTCTGAGTGCGGTTAAGGTTGAAGCAGTGGCCATTGTAGGGAATCCAAGGGGCTGAACAAAATCCTGTCTCTGCAGCTGATCATGAAAAGAAACAAATAAATATATTGATTGATTGACATGTTAACAACAGTTTGAAATGGGATTTGTGGAGTAGAGTCAAATAGATCTTATTATTCACCTTTTGTAGGCAGTGCCTCGGCTGCTTTACTGTAGCAGATGTATCCGAGTTTCTTGCTGCAAAGTGAACTTTGCCATGAGTACTGTACAGCAGGATCAGCAATTGCACAGTTGTGTCCAGGATCAGCAAGGGGATGTCCTAAAAGAAAGCGGCAATTACTTGACCTGTTGGTTTAGCAACGCTTCATATTCTTCTATAGTTGATGGATGAAGGATCATGTTACCTTTTTATAAACCTTACAGATTAAGGCCCTGTCCACACGGAGACGATATCAGTTGTATCCGCTAATATTCTCTATCGTATAGAGATGGTTCGTCCACACGAAGCCGCGGCTTCAGAGCCCGAATCCGATACACTTTAATAACGGCTCCCAAAGTGGGAAGTCTGGAGACGAAAAGCTTGCGGCTCCGTGTGTACGCCCTATACGATCATTTCCTGAAACGATGACGCCATAGCCCCGCCTCTCCCCACCTCTCCTGCTCACCCCCGCGTCATTGCTGATGCGTTTCGCCAACAAAACAACTTGCGGATCACAGGGTTGCGTTCACGCTCCAGACGCTACTGACCATGATACAGATTTTAGTGGAAAATCTACAGCTCGTCTACCACAACCATCAGCAACAATAATAATATAATATAATAATATTAATAATGATAATCGTCATCGGTCTTATTCGCTGCTTTTGGTGTATTTTGTGGCGGAAGTACAGCTCCACTGGACGGACACGTTTCTTGAGCCGATTCCGTGTGGACGGAAGACTTTTTTGAAATCGACTTCGGTTTGAAATCGTTTTCGTCTCCATTTGGTCTCCGTGTGGACGGGGCCTAATATGGGAGTATCACTCTTTTATTCTAACTCTGAAAGCAAGTGTTTTCCCTACATTTGGACTACTTTAGTTCCAAGAAGAGCTGATTCGAGCAATGGAATGCATAACGGTCCCTGCAGAACCTACTGTACCTGGCTTGTGTATATATTTAGGCCTAGACCTTTGAGTGACTTACTCAATAGACAATAAATAACGCCTTTAAATTAGTTTTATATTTAAAATATTGTCAGTAATCTAGCAGCTGCTTTTTGAATGTTTCAGTTGCAACTGACCAATGGTTTTATTGGACAGGCCAGTTAGTAGTGCATGAACACTTTCAAAAAAATAATTGCCTGAATTGTCTTTTCTATATCTAGCTTGGACACAAAGTGTTATCTTTTTTAAGATGCAATATTATAGACTATTACAGCTTTAATGTGGCAATCTCGTAAAAAAAAATGCAAATGTGGTTTGTTGAGTATACATTTGTTCTCAACACACTGGATTCTATTTTGTCTAAGATGGATTTTATTTTCCTATACATTTTTAAGATATTGCAATTTTAATATATCAGAATAAAAACAAAAAGAGCTGAAGTGGAGGGAAAACCTACCAGAGTCCCAATTCATATAACGGTAAGGTCTACCATTAGACCATTTCCAGCCATGCTCTGGATCCAGGAACAGACCAGTCCAAAGCTTATTACCTCCTGTACCTAGTAATGCTGGCATGGAAATAAAAAAGGACAAATAATTGAGTCTTCCCCAATGTCACTAATTAGTTGTGTGGCTAAACGTTTCTGATCATTGTTTATATGTACACGTATATATTCAGAGTCAGTGTCATCTTACCTGTGACATAAGCCTGCTGGTGAAGATCGTAGATACTCAGCAGGGAGGCCCCCTGCTGTTTGCAGCTGGCTTCAGCCTGGGGCCAAGTCAGAGCTGATTGTGAGTTGAGCTGGTAATATTCTCCTGTGGTTGGGTGTGTATTCCAGTCTCCTTTGGCTATGAATGTAAATGTAAAACATAACATTTCTATGTTTGCTACTTTATCCCTGTGAAATTAAGTCGTATATATTGTCTTTATTAAAGGTAAGGGGTAAAGTAGCGATAGTCTTTACGAAAATCAAATGAGAGTTGTTCTGAATTATTTAACTCGAGTGGCTAATTTTTTTATATAAAAACATTTTTTGACACTAGACCATGTCTCAATTTGATCCAGACCAAGACAAACTCTTCTGTCCTGACAATGGTTTGGCGTTTTTTCTGGGATGTGGTCAGGGGAGGTTTCACATCTGTAATTTTGGTTCTATTCAAACTGAAAAGTCAGATTTTCATACTCGAAAATGTAGGTGTTAAAGGGCCTAAGATGCATATTAATGAGTTAATTGCAGGTGTAATAATAATAAAAATCTGATAATAGTATTAAGAGTCACATATTGTACTGGCACTCACTTGTAACTGGGCAGAAGCCCCAGCGTTCGCTTTGATATTTTGTTTCAACTGCACACCAAAGATGCCTTTGCGGAGAGTCAAGTGTAATGCAATTTGAGTACCACTTGTCTTTGTACTTGAAGGGAAACATGCACGGCAGTCCAGCTGCATTTCCATTAATTGCAAAAAGTTCTGAGAGTTACAAGAAAAAAAGAAACAATTATTTGACAACTTCAAAACAATGCTT